>NC_136291.1:1477466-1564276 GCF_964198595.1 Lampetra fluviatilis | reverse complement strand
AAGGAAAGGGGTTAGAGGGTTAGAGAGAGATAGGCACGCACGCATCTAGAGCAGAGTGAGAGAGGGCGAGAGAGTTGCAGAGTGAGCTCCACATGACGCTAGACACTGAACCAGACACGACGCGGGCGAAGTAGGAGAGGGGGAACGAGGGGGGGAGGGGAACGAGGGGGGGGAGAAGAACGAGGGGGGGAGAAGAACGAGGGGGAGAGGGAAACGAGGGAGGTGAGAGGGGAACGAGGTGGGAGGAGAACGAGGGGGGGAGGGGAACGAGGGGGAGAGGGGAACGAGGGGGGGAGAGGGGAACGAGGGGGGGAGAGGGGAACGAGGGGGGGAGGAGAACGAGGGGGGGGGGGAGAAGAACGAGGGGGAGAGGGGAACGAGGGGGGGGGAGAGGGGAACGAGGGGGGGAGAGGGAAACGAGGGGGGGGGGAGAGGGGAACGAGGGGGGGGGGAGAGGGGAACGAGGGGGGGGGGAGAGGGGAACGAGGGGGGGGGAACGAGGGGGGGGGAACGAGGGGGGGGGGGGGAACGAAGGGGGAGGGGAAGGAGGGGGGAGGGGAACGAGGGGGGGAACGAGGGGGGGAACGAGGGGGGGGCGAGGGGGGGGGCGAGGGGGGGGGACGAGGGGACGAGAGGAACGAGGGTACAAGGGGGGGGGAGAAGGGAACGAGGGGGGGCACGAAGTGGGGGGGGGGGAGACTGCTCTCTCTCTCCCGTTCTCTTTCACCCCACCCCCCCCCCCCCGCTTAAAAATTACAGCGATTGTTGCACAGAAGACAAGCCATGCGTGGTAGGGTGATTGTGGTGTGTGTGTGGTAGTGTGGTAGTGTGGGGTGTGTGTGTGGCTGTGTGTGTGTGTGGTAGTGTGGTGTGTGTGTGGTAGTGTGGTGTGTGTGTGGTAGTGTGGTAGTGTGGTGTGGTAGTGTGGTGTGTGTGTAGTGTGGTGTGTGTGGTAGTGTGGTTGTGGTGTGTGTTAGTGTGGTGTGTGTGTGGTGGTGTGTGGTAGTGTGCTTGTGGTGTGTGTGTGGAAGTGTGGTGTGTGTGTAGTGTGGTGTGTGTGGTAGTGTGGTTGTGGTGTGTGTGTTAGTGTGGTGTGTGTGTGGTGGTGTGTGGTAGTGTGGTTGTGGTGTGTGTGTGGTAGTGTGGTGTGTGTGTGTGGTAGTGTGGTGTGTGTGTGGTAGTGTGTGTGTGGTAGTGTGGTGTGTGTGTGGTAGTGTGGTGTGTGTGTGGTAGTGTGGTAGTGTGTGGTAGTGTGGTTGTGGTGTGTGTGGTAGTGTGTGTGGTAGTGTGGTTGTGGTGTGTGGTAGTGTGGCGTGTGTGTGGTAGTGTGGTGTGTGTGTGTGTGGTAGTGTGGTTGTGGTGTGTGTGGTAGTGTGTGTGGTAGTGTGGTTGTGGTGTGTGTGGTAGCGTGGTGTGTGTGTGTGGTAGTGTGGTGTGTGTGTGGTAGTGTGTGTGTGGTAGTGTGGTGTGTGTGTGGTAGTGTGGTGTGTGTGTGGTAGTGTGGTAGTGTGTGGTAGTGTGATTGTGGTGTGTGGTAGTGTGGTTGTGGTAGTGTGGTTGTGGTGTGTGGTAGTGTGGTGTGTGTGGTAGTGTGGTGTGTGTGTTAGTGTGGTGTGTGGTGTGTGTGGTAGTGTGGTGTGTGTGTGGAAGTGTGGTTGTGGTGTTTGTGGTAGTGTGGTTGTGGTGTGTGTGGTAGTGTGGTGTGTGTGTGGTAGTGTGGTGTGTGTGTGGTAGTGTGGTGTGTGTGTATGTGGTAATGTGGTTGTGGTGTGTGTGGTAGTGTGTGTGGTAGTGTGATTGTGGAGTGTGTGGTAGTGTGGTTGTGGTGTGTGTGGTAGTGTGGTGTGTGTGTGTGGTAGTGTGATTGTGGTGTGTGTGTGGTAGTGTGGTTGTGGTGTGTGTGGTAGTGTGGTTGTGGTGTGTGTGGTAGTGTGGTTGTGGTGTGTGGTAGTGTGGTGTGTGTGTGTGTGGTAGTGTGGTGTGTGTGTGGTAGTGTGGTGTGTGTTGTAGTGTGGTGTGTGTGTGGTAGTGTGGTGTGTGTGTGGTAGTGTGGTGTGTGTGGTAATGTGGTTGTGGTGTGTGTGGTAGTGTGATTGTGGTGTGTGGTAGTGTGGTTGTGGTGTGTGTGGTAGTGTGGTGTGTGTTGTAGTGTGGTGTGTGTGTGGTAGTGTGGTGTGTGTGTGGTAGTGTGGTGTGTGTGTGGTAGTGTGGTTGTGGTGTGTGTGGTAGTGTGGTTGTGGTGTGTTGTAGTGTGGTGTGTGTGTGCGGTAATGTGATTGTGGTGTGTGTGGTAGTGTGGTGTGTGTGTGCGGTAGTGTGGTTGTGGTGTGTGTGGTAGTGTGGTGGTGTGTGTGGTAGTATGGTGTGTGTGTGGTAGTGTGGTTGTGGTGTGTGTGGTAGTGTGGTTGTGGTGTGTGTGTTAGTGTGGTGTGTGTGTGTGGTAGTGTTGTGTGTGTGTGGCTGTGTATCTGTGTAACGTCCCGGCCTGCATAGGCGCTCGCTAACAGCACTCGCCCCAAAAGTCTGCGACGGCTATACGGGGGATCTTTGTCCGTGTGTGTGTCTGTCTGCTGTGTGTGTCTGTGTGTATGCGTAATGCACGTCCAATGCCCCATACATCGCATCCATCACACCTCCACCCAGCAAGCCAACCACCCCACTTGACTATCGCCGTGTCTCGTAGTGTCCTTACCTCTTTAGCAGCAGCAGCAGCAACAAGAACAACATCAAGAACAAAACTTCGGTGAGAGAGACACACACACAGACACAGACAGAGAGACACACACAGAGAGAGAGAGAGGCGGACAGACAGATCCACTTCTCGTCGGGCGAAGCGCAAACACGGGGGCGTTATGAGTAGCGGAAGGCGCAGGAGACGGAGATAGCGTTTAATGAATAATGAAATGCGCACATATGATTGACTCACAGAGCGCGGCGCGGGCGACGGGACGCGAGGGGGTGGGTTAGGGGGTGGTTGAGTGGAGGGGGTCGCCAGGGATGTGATCCCCACTACCCCCACCACCCGACTCGCACCCCACGTTCACACTACCCTCCCCTTTCGCTGAGACCGATAACCCCCCCGCCGCCCGCCCCCGCACCCCCGGCATCAACGGGGTGCTGAGAGTAGCGCACGGGGCGACAGCGCTCGACTTCGCGGGGCGAATCGACGGCGGCGGTGGTTTGTTGACAATCAGCGTAGCTGCGTGCTCCCCCCACCCCCCCTGCGTCGTCTGCGAAATGAGCTCTTCCATTAAATTCTTTTGTCTTTGAAGCCAACAATGAGCAACGGGAGGGGTGGAGCATGTCCGGAACTGGATATCTCCCGCGTCCCGAGATGGTAATGATGATAGTGCTGCTGATGCTGATCATGATGACGGTGCTGCTGCTGATGATGGCGCTGATGATGATGGTGGTGGTGCTGATGGTGGTGGTGGTGGTGGTGCTGATGATGATGATGGTGCGTGGCCGATCCGGCCCAAAGACCGACAGAGCGTCCAGTCCGCGTGGTTTGTCGTTGCGCCTTTGGTATTTGTTCGACTGGGAGAGTAAAAAGTTCGTACAAAGTGTGTTGGTGATGTTAGAAGGCACAATGCTTGTTGTGTTCATGATGATGATGTTGTTGTTGATGTTGCTACAGTGGTGTTGTATGTAATGCGCGCTTCCGTCAAGATGCCCTGAAGAAGGGTCGTTTCCCTAAACGTCGGCAGTGTTCTTGACGAACTTGTGGCGGAGCTTACGTTACGTTACGTTAAATGTAAGTTGCTGATGTTCCCGCTGTTGCTGCTGCCGTGGTGGTAGCAGCAGTGTCGATCCACTGCTGGAGGAAGACCCCCTACACCCCCCCCCCTCTACCGACCATGCCGAGTGGGCATCGTGAGAGTTGTTGGTAGAACATACTTCACCATACTTCACCATACTTCACCATACTTCACCGCGCTGGTTCCGTTGACGGGAGCGAGTTAACCCCCCCCCCGCGACCCACCCCTCCCCCCTCGCCCCCCCCCCCCCACGCCCTGCCCCCCTCCCCCATCCCATTACCCAGTCTGGTACTAAAGTCCTAGGGCAAGTGTTGTTAGCGAGCACCTATTAAGCTCCATTCAAAGCTCACCCGGTTGAGTGTATGTATGTTTAACTTCTTTCGCACCGTACGTAGCCAACCGTGATCACAAATTCTCGTGAACGTGATTATCAGGTAAGGGGGATATGCGTGCTACTGTACTGTATTGGGTACTGTATTTAAGGCCGAGTCGACCTAAGGGAGGCGGCAATGACAAGTTCGGATCGTGACGCGCTCCGGATGCTGCTAACCCCGAGCGAGAATCGCCGGGGTTGAGGGCATGGCAGGGCTGTTGGGGAAAGTGCAGTTCGCGAGCAGATATTAAGATCTTCAGGTCGCACCAGGAGATGGTGTGGTCATCACCACGCCCGGCCGCCTTTGTCTTCCCACTGCAGATGCACAAGTCGTGTGTGTGTTTCATCACGTCACACATACATCTCCACGAGGGAGACAAAGGCGGCCGGGCGTGGTGCTGGCCCACCTACCCCCTCGTGTGCCGTGCCGGCCTTCATAAGTGCTCGCTAACAGCACTTGCTCCTACAACCTGTTAAGGCTACACGGGGGATCTTTGTACAGAAGCAACTAGCGCGCCGCGCTAAGAACCTGGCGACCCGGGTCCGATTCCCGTTCACGGACCCAACCCCACTGACGATTATGTGACCGGTCCTGAGCCTCCCCTAGGTCGACTCAGCCTTAAACGAATACCTGGTACGATGTGTAAACATCGCCACCTGGGAGGCAAAGGCGGCCGGGCGTGGTTTTGCCCACCCACCCCCTCGTGTGCCGTGCCGGCCTTCATAGGTGCTGCTCGCTCACATTACCCTCCCCAGCAGCCCGTTCAGTCTACACGGGGGGTGATCGCTGTACGTGTGGCTGTGTCGTGGCGATCACGCTGCGACCCAAGTTCGTGTCGAGACCACAGCGAGCGAGTCATCCGTTCAGAGCACCTGTAGGCAATGTTAACCTTGCGACGAATTGCACCGGGCAACACTCACATCTCCCGGGTTCTCTTCCCAATCGAATTCAGTTCGCGATGCTTTTAATAAACAAATGGATATAAAACATCGTTGTTTTGGTGATGCTGCAACTGCTGCCTTGGCAGTGGTACACAACCAACCACAACAACTCAACACTCGTGTCAATGGCAACACCAATGTCTGCGTGGCCTCGAATTGAGATATATTACCGAATAGACGACGTTTCGGGCAAATGGCCCTGCTTCATGGCTCGTAAAATGTCATCAGCAAAGTGAGGCCCAAATCGTCAAACGTCCAGCAACAAGCAGCACTCTCACAGTTGTTGCAGTAGAGAAGAGACGAGTGTAACGCGTGTGGTGAAGTGAACAAGTGGGCCATGGGGAGGGTGATTGATGATGATCGATGATGATGATGAGATTGATGATGGTAGTGGTAGCGATCATGATGATGATTACGATGATGAATTTAATTGAATGATAGAAGGTGTGCTGCTGCTGATGCTACTGCTGAATGATTTTAATTAGATCATGATGATGACTCTACTACTGATGATGATGAAGGCTCTGCTGATTATAATGTTGCTGCTGCAGCTGATGATGTTTACCGCTGCACCACCTACCCACGAACACTGGGTGGCGATGGTGGCTCTGCACGTGACCAGGTGGAGGGCTAGGGTTGGTGGATCACTCACAGATGGTGTGTGAAACTCCCTTTCCCGTGGGTAGGTGTCGAGGAGGAGGAGGTGCCATACCCTGGCTCGCCAGGAGGCGGCGGTATTGACGAATCTTCATCTGTATCTGCTTCTGTATGGGATTGAGTCTTGCCCCCTCGCTCGCTCGCTCACAGGCACGCGTGTGTCTTCTCCGGTTGCTCCGAATTCCTTCCATTCCTTCCACGTGTGTTGTATATACAACGCATGGCTGGACATCTGTGAGAAAAAATAACGAGTTTCAGAGCTCATCGGATTCCTCCAGTATAAATGAAAATTATGATTGTGATCAATGTGGCTGCCAACACCTTCATATATACATTTTGATAGAGGACCGCAGAGCTCGGCCAAGTATTGATATCGCGTCGGCTTCCCTACCACGTGGCTGGCTGCCTTCCAACTTCGTCCGTGGCACGGACGACCGTGCCCGCTAGTTACACATGGCACTCAACACACATGTAGCGCAGTACACACACGCAGCGCAGTACGCATATCATGTATTTTAATGTGGTCACACGGCTCGCGGGTACAGTGGCCACGGCGAGTGAGCGAGCGAGCGAGCGCCCAGACACGAATTTCGCAAGCGGATTGCCCCCCACCCACCCCCCAACCCTCCTAATCGAGTCTGATGGTTGCTCCACTCCGAACGAGCTGCGATCGATATCAGCAGGCGTCCGCATGACCTGCTGTTGCTATTATAATTATTATTATCACTTATTTACCCAGGAAGGCTTCAATGAGTTCTCAGATTCCCTTTTCCAGGTGGGGATGGGGAGGGGTAACGCCAGTTTTGTCGCAGTAAACTAGTTTTTATTTCGTCAGGTAAGGCCCACTTAGCTGCATAGCTCTAATCGTAAGCCACTTGGCCACAAATGATTGTTCAACGGAGTGGCTTTACCACCGTGTTGACACTTATGCAGCAGCCAATTACTCGAAACGCGTGGTGATGTTCATTCTGAATGCGGAGCGACAAACCGGAGGACCCGGGAAAAAATGCAAACTCCAAACACACAGCAGCAGCAGGCGTCATCGGGTTGCGGCTCAAACCCACGACCTCCTGTATACCAGGCGAGGGAGTTAACATCTCCTAGCCACCGAGATGATGATGAGAGTGAGAGAGACCCAAACTCCAAATATACAGCAGCAGCAGGCGTCATAGGGTTGCGGCTCGAACCCACGACCTCCTGTATACCAGGCGAGGGAGTTAACGTCTCCTAGCCACCGAGATGATGATGAGAGAGAGAGAGACCCAAACTCCAAATATACAGCAGCAGCAGGCGTCATAGGGTTGCGGCTCGAACCCACGACCTCCTGTATACCAGGCGAGGGAGTTAACATCTCCTAGCCGCCGCGGCGCCACTAGGTACCTACCGCACGGCCGTGTTTGTATCCCACGTGGCAGGAACTTCCTGGGCGGGGGGGGGGGGGTGACGGACGGGATTCGCTGCTATGCTCACCCTCTGCTGTTCGCGATGGAATCGAGGCGCGTTGCAGACGCGGGATCGGTGGTTGCGATACGGGGAGCCGTTACGCATTCACGGCGCAGAGTCGGTGGGTGGGTGGCGTCGCGATAATTATCAACATCGTCATCGTCAAAAGCGGCAGCATCAGTAGCAACATCATCAAGATCAGCAGCATCAACAATGGCAGAGCCTTAATCATCATCATTCAATTTAATTATTCGTTAGCATTTTAATTTTCTTCATCATAAATTGTCATCATCTCACTTTGAATCACCACGACCATTTAATTTCAGTTCATCGTAACAGTTGAATAATTATGAAGTCCTCTTCATAATCTAATATCATCATGATCGTCGTCAACAAACCATGAAAAAATTTAAATCCGATAATAACCCATTATTATCATTAATTCACCATTATCATCTCTCTCATCATCATTACTTTCATAATCATTAATGAATAGAAAAAAATCACCATCCAATATAAATGCATCGTCACAATCGACTGAAGCAACAGCATCATCACCATCAGCTGGTAATCACCGATAACAACCCGATAATAAAAAAAAAATGTATAATAAATGACCGTGACAGAATCAATTATCCTGCAGCGCTGAGCGACTGGGTTCAAGCCCCGGGTCTGTGACTTCCTCTCAAGGGACTCGTTCCTAATGGCCGCGTGTCGTAACCACTGATCCGGCTCCAAAGAGACGCTGCGGGGCTGACGGATGGATGGTAGCCCACGGCCACTGCACCGGCAACGCGATGGCATCTTAGCCCGGTGAGCACTTGGATTGGGGAGAAAGACGAAGATACACACACACACAGACACAGCTATAAAGATGAAGATACACACACACACAGACACAGCTATAAAGATGCACAGACCACCCACCCCACCACCACCCACCCACGGTGAAGCCCTTAACAGACTGTTGGGGCGCGTGATGTTAGCGAGCAGCACCTGTGAAGGTCTGCACGGTACACGAGGGAGTGGGTCGGCCAGCTCCACGCCCGACCGCCTTTGTCTCTCCAGTGACAGTGTTTACAAAATGCATTCCGGTGCTCATTTAAGGCTAAGTCGACCTAGGTGGAGGCCCAGGACCGGTTGAGATCATCGTCATTGGTGTTGGTCGTGAGCGGGAATCGGCCCAGCGTGCTAACCACTGCGCCACCGCTCCACACACACACACGTACACCCACACAGTCAATCCACTGCTGCTTAATAAAAAAAACTCATGAGCGCAGTGGTAGGATTCTTTCATATTGACCTCTTTAGCGAGGTAGTAGATCAAAATCACACAGGCGGAGGGGAGGGGAGGGAGGCGGGGGAGTGGTGGGGGAGTGGAGTGAAGGGAGATTCGCCATCCTCCTGTGAGAGAGAGGGGGGAGCGGTGGGGAGAGAGCGCCGCTCCCTGTCAGAGTGGACTGCGAAGCGAGCGGCACGAGACGCAATGAATGCGATTGCAGGAGAGATGTGGAGGAGTGAGAGTGTGTGTGTGTGTTTATACGGCACACATGGGGAGCGGTGGCGCAGCGGTTAGCGCACTGCGTTACGAACCCGGCCACCCGAGTTCGATTCGCGCTCACGGCCAACACCAATGACGATTATCTGAACCGGTCCTGGGCCTCCCTTAGGTCGACTCAGCCTCAAATGAGTACCTGGTGCGGTGTGTAAACATCGCCACTCGGGAGACAAAGGCGGCCGGGCATGGTGGTAGCCGTAGCGGCCTTCATATGTGCTCGCGAACAGCACTTGCCCCTGGAGTCTGTTAAGGCTACACGGGGGATCTTTGTCTTGTGCGGAGGGAGAGACGTGGCTGGGTTGTGATTCCACAAAATCATTATCCACTCCTGTGCCCCCCCCCCCACACCACCCCTCCCTCCCTGAGACCCCACGCGCACCTTGCTGCCCCCCACTCCGTGAGAACGCCCCGCTGCTGCGCGAGTAGCTGGGCGGGCGTGGGATGAGGCGTGGGGGGCACTTAGCGCATCTGTCAGCGTTGGGGGTCCTCCTCCTCCTCCTCTACCCGTAGCACGGGGCCCCTCACTGCTCCCTCCTCACCCCCCCCCCATCTCTCTTCTTGCTCCGTCTCCCCTCCACCTCCCTATCCCTCTGTGTTACACACCATCACCACCACCATCACCACCACCATCACCACCACCATCACCACCACCATCACCACCATCACCACCACCACTACCATCACCACCATCACCACCACCACCATCACCACCACCATCACCACCATCACCACCACCACTACCATCACCACCATCACCACCACCACCATCACCACTACCATCACCACCATCACCACCACCACTACCATCACCACCACCATCACCACCACCATCACCACCACCATCACCATCACCACCACCACCACCATCACCACCATCACCACCACCATCACCACCACCATCACCACCACCACCATCACCACCACCACCACCACCATCACCACCACCATCACCACCACCATCACCACCACCATCACCACCACCACTACCATCACCACCATCACCACCATCACCACCACCATCACCACCACCACTACCATCACCACCATCACCACCACCATCACCACCACCATCACCACCATCACCACCACCATCACCACCACCATCACCACCACCATCACCACCACCATCACCACCACCACTACCATCACCACCATCACCACCACCATCACCACCACCATCACCACCACCATCACCACCACCATCACCACCACCACCATCACCACAATCACCACCACAACCATCACCACCACCATCACCACCACAACCACCACCATCACCGATGTCTTCTTTGCCTCGTCTGTCCCTTACACCGGCTCCTCTTTACCTCTCCGTCCCATCTATAAACTATGAATATATTTTAAACTAAACCATTGTTTTTATTTTGCCAGTAAGACCCGCTGAGCCATGTAGCTACTTCTCAGTAGGGGTCGGCACGGTTTGGCTCAAACCACCAAACCGCGGTTTGAACCGAACCAAATCGGTTTGGTTTGGCTCTGTTTGAACTGGTTCGGTTTGGTTTGGGGCTACGAAAACCGACTCGGTTTGGCTTGGACAGGGTGGAACCGGCTCAAACTAGTTTGGTTCAAGCCAACTTAAGAGGTTTGGTTTAGCTTAGTTTGGTTTGGTTCTGGTTTGGTTTGGTTCAGTCGTCGCTGGTTTGGTTTGGATTGCTCAATTTGAAACCAGTTTGAGTCGGTTCAAACCGTGCCGACCCCTACTTCTCAGAGAGCGGCCCTGCCTATCACAAACTATAGCTCAACGAAGTGGCTTATCATGTGCGAATGTGCAGCAGCCAAATACTCTAAACGCGTGATGTTGATTCTAAACGTGGGGGTGGGGATAACCCCGGAGGACCCGGAGGAAAATCCACGCGACGACGGGGAGAGAGACAGAGAAAGACGCAAACTCCAAATACACAGTAGCAGGCGTCGTCAGGGTCGGGATCGAACCTACGACCTCCTGTATACCAGGCGAGGTAGTTAACATCTCACCACTCCCCCCCGTCTCTCTTTTGCCTTCTCTCATCGCGTTACCGGCGACTGGGAGCGCTCGGATCTCCGTCACAATGCGGACCCTGAACTTGAGCGCGGCGCGGGGGACCTCAAAGCGCACGCTGACAGATCCCGTGCGTGTGTGACCGTGCGTGTGTCACTGTGCGTGTGTGACCGTGCGTGTGTGACTGTGTGACCGTGCGTGTGTGACTGTGCGTGTGTGACCGTGCGTGTGTGACTGTGCGTGTGTGACTGTGTGACCGTGCGTGTGTGACTGTGTGACTGTGCGTGTGTGACTGTGCGTGTGTGACTGTGCGTGTGTGACCGTGCGTGTGTGACTGTGTGACCGTGCGTGTGTGACTGTGCGTGTGTGACTGTGTGACCATGCGTGTGTGACTGTGCGTGTGTGACTGTGCGTGTGTGACTGTGTGACCATGCGTGTGTGACTGTGCGTGTGTGACCATGCGTGTGTGACTGTGCGTGTGTGACTGTGCGTGTGTGACCGTGCGTGTGTGACTGTGTGACCGTGCGTGTGTGACTGTGCGTGTGTGACTGTGCGTGTGTGACCGTGCGTGTGTGACTGTGTGACCGTGCGTGTGTGACTGTGCGTGTGTGACCATGCGTGTGTGACTGTGCGTGTGTGACTGTGCGTGTGTGACTGTGTGACCGTGCGTGTGTGACTGTGCGTGTGTGACCGTGCGTGTGTGACTGTGTGACCGTGCGTGTGTGACTGTGCGTGTGTGACTGTGCGTGTGTGACCGTGCGTGTGTGACTGTGCGTGTGTGACCGTGCGTGTGTGACCGTGCGTGTGTGACCGTGCGTGTGTGACTGTGTGACCGTGCGTGTGTGACTGTGCGTGTGTGACTGTGCGTGTGTGACTGGGGAGCGGTGTTGTCGCTGTTAGCGCGCTGCGCTACGAACTTGGAGACCCAGGTTCGATTCCCGCTCACGGACCAACAACACCAGTGACGATTATCTGAACCGGTCCTGGGCCTCCACCTAGGTAGACTCAATCTCAAATGAGTACCTGGTGCGATGTGTAAACATCGCCACTAGGGAGACAAAGGCGGCCGGGCGTGATGTTGGCCACCCACCCACTAGTGGGCCGTCCTGGCCTGCTCGCTAACAGCACTTGCCCCAACAGTCTGTTAAGGCTACACGGGGGAGTGTGAACCACACACACACAGAACCACACACACACAGAACCACACACACAGAGAACCACACACACACAGAGAACTACACACACAAAGAACCACACACATACAGAACCACACAACAACAACCGCCATTCGCCACTAAGTGGCGGTGACGTCACCACGACGCTTGTGCCAGGCCATGTGCACCTTGAGGCCACGTGAAGTGTCGAACGCCTGCTGGCAGGAGGTCACGGGGCAGACCCAGGTGCCACGGGTCGACTGACCGAGATGACCGAGCGAGAACCACACACACAGAACCACACACACAGAACCATACACACACAGAACCACATACACAGAGAACCACACACACAGAAAATCACATACACAGAACCTCACATACATACAATCACACACACCGAATCACACACACAGAGCCACACACAGACAGAACCACTCACACACAGAACCACTCACACACAGAACCATACACACACAGAACCACACACACACAGAACCATACACACAGAGAACCACACACACAGAACCACAAACACACAAATACAAACAAATACAAAGACCACCTGTATAGCCTGAACAGACTGTAGGGGCAAGTGCTTTTCGCAAATAGCACCTATGGAGGCCGGCACGGCACACGAGCGGGTGGGTGGCGAACACCGCGCCCGGACACACAGAACCACACACACACACAACAACAACAACACACACACAACAACACACACACAACAACACACACACAACAACACACACACAACAACACACACACAACAACACACACACAACAACACACACACAACAACACACACACAACAACACACACACACAACAACACACACAACAACACACACACAACAACACACACACACAACAACACACACAACAACACACACACAACAACACACACACACAACAACAACACACACACAACACACACACACAGAACCACACACACACACAACAACAACACACACAACAACACACACACAACAACACACACACAACAACACACACACAACAACACACACACACAACAACACACACACAACAACACACACAACAACACACACACAACAACACACACACACAACAACACACACAACAACACACACACAACAACACACACACACAACAACAACACACACAACAACACACACACAACAACACACACACAACAACACACACACAACAACACACACACACAACAACACACACACAACAACACACACAACAACACACACACAACAACACACACACAACAACACACACACAACAACAACACACACACAACAACACACACAACAACACACACAACAACACACACAACAACACACACACAACAACACACACACAACAACACACACACAACAACACACACACACAACAACAACACACACAACAACACACACAACAACACACACAACAACACACACACAACAACACACACACAACAACACACACACAACAACACACACACACAACAACACACACAACAACAACACACACAACAACACACACACAACAACACACACACAACAACACACACACAACAACAACACACACACAACAACACACACGCGCAAAGCAGAGCCGGCGCTCTTCCTGACGGTCACACACGGGTCTCAGGTGACACGTCACGAGTCCCCCCCCCCCTGCACCCCCCCCTGCTCCCACCACCGTGCAGACCACCCCACGCGTTCTCCCTCCCACCCCTCCCCCCAGACTTACACCCCCCCCCTTCCCTTCTCCCCACACGTAAGTGTCTGAGTGTGTGGGTATGTGTGAGTGTGTTAGAGAGTGTCTGAGTGTTAGTGTGTTACAGATTGTCTGAGTGTGTGGGTGTGTGTGAGTGTGTTAGAGAGTGTCTGAGTGTTAGTGTGTTACAGAGTGTCTGAGTGTGTGGGTGTGTGTGAGTGTGTTAGAGAGTGTCTGAGTGTTAGTGTGTTACAGAGTGTCTGAGTGTGTGGGTGTGTGTGAGTGTGTTACAGAGTGTCTGAGTGTGTGGGTGTGTGTGAGTGTGTTAGAGAGTGTCTGAGTGTGAGTGTGTTACAGAGTGTCTGAGTGTGTGGGTGTGTGTGAGTGTGTTAGAGAGGAGTGTCTGAGTGTGTGGGTGTATGTGAGTGTGTAAGTGTATGAGTGTGTGGGTAGATATGAGTGTGTAAGAGAGTGGGGAGATGCAGCGTAGCGTTTAGCTCGCTGTGCTGCGAACGCGTCGACCCGAGTTCAATTCAGTGGCGAATATTTGCACCGGTAGCTGGGACTCCACTAGGTAGACTCAGCCTTAACTCCCGCTCTCGACGAATAAGAGTGACAAATATTTGGGCCGTCCCCGCACCCCCTATTAGCACGGTTTGCTACGTAAGGTGCGAAAGAAGTTCAACATACACACGCACGTTCCTGGGCCTCGTATAGGTCGACCCAGCATGAATGAATGAGTAGCCAGGTGCCATGTGTAAACATCAGCGGGCGTGGTGCTGGCCTTCGACCTCCCTCGTGCGCCGTGCAGGCCTTCATAGGGTGCTGCTCGCTAACGGCACTTGTCCCCAACAATCTGTTCGAGGCTATACGGGTGATCTTTGGCTTTGTGTTTATGAGCACACTGTCAACTGCAGGCCATCAATACCATTTACCGGCTGAGAAGGAGACATTGATTTATAACTTACGCTGCTCTTCCGAATATTGTTCGCTTATCGCGGCAACCACGCCGTATAAAGGAGCCGAGTGAGCGTGAAACGTGCACCAGCGTGTGTGAGATTGTTCATGTGTATGGGCGTGTGTGTGATGGGTGTGTATATGATGAGTGGGTGAGTGAACACATCGGTGTATGGTCATGTGTAACTGTGTGTGAGAGTGTTCACGTGTATGGGTGTGTGTATGATGGGTGAGTGAGTGAACACAGCGTCAGAGTGCACGTGAGTGTGAGGGGGCAGGCAGGGGGAGGGGGCAGAGGGAGGGGGGAGGTGGATGGGGCGGGGGGCAGTAGAGGGGGCAGGGGGAGGGAGCAGGCGTAGGGGACAGAGGGCAGGGGGGGGAGGGCGGTGGGGGAGGACAGGGGGAGGAGGGCAGGGGGGGGGAGGGCAGGGGGGAGGGCGGGGGGGGGAGGACGGGGGGGGGAGGGCGGGGGGGGGAGGGCGGGGGGGGAGGGCGAGGGGGAGGGCGGGGGGGGGGAGGACGGGGGGGGAGGGCGGGGGGGGGAGGGCAGGGGGGAGGGGCGGGCGGGGAGGAGGGCAGGGGGAGGAGGGCAGGGGGGAGGGCGGGGGGGGAGGGCAGGGGGGGGGGGGCAGGGGGGGCAGGGGGGGGAGGGCAGCTCGTCGCTAATTGCGCGCGGTGACATTTGGCGGCTGAGTCGCGGGATCGCGGCCGCGCGCCGCTGATGAACGACGGCGGCGGCGGCGGCGGATGCCATCGACACGCGCACGGACAAAGATGCCCCGTGTAGCCTCTCGGGGCAAGGGGCTGTGAACGAACGCCGAGCAGCGGATGGAGAAACTTCCCCAATGGGGACTGTCAATTGTCAGGGTTTCGTGGGGGCTGAGAGGGGAGGGGAGGGGGGCAATGTGGGCAGTGCCCCCCCCCCCCAATTCACCCCCCTGCCCCCCCCCCCCCTACTCTTCGATCCACCGCTGACCGTCGAACTCAACCACAGCGCCACCAGCTCCATCATCTCCATCGCCACAGTTACTTAAAACGCTGTCACGGTCACCACCCACGTCACCCCCCCCAACCCCCGTATAGCCTCAGCAGACTTTTGGGGAAAGTGCTGTTAGCGAGTAACGACCCATGTAGGCCGGCACAGGCAGACGAGGAGTGGGAGTAGGTGCCACCACCACGTCCGGCCGCCTTTGTCTCCCTCGGGCGATGTTTACACAGCTGGTGGTAGGTTAGTTACATTGGTAGGTGATTGGTTGAGTGGGTGATTGAGAGGCACAGGCAGTTGGAAGCGTGGTTGGTGAGTTGGGTGGTTAGTTGGTGAGTTGGGTGGCACATTGAGAGGCTAGACTGGACGACGTCGCACGTGGTTAGACCACGAGGGCCTCTTTTGAAAATTGTTTTCTGCTGACCAGATTTAAAATCGGCAGAGAGAGAGGCATTTGAAACGTTGCAGAACAATGCACCAGCGCAGCTTACACTATCTGATATTGGCCGGCGATCAAACGACCACATCTTTTTTTTACACAAAACAACACAGACAAACGGACAAGTGAATTTATTTAACTTCGTCAAATAAAAATCACGGGTGCGAGTGGGGGGGGGGGGCGGAGGGGAGCGGTGGCGCAGCGGTTAGCGCTCTGCGAACCCGGCCACCCGAGTTCGATTCCCGCTCACGGCCACCAACATCGGTGACGATTATCTCAACTCAGCCTCAAATGAGTACCTGGTGCGGTGTGTAAACATCGCCACTGGAGAGACAAAGGCGGCCGGGCGTGGTACTGGCCACCCACCCCCTTTGTGTGTCGTTCCGGCCTTCAAAGGTGCGTGGTAACAGCCCTTGCCCCAAACGTATGGTGAGGCTATTTTGGGGGGGATTTGTCTTTGTGTGCGTAGTTGTTTGGAGGGCGATTGCCTCCAAACAACCATGGGCAGAGGAGCGACGCTCACAACAACGAGCGGAGCGTCGGGCGGCTTAAACGCAGAGAGTTGGCATAGTAGAGGGCACAGGTGGTGCATCTGCCAGTCATCTCAGTCAACCCATGGCATCTACTGAGTGTTTCTGAGACCTCCTGCACCTAGCCTGGCACAGCAAGTGGCACAGGTGGTGCATCTGCCAGTCACCTCAGTCAACCCATGGCATCACTGAATCTGTTTCTGAGACCCCCTGCACCTAGCCTGGCACAGCAGGGGGCACAGGTGGTGAATCTGCCAATCATCTCAGTCAGTCAACTCATGGCACCTGCTGGGTCCGTCCCGTGACCTGCCAGCAGCGAGCCTTCGACACTTCACGCGGCCTCAAAGTGCACCTAGCCTGGCACAAGCGGCGTGGTTTCGTTACCGCCACTTAGTGGTGGGCGGCTGTTGTCGTCGTTGTTGTTGTTGTTGTTTGGGTGTTATGGACGCGGCGTTCGTAGCATGATTCTCGGATGCCTGCAACCTCGTTCATCCACTCGAGAGTCGGCGTCCCGCGAGCCGCGTTTCGCAATCTTGTGTCCGCGATGATAGCGCCTCTGTTGACTCGAGCGCTGTTTGCTAGCGATAGACAGACAGATGGAGTGGTGGGGAGGAGGAGAGTTGGGGGGGGGGGGGTCAATGGGGGGGCCTGGCGAGAGGGCGTTTTGGGGGTAGGGGCGATTGCCGGAAGGTGGATGGATGTATCGATCATAATCAAGCCCGAGCATCATGCACACATTCGTTCGTGGAAAACCAAATTCGTATTCGAGTATGACCGGGGAGGTGAAGTATGGTCAAACATCTCCCCCCCACCTCAAACCACGAAGCGCACGGCTTTGCGGGAGCGAGGTGGGGGTGGTGCCCTCGTCGAGCCGGAGATTGACGCAGCAGTCGCCGCTGGAGGTGTCCAGGGCTTGAATGCATCGCCGCATTATGCCTGAGCAGCCGTGTCCGTGGCGAATTCGGCCAAATTATGTCATTAATTAGGAGGTACACCGACCGTCATCTTTTTAGACGCAGCGAGATGATCGCCGCGGTGGCTAGGGGATGTTAACTACATCGCCTGGTATACAGGAGGTCGTAGGTTCGAACCCGACCCCTTGACGCGTCTGCTCTATATTTGGAGTTTGCGTGTCTCTCTCTCATCATCATCACGGTGATTCGGATATGTTAACTACCTCGCCTGGTGTACAGAAGGTCGTGGGTTCGATCCCGACCCCTGACGCCTGCTCTATATTTGGAGTTTGCGTGTCTCTCTCTCATCATCATCACGGTGATTCGGATATGTCAACTACCTCGCCTGGTATACAGGAGGTTATGGGTTCGAACCCGACCCCTGGACGCCTGCTCTATATTTGGAGTTTGCGTGTCTCTCTCTCATCATCATCACGGTGATTCGGATATGTCAACTACCTCGCCTGGTATACAGGAGGTCGTGGGTTCAATCCCGACCCCTGGACGCCTGCTCTATATTTTGAGTTTGCGTGTCTCCCTCTCTCTCTGCGTGGTCGCGTGGATTTTTCTCTGGGTCCTCCGGGTTTCCCCTCCACATGTATAATCAACATCGCGCGTTTAGAGTATTTGGTTGCTGTACAATGTCCCATGATGATGATAAGCCACTTCGTTGAGCTATCATTTGTGGCCAGGTCGCTTCTGAAAATAACTGCTACATAGCAGTTCAGCGGGCCTCCACCTGGTAAAATAAAAATTTAAAAAAATAGCTTAGTTAGGGTGTTAATCCCGCGGCTTAATTTTCTACGATGAATATGTCCCCGCGTCGCTGAACGACTCGGGGCGTCGGTGGCACCAACTGGTATGAGCCACAGCCCATATGGATACTGGATGTGGTGTGCCGGCTATGGCCACAGCGGACATCACCGATAAATGAGTGGAGGCGGCCAATTTCTCGGTGCTGTCCACCCCAACATTGATATTGTATCGATGTTCACCAGAGGGTGTGAATTGAACGTTCGTTTATTTGTTTTGTTTTCATACAAATTTAGGATTCTCGCAAAGCAGACGGCGTGTAGTGTTATAATTGAATTTGTTTAGAAAATAAAAATTTCCACTCGTAACGCACCAACGCTCGCCGCATCCGCAGCAGTGAGCCGCGGATGCCAAATTACCACAACTCCCCCCACCCCGAGCTCTGCGTGCGTGCGTGCGTGCGAGGGGGCAACACTCTATCCCCATACAGGTGGAACTCGTTGGAGTCCACATTTGCTGCACCGCGTTCTCCCGGTGAGCCAGAGGGTAGCGAGCAACTGTTTGACGCACACCGCCGACGACGATGGGAGTCTCTCAACATCCGTGTGTGATCCACCAACCCTCGCTACTGCATCCACGCACAGTGCTGGAGCGCAACTGTCAGCGGGGTCACCGCCATCGCCACCACCACCACCATCGCCACCACTGCCACCACCACCATCGCCACCACCATCATCGCCACCACCACCATCGCCACCACTACCACCACCATCATCGCCACCACCACTGCCACCACCATCGCCACTACCATCACCGCCACTGCCACCATCGCCACCACTGCCACCACCACCATCGCCACCACCACCATCACTGCCACCACCGCCACCACCATCATCGCCACCATCACCACCATTACCACCACTGCAACTACCACCACCACTTCCACCACCGCCACTACCACCACCACCACCGCCACTACCACCGCCACTACCACTACCACCACCACTACCACCGCCACTACCACCGCAACTACCACCACCCCCACTACCACTACCACCACCACTACCACCACCACTACCACGCCACTACCACCACCACCACTACCGCCACTACCACTACCGCCACTACCACTACCCACCACCACCACCACTACCACCACCACTACCACGACCACCACCACTACCACCACCGCCAATACCACTACCACCACCACTACCACCACCGCTACTACCACTACCACCACCACTACCACTGTCACTACCACTGTCACTACCACCACCACTACCACCACCACCACTACCACCGCCACTACCACCGCCACTACCACTACCACCACCACGACCACCACCACCACCGCCCGGTTAAACGCGGCGAATTACCCCGCAGCTGTAACCAACCACCCGGCACGGGGCGCCACTGCCGGGACGACAACGACGCGAACCATCGACTTTGTGTCGGGCAGGTCGAGGGCGAATCCGCGGATATGGTGGAGGGGGCGGTTGGTGAGGAGTGGAGGGAGGGGGGAGGTCGGGGGGGGGGCGGTTGGTGAGGAGTGGAGGGAGGGGGGAGGTCGGGGGGGGGGCGGTTGGTGAGGAGTGTAGGGAGGGGGGAGGTTGGGGGGGGGGCGGTTGGTGAGGAGTGGAGGGAGGGGGAGGTCGGGGGTGGGGGAGGTCGGGCGAGGCGATTCCTCGGCCGGGGGGGGGAGGCGCGCGTGCGTTCTCTGTAGAGCCCACGGGGGGGTCTGCGCGCCAGCCGCGGCAGATCAGGGCGGGTGCCACCCGAAGGGGCTTTGGGAAGTGTCGCCTGAGCGCTACCCGTGGTGTGCATGTCCGCGCATGTCGCCGGCAACGCCGTGACATTGAACATGTCAGTTTAACGCGTGGACTTCCGCAACCAATATTATTCACGCCAAAAAAAAAGCTTTTTGGGTTAGATCGCGTGAGTATGAGTGTTGCGTCGTAACCCTCCACCACCCGACACAGCCTACAAGGTTTGCCACGTAAACAAAACGCGCAAATCAGTTACTCGTTCAGCCCACCGGTGTGTTGGAGAGTAAATCCACAACATTTACAATTTGAGTAGTACGACGTTTCGCTGGTAAATGCATCCAGAATTATACATTACACTACACTATATACTACACCATACACTATACTAGTAACTAATTGGCACATTATATTCTTGGTTCTTTCGGTAAAGTCACGTTGAAGGGAAATAATAAAATAATATAAATACTGTTTTATATTTATATTATTTTATTATTTCTGTTCTACGTGACTTTACCGAAAGAACCAATAATACGAATCCCTGCAGTCACGAAAGCTTTAAATCAAAATTTAATTGGCACATTGTTTACGTGACAAACCTTACTGGCTGTTTCGCGATCCAACCCAAAAACCTTTGTTATGATTAAACATGTTATTGAATATAATGAGGCGACGTTTCGGGCAATAGCCCTTCATAATCTTTGTCTTCTCCGTAGAACGTGAAAAGGGATGCCAGAGAGAGAGATGGAGTGGAGAGAGGAGACAGGATGGGTGAGTGCGCTGATGCGTGGTTGGTTGGGTGTCCGGACTTTTGGACCACGAGACTTTCGTCTCAATTTAATTGTTAGTTTAAAAAAAAGCCTCAGCACATTTGTCAACGACATCGTTGTCTTAAACGGAGACAAATACATTCCAGCTGACGTTTCAGGCAACGCCGCTTCTTCAATCCACACACACACGTGACGTATCCCTCGCTATGCCACTCGGACTGACCACGAGGTGTATCGCCATTTGTACGTTATCGATCCGCACTAGACCGACGTTGTTTTTGCACCGATTGCTGTTTGCTTCATTGCCGTGTTTCTATTTAGAATTTGGGTTTGTTTTTGCTTTTTCCTCCCCGTCCCGTATTGACCACACCGCTAGAAGACGCTCTCGCAAAAACGAGACTCGCCTAGTGGAACTTCCTCGATCTCTCAAACAAATTGAACTCCACTGCTAGATGAAGACCCCCACTTTCCCCTCCCCCCGCCGCGCGCCCCCCCCCCCCCTCTCGCCCCATCCTCCCCTCCCCCCAATCTGTCTACGTCTTCCTCGATGCAACCATTAGATCTATAACCGGAGGATTCCTCCTCCTCCTCTGTAAATGAAAACCTTTCAACAAAAGACGCAGTCTCTCCTCCTTTGTGTGGCGATCGCATGCTCTTGCAAACGGCGTGGGTGGGGAGGTTGTGGGGGGAGGGGGTGGGGGGTGGGGGCAGGGGGGGGCAAGGGGTGGTGGGGTGGGGGGGTAAGCCACGTGAATGCCCCCCCCCCTCACCAAAATAAATTATTTAGCTGATTCAGTGTCTCCCAAAGGTATGTTCCTTTTGTTGCTAACTTCTCGACTTAACATCGCCCGGCGGACAGCTTGCGAGTGGAGAAAGACGAATAGAATGGTATTAATAATAAAACAAATAATGAATGAGACAAGAAAGAAAATATTAAAGACGATAGAATGAAAGGGAGAGGGGTGGGAGGTTGGGGGGGGTGAGAGAGAGAGAAAGAAATCTCTCTCTCCTTTTGTGACGTCCTCAATAGACGCGTTCCGAGTGAAACAATCCTCGTCCCGGGTGTGCGAGTTGGGGGTGGTGCTGATGGAGAGAGAGAGATAGCGAGAGAGAGAGGAGAGATAGCGAGAGAGAGTGAGGGGGGAGATAGAGAGAGAGAGCAACGTATGCACAGATGCATATAACAAGGTGAAGGCGCAGCCCCGCAAGTGCCTCGCTAACGTCGCTCCTGGGGGAAAGGGCCACGAAATTCGAGAGATTTAAATAGATAGAGTTCCACTCTAGAGAGAGCTCCACTCTAGAGAGAGCTCCACCCTAGAGAGAGCTCCACCCTAGAGAGAGCTGCACTCTAGAGAGAGAGCTCCACTCTCGAGAGAGCTCCACTCTAGATAGAGCTCCACTCTAGAGAGTGCTCCACTCTAGAGAGAGCTCCACTCTAGAGAGAGCTCCACTCTAGAGAGAGCTCCACCCTAGAGAGAGCTCCACCCTAGAGAGAGCTCCACTCTAGAGAGAGCTCCACTCTAGGGTGAAGCTCCTCCCCAGCGAGAGCTCCACTCTCGAGAGAGCTCCACTCTAGAGTGCTCCACTCTAGAGCTCTACTCTACTCTCTCGAGAGAGAGACTCTGTCACTATAGAGAGACGCAGAGTGATCATCTCTCGTGAGAACCCCTCTCTAGGAAGTGCGTCTTCTCGGGGATGTGTCAGCCCTCCTCTTCCACGCTGCCCAGTAGGTGGAAGTCCTGCACGCACGTGACACATACACGTGTGTGTGCACTCACGTGACACACACACACGTGTGTGTGTACGTGTGTACATTCACACAGACACAAAGACAAAGACCCCCCCACCACCACCACCCCGTGTAGCCTTGAGAGACTGTTTGGGGCAAGTGCTGTGAGCGAGTAGTATCTGCGAAGGCCGTTACGGCGCACGAGGGGTGATGTGGGCAGACACCACTCCCGACCGCCTTTGTCTCCCGCAGCGCTGTTGTTTCACACGGCGCAAAGTGGCGCTCATTGCAGGCCTCGTTGTGATCGGAAATCGAAGTCAATTGGCCGCGATTCGTAGCGCAATGAGCCAAACACTGCCCTCGCGAGCCGTGGCGGCCTGAATAGGTGCTCGCTAACATCGCTTGCCCCAACAGTACATTAAGGCTACACGGGTAATCTTTGTCTGTGTGCGTGTGTTCATATGCCGCCCTTCGTAGATGCTCGCTAACATGGCTTGCCCCAACAGTACGTTAAGGCTACACGGGTGATCTTTGTCTCTCTGTGTGTGTGTGTTAATATGCCGTCCTTAATAGGTGCTCGCTAACATGGCTTGCCCCAACAGTACGTTAAGGCTACACGGGTGATCTTTGTCTGTGTGTGTGTTAATATGCCGTCCTTAATAGGTGCTCGCTAACATCGCTTGCCCCAACAGTACGTTAAGGCTACACGGGTGATCTTTGTCTGTGTGTGTGTTAATATGCCGCCCTTCGTAGGTGCGTCGCAACAACAAAAGAGACTTGCGCCATCAGCTTGACGAAGCTGCGCGCGTGGGAAAGGGGCTCTTTGTCTTTATCTTTGCACAGGCATGTGCGTGCGTGCGCGTGTGTGCGTTGTTATGTATTCATGTGTACACGCATTCGTGTTTGTTTCTCTGTGTTTGTTTACATGCTTGCGTGCAGAGGTGCTTGCGAACAGCACTTGCCCCAACGGTCTGTTACGGGCTATACGGGGGATCTTTGTCTTTTGCTTGCGTGCGTGCGAGAAGAGCGGTGGCGTCGTGGTTAGCGCACCGCGCCACGAACCGGAGGGTTCGATTCCAGTTCATCACGGCCTCGTGCACAATTCACGTTCAGCGTTGTGGGATGTAATTAGCATGAACGATGTAACGTAAAATGAAAGTGGCATTGTTATCACCATGCAGCGACGATTATCTGAACCGATTCTGGGCATTGCCCTCGGTCGACTCGGCCTCAAATGAGTCCCAGTCGCGACGTGTGTTAAACATCGGCCCTGAGGGGAGACAAAGGCAGCCGGGAAGTGGTGTTGGCCACCCGCTCCATCAGTCAGTCAACCCATGGCACCGGGGTCTGTTCCCGTGACCTCCTCCTGCCAGCGAGCCTTTAACGCTCCACGTGGCGGCCTCAAAGTGCACCTAGCCTGGCACAGGCGCCGTGGGTGACGCCACCGCACCTTAGTGTCGAAAGGCGACTGTTCCTGGTGCGGTGTGTAAAACATCGCCCCTAGAGAGACAAAGGCGGCCGGACGTGGCGTTCACCCCCCCCTCCCCCTCGCGCGTGTGCGTCCTTCGTGGATACCGTCCGCGAACAGCACTCTGCCCCCCCAACATTCCGTCAAGGCTGCATGCGGGGTAATCTTTGTCTTTGTTGTGTGTGTGTGAGAGAGAGGAGTTGACGCTGCTTAGTATGCCAGCGCTGTGCATTGGCTGTAACAAAGCGGAGCATTATTGATTTATTTTTCACACTCGAGTGACTTTTTTGAAAAAAAAGTAAATGAACAAAAATCTGACAGGAATAAATCCATTCACAATCAGATACATTGCATTATACACGCTCCAGTGATAATGACACCATCTAAAAAAAAAATTCATACACAGAGAGTAATTAATCAAATGGCTTTTAAAAAGTAATCTTTCTCGGGCGCGTCGTTGTTATGTGCTCCCGACGAAAAGGTTATCTGGCGAGGATGGATTTTGGTGACAGATGCCACGTGACCGGAGCTCAAGAAAATTAAGTTTGCACCCTTCATTCCTTTCTTCCTTCATTTCCTTCCCTGCCCGGTCCCTCCGTTAACATATACAGAGAGACAGGAAGAGCGACGATGCAGGTGGGTCTATGAAGGAGCGAGTGAAAGAGCGAACGAACCAACGAATGAGTGAGCGAGTGCGCGAAAGAACGAGTCAGAGAACAAACGAATGAGTGAGCGAGTGCGCGAAGGAACGAGTCAGAGAACAAACGAATGAGTGAGCGAGTGCGCGAAAGAACGAGTCAGAGAACAAACGAATGAACGAATGCGCGAACGAACGTACGAACGAATGAGCGAACGAACGCGCGAGCGAACGAAAGAGCGAGAGATCTAAACGGCGAATATGGAGAGAGAGAGAGAGACGGGGTGGGGGGGGGGTTGCAAGATGCAATATGGCTCAGAAGCCTGGAAATTAGTGGGACACATGCCGAGCCCCGCGCTCCGCGTACATTATATGTTCTCTATGCAAATTACACCCCCATTAAAAATGATGTTCATTGGCTAAACACTGTGAATCATACATCACGCGAACGCTCGACTTTAACAAAAAAAAATGCATTAATTCATTAATTAAAGGAAATAGAAGAGGGGTGGAGGGGGTTGAGAGGGTGGAAATTTGGCTGCTGCCTCTGCCGATGAATAAATCGCTGTCCCCCGCAGGGCGAGATGGTACCGCTGGAAGCTGCCGCGGGGCAATTCTCGTGCATGCATCAGCGACGACGGCGGAGACCTCGAGCCGACGAGACGATGTGATGTCTTCCTCGACAAACAAACAAACAACAGCAGCAGCGAGAGTCGAAAACAACAATCAACAGCATCTCCCGTCCCAACGAAAATGTGACACGAATATCGCCGCCCCCCCTCCTCCTACACCGCACGTGGGTGATGTAGTCAACATCGTCAGGGAGATGTAGTCAACATCGTCAGGGTGATGTAGTCAACATCGTCAGGGAGATGTAGTCAACATCTTCAGGGAGATGTAATCAACATCGTCAGGGTGATGTAGTCAACATCGTCAGGGACGATTCCATGGCACCTACCGATCGATGATGATGATGATGATGATGGTGGTGATGGTGGTGGTAGTGATGATGGTGGCGATGATGGTGATGATGATGATGATGGCGGTGATGATGATGGTGATGATGGTGGTGGTGGTGGTGGTGATGGTGGTGATGATGGTGGTGGCTGAGATGCTCAAGACTAATGACGGAGCGGCAGCTCCATCATCACACCGCAAGATCGTGGGCAATGGTGGTGGTGGTGGCTGATCGGAATACCGATAGACCTACATCGGTCATGACCAGGACTATCGCGCGTGAGATTGTGAGAAGTCGGGAGTTTAAATTCTCGTTGGGGGAAATCGTGGCCTTGAGGCTTTAGGACAGCATTTGTTTTCTCGGTGATCGCAATTCATTGACGCAGACCATGACGGTGATGACGATCATGTCGGTGATGAATCGCATGCAAGACGGTCTGCATAACCTAAGCCCAGAGCCGTCCCTAGGGTACGGCGAAACGGAGCGACCGCCCCGGGCCCCGCGCTTTGGGGGTGGGGTTCGACGTCACGGCATCAGATGTAATACTTCCGGTTTAGTTTGACGGCGTACGGGAGGTCCCATGTGGTGCGTGAGTTGCCCCCACTTAACCCACCTCCAGACGGCCCTGTTTTAAACCCACGAGAACGTGACCTCTTCACCTGAATCTGAAGGTAGCAAGGTTACCAGTGACGTGAACGCAGAGAGACTCACGTGGCCTGATTGTAAACCAGGTCCGCCGTTGACCTCGGATCCACGGAGACCCTCGCGAGAGAGCCTTTAGCCACGACGACCTCGACCAAAATCTAAATCCGCGGGAGAACACGATGGCCTATATTCCGAGAGATGAGCGTCACCTTGGCCTGAATCCACATGTCTCATCGTGCTGTAAAAACACCGTGGCGATGACCTATATTTAGAACGTGGTCATCGTGACCTGAATACGGACAGGTCAACAAAATCGTGACCTCAATCGACCACGAACGCCAGCGGGACCCAGTTTCATAACCGTTATAAAAATGTCCCCTTGATCAATATTGATTTATGTCGAAAATTACATAGAAAATATAACTTAGTGGTTGCGCATGTGTGTGAGTGTTTGTTTGGCCGGATCGAGGGGGCTGAACTGGCTCGAGAAGAGATGGAGCTGATGGGGCATAGAAGGATGTGGAGGTGAGTGGACTTGCCGATGACCGGTAAACCAGCGAGTGTCAAGATCGGAAAGAGATTCGTGAAGGACGCGACTGGACACCACTCGCTACACTCGCCGTCGAGAGCACTTGCCCCAACATCGGAGCGTCGGCTACACAGGGGATCTTTGTCTGTGTATTTGTGAATAGTCGATAAGAATAGGTCTCTGCGGTGGCTATTTCCGCGATAATCATTTTTTTTACACTCAACAGAAGCTGACAGTGAGAGACTTCCAACCGCTTTCAACTTATACCGTGCACGGGAGACCCCTAATAGATGGATCATTTAGGAGCGCCTTCTCTGTGTGTGTGTGGAGTGCGTAGGTGTGCGAGCGTGCGCGTGCATCTGTGTATGTGTAAGGTCACTGGGGAGCGGTAGTGTAGCGGTTAGCGCGCTGCGCTACGAACCCCACAACCGGGGTTCGATTCCCGCTCACGGCCAGCACTGGTGACGATTATCTGAACCGGTCCCGGGCCTCCCCTAGGTCGACTTAGCATTAAATGAGTACCTAGTGCGACGTGTAAAGATCGCCACTAGGGAGACGAAGGCGGCCGGGCGTGGTGCTGGCCACCCAACCCATCGTGTGCCGTGCCGGCCTTCACAGGTGCTCGCTGACAGAACTTGCCCCAACAGTCTGTTAAAGGCTATACGGGGGATCTTTGTCTTTGTGAGGCTACTGGACTTCTGTTAAAATGAGCTTCATAGCTCATCGGATTCCTCCTGTCTAAATAAATAATCTGGTGCAGGCCACCCACCTCCTCGTGGGCCACAATGCCGGCCTTCATAGGTGCTGCTTTCGAGCAGCACTTGCCCCAACAGTCTTTCAAGGCTATACGGAAGATCTTTGTCTTTGTGCTGGCCACCCACCCCCTCGTGTGCCGTACTGGCCTTCATATGCGCTACTCGCTAAATGCACTTGCCCCAAAATTATGTAAAGGCTATACGTTGATGTGCTGTTGTGAACCTATTATGTTGATACATATCCCACATGCACATCCAAGGATTCATTTTATCCGCTTCTGGATAAAGGCCTACCCATCGCCATCATCATTAAACAAAAAAGTCAATGTACTGCTGAAGGAAATATCCTCGCCTCATTATCATCATGAACGGTGGTCTCTCCACTGCTGGATAGCTTCTCCCCGCCCCAACACCATCACCATCGCTCCGGCGTGCGAGCTCGATTCCGTCGCTCCGTCTCCGCGTTGGCCGTCCTCTCCGGGCGCGTTCCCCTCAAGGTGGCGTCATGAGGGATGGTTTCAGCTGGTTCCGTGCGAGCCAGGGGTCTCAGGGTTCGCGTGAGGCCACCCCCTCCCGCTCTCTCTCCACACATGCCCGTGATGTGCAGCGCGTCTTCTTCGAACGCTGGGGAGCCGGAAAAGCCCTCTGTACCAGCGTGGACGGCACCCTCGTGTTCACCTTCTGAAGCGCTGGCTCGTCACCGTGGCGTGCGCGATGACCACCACCACCACGTGACTTGTCTTTCGTGTTGTGCGCGCTGCTTTTAGCACCACGGCGCGTGGATTTGTAGCGTTTAATTTCATTTGTTTGCTGGTGACTGTGTATTTCATATCGGAATCGCCTCCAGTGCTGTTGCTGCTGGCGGCAATAAAAGTTGTTTAAAAGTCAAAGTCTCTGCACGCCTGAGGCCAACATGGCCACATCAACACCGCTCTCTGCACGTGGCCAGAGATAGCCCCCCCCCCCCCCACCGTGTTAACACCGCACGGAGTCCACGAGTGCGCCCTGGCTGGGCACAGCTGCGGTCTCAGAACTCAGTTCGTCTCAGAAGCTTCACACGGAGATCTGTTGGATCACAGAGAGTCCCATAGACTCACATCGAGACCCTTAAACTCGCTCAAAGATCTATAGATTCACAAAAACACCCTTCGACTCACACACAGAGATCTATCGATTTACATCGAGACCCATAGGCTCACAGAGGTCTATGTGAAAGAGGAGGCATCATTCACAGCGATGATGCACCACTCCGCTATTGCCGATGCAATAATCTGGCTCAGCCACCTCAAGACAAGATCACAGCTGTTGCTCTACAACAACTGCAACAACGACAGTACATCAGCAGCAGCAATTCGAAGGAGGAGGAGGAAGGAGCCTCTGAAACACCTTCGTTGCATTTATAATCGGCTCCAGATTTACCACCAACGCGTGCATTGAGATTATTTTGATTATTTTGCTGCTGTGAATTTACACGTGATGAGCCACTTTGTTTGCGCGATGTGTGGTCAGGCCGCTTCTGAAATTTAGGTTAATACCTTAGTGGGCTTTACCTGGTAAAATAAAATTAAAACAAAGCTTTGTTTTATTTGTATATTATTAAGTGTTGTGTTTACATCATTGGACCTCCTTTTCCAGTACCAAAGTATAATAATAGGGTTTTCCCCTTTTTTCTGGCAACAAAACTGAAACCTTTTTACAAGGATTCATGTTTGCATTATGATGTGTTTACCTTTCCCATCGGTTGAACTCCGATCGTGTTTGTTGTATTGTTTGCTGTTGTGACGTTCTGACTCTGTGCACCTACCTGGACATCTCTAGAACAAAAAAGATATTCACGGCTCATCGGATTCCTCTTCCAGACCCAGTACAGATTCTGATTCTGCGCGCACCGCGACGCCCGGCACCTGGCTGGCGTGCAGCTGTACACGGCCCAGGTACGACTCGCGCGATGGCTGCTGGGAAGGCTGCGACATGCAACAACAACAGCAATCAACTTCTTGGTTCTTTCGGTAAAGTCACGTAGAAGGGAAATAATAAAATAATAAAAATAAAACATATTAAAATAATTCTCACCACGTTTCGGCCACATCGCAAGCAGCCGTCCTCAGGTGAATAACAGGTCTGTCGGGAAGACAGCGTCTCATTCAGACGTTTCGACCATTCAGACGCGGTCTTCCCGACAGACCTGTTCTTCACCTGAGGACGGCTGCTTGCGTTGTGGCCGAAACGTCGTGAGAATTATTTTATTATGTTTTATTTTTATTATTTTATTATTTCCTTTCTACGTGACTTTACCGAAAGAACCAAGAACGTGAATCCCTGCAGTCACGAAAGCTTTAAATCGAAATTTAACAGCAATCAAGTAACGCGTTGGCTCAGGCAGACAGCCAGACGGATGCAACTTTTCTTACTCGGAAAAGCCCCGTGTGGACAGTCACCCTTAGCGAGCTTCGGTGGCAACGGCTCGCAAATAAACTGAACCAGACCGTGTTTTTATTTCACCAGGTAAGGCCCCCTGAGCAAATGTGGCTCTTTTTCAGAAGCGACATGGCCACACATAATAGCTCAACGAAGTGGCTTATCATCATCACGTGCAAATGTACAGCAGCCAAATACTCTAAACGCGCGATGTTGATTCTAAATGTGGAGGGGAAACCCGGAGGACCCCGAGAAAAATCCACGCGACTACGTGGAGAGAGACGCAAACTCCAAATATACAGCAGGCGTCATGGTCAGGATGGAACCCACGACCTCCTGTATACCAGGCGAGCTAGTTAACATCTCGCCACCGTGGCGCCCCGAATGTACATACACGCATACGGGGAGCGGTAGTGTAGTGGTTAGCGCGCTGCGCTACGAATTCTGCCGACTCGAGTTCGATTGCCGCTCACGGCAACCGCAACAACACGAGTGACGATTATCTGAACCGGAGCGGGGCCTCCCCTGGGTCGACCCAGCCTCAATTGAGTACCTGCTGTGGTGTGTGTTAACATCAGCGCTGGGGAGACAAAGGCGGACGGGCGTGGTTCCGACCACACCACCCCTTCGTGTGCCGTGCCGGGGCCTTCATCGGTGGTCGCTACTCGCTAACAGCACTTGCCCCGACAGCATGTTAAGGCTGTGGGGTGATCATTATCTCCGATCAAAGTATTTAAGAGTTCCGTTACGGGACAAGGTGCCCTGCTCGCCTGACTCGACACGCGGACCACCCACGTGCGTTGCCCCCACCTCCTCCCACCGACGACTCCCTGAACATCCCCCATCGCCCCCACCCCTAACCCCACTGATCCGAACCCCCCACATCCAAACGACCCCCTCCCTTAAAGCTGACCCTGACGCCTGCTGTACATTTGGAGTTTGCGTTGCCTCTCTCTCGCTCTCTCTCCTCTCACCGTGGCCGCGTGGATTTGTCTCCGTGTCCTGCGGTTTCCCCTCCACGTTCAGAATCGAAGTCGCTCGTTTGACGAGGGGCATTTGGCTGATAAACATTTCCACGCGCCGACAAGCGGCGTCGTTGCGCTATCATCACGTGTGGCCAGGTCGCTTCTGAACAGGAGCTGCATAGATCAGGGGGCCTTAACCTGGTGAAATGAAACGTGGTTAAGGGTTGTTTCGTTTCGTTTTGAGATGACGTTAGCGAGCACCTATGAGTGGTGAGGCCACATCCCCGACACCACTGGCCCCGCGGCCGCCTTTGTCTCCCCCCAGTGACTCACCGCACCTAGTACAGGACTTACTCATTTAAGGCTGAGTCGACCTAGAGGCGGCCCAGGAACGATGCTCGCTAATCACCATCGCAATGCTATAGCCGTGGATTGTAGGGCCGCATTAATACAAAAAAAAGCTTTAGATTTGTGCCACCCGCAATCCCCCCCCCCATCCTCCAACCCCCGCCCCCCTTGAGAAGTTTCTCGATCCGCCTCTGATATGGACGCTCTTCAAAATAAATAAATAACAATCCCATTCGCGTCATTGTGTTCTATGTGTTGTAGGAAATATAGCCGTGTATAACGCGGAGGGGTTGTATTTCTTAGAGCGCATAGGCACCTTGGGGGAGGGGGGGGACTTGCCTCTGCTTCTTTATTGTGTGTCTGAGACCCCCCCCACCCCTCACCCCCCTCCACCCCTCACCCCCACAACAGACAATGCGCCCTGTGTAGTGCCTCAGTACCCTGCGAATTCCCGTCAACAGTTATTAAAATGACAACACTTCTCAACGAGAGCGCATTGTGAGCACTCGCACACACGACTCACACACATCACACGCAGACACACAGACAAAGGTCCCCCGTAGAGCCCGTAACAGACTGTTGGGGCAAGTGCTGTTTGTTAGAGAGCACCTATGAAGGCCGGCACTGGAGCACACGAGGGGGTAGGTGGCCAGCACCACGCCCGACCGCCTTTATCTCCCGAGTGGCGATGTTTACACACCGCACCAGGTACTCATTTGAGGCTGAGTCGACCTAGGGGAGGTCCAGGACCGGTTCAGATAATCGCCACCGGTGTTGGCCGTGAGCGGGAATCGAACCCGTGTCGCCGGGTTTATAGCGCAGCGCGCTAACCGCTGCACACATACACACATTGCTCATACACACTCACGCATTACTCATTCATACACTCACACACTCACTCACACACTCACACACACTCACTCACACACAGACACACATTACTCACACACACACTCATACACTCACTCACACACACTCACTCACACACTCACACATTACTCACACACAGACACACATTACTCACACACACTCACACACACACACTCACAGACTCACATTACTCACACACACACTCACACACTCACTCACTCATACACTCACTCACACACTCACTCACTCATACACTCACACACACACTCACAGACACACATTACTCACACACTCACTCACTCACATTACACACACACACAGACACACTCACACACTCACTCACATTACTCACACACACACTCACACACACACTCACAGACTCACATTACTCACACACACTCACACACTCACTCACTCATACACTCACACACACACACCAACAGACACACATTACTCACACACTCACTCACTCACATTACACACACACAGACACACTCACTCACATTACACAGACACACTCACACACACTCACACATCGCTGTGCTTAGTTTGTTGTCCTTTTCCCGAACCTCCGATTAGCGTGGTCGGCTACGTACGGTGCGAAAGAAGTTTCAACATACGTACGTTTCTCACACGCACACTCGTGTAGACTGTTGGGGCAGGTATTGTGTTTTTAGCGAGCAGCACGTGTTTGGGTGGGCGGTCGGCACCACTCCCGGCCGCCTTTGTCTCCCTAATGCTGATGTTTTACTACACCGCACCGAGCAACTGGCTTTGTAATGGCTGAGTCGACCTAGGGGAGGCACAGGACAGGGTGGCGTGACCGAGTGCGCTAGCCACTTCTGTCACCGCTCCACCGCTTCGCACAGATCAATCCTCAATCGTGGCGCTCGCTGACAACAACAACAACAACAACAAAAACATCTTAACATATATAGAGAGGACTGCAGAGCTCGGGAAACAGTTAGTAACGCCGGCTCGCGGCCTCGTTGCTGCCTTCCCACTGTGCGTGGTTCCTGGTCCATTGTGAGAGATGCGATTTGCATGATCGACCCCGCGGAATATAGAACGTCACTTGATAATCATCATGATCATTATTATTATTGATTCATTATATCTTTTTCTTCATATTAGTCTCATGACTTCACCTGCAGCGGGCCGGAAAGGGGTTCGGGAGGTTTTCAAAGAATGGAAGCGGGAGTGGAGCAGGAGAGAGACCTGGGGGAGGAGAGATGGGGGAGATGGCACGGGGAGGGGGTATGGGTTGGAGGTGGATCGGGGAGAAGTGCGGAGCGGTGGTGCAGCGGTTAGCGCGCTGCGCCACGAACCCGAGTCCGATTCCCGCTCACGGCCACCAACACCAGTGACTGTTATCTGAACCGGTTCTGGGCCTCCCCTAGATCGACTCAGCCTCAAATGGGTACCTGCCGCAGTCTGCGTTAACGTCGCCACGGGCGTGGTGCTGACACGCTCACCGTGCTCCCCTTCATAGGTGCCACTCGCTAACAGCACTTGCCCCTTGGGCTCCGCAAGCCCCATCGGGGTTGTCGCGACGGGCGCGTCAACTTGCGCCGACGAAACTTGGGGAGGGGGACAGAAACCGCCGAGAGGCCCAGTCGCCCGCACCAATGCCGCCCCCTCGCGGCCTCTCCTCGCCAGCCACGGCCACAGCCGCCGTGCTGGCGAGGATGTTCACTACCTCGCCTGGTACACGGGGGACGTCACGTCGTGGGTTCAATGCCTGCGGTATATTTTTGGAGTTTGCGCGGACGTTTCTCCGGGTCCCGCTCCGCAGTTGGAGTCAGCGTAGTCACCTTAAGATGTTTCTTGTTCGTGTTTTTGTTTTGTTGCGGTTGCACCCGAGTCAAGAGCCGCGTGGCTCACAGGGTGACACCTAATACATGAAACTGAAACTGTATTTGGCTGCTGCTGCTGCTGCTACAGACGTCCACGCGATGACGATGAGCCACGTGATCGAGCTGTAATGCTTGTTGACAGCCAGGTCTGCTTCTGAAATCGAGCTACACAGTGGCTCAGCGATGTCTAATTTGGTAAAGTAAAAAAATGCGTGTAATAAGCTTTTGATTACCCAAGAGAAAGAAAAAAACACCACTGAGCCTCGAGACGCCGTTTGGGGAGCGTCCTGCCAACTTTCGCAGTACGAGGGGGGGAGGGTGTGGGATAGGGGGGGGGGTCCATCGCCGAGTGATTTCCCGAAGGAGCGATTTGTCGCTTCATTTGGCAAATGTCGCCGGCGACGTCGCCGCGACACGTGGCCGTGATGCTGATGAGCGCGTTCACAGGCGCCGTGACGGAGGGCGAGGGAGGGAGATGGCGGCGGGGGGGGGATTGGCGGCGCGGGGCTGGGGGTATGGGTGAGTGGGTGAGTGTGGGTGAGTGGTTGAGTGTGAGTGAGTGTGGGTGAGTGTGGGTGAGTGAGTGAGTGAGTGTGGGTGAGTGGTTGAGTGTGGGTGAGTGGGTGGGTGAGTGTGGGTGAGTGTGGGTGAGTGGGTGAGTGAGTGAGTATGGGTGAGTGGGTGAGTGTGGGTGAGTGTGGGTGAGTGAGTGAGTGAGTGGGTGAGTGTGAGTGAGTGGGTGAGTGTGGGTGAGTATGGGTGAGTGTGGGTGAGTGGGTGAGTGTGAGTGAGTGTGGGTGAGTGTGGGTGAGTGAGTGAGTATGGGTGAGTGGGTGAGTGTGGGTGAGTGTGGGTGAGTGAGTGAGTGGGTGAGTGTGAGTGAGTGGGTGAGTGTGGGTGAGTATGGGTGAGTGTGGGTGAGTGGGTGAGTGTGGGTGAGTGTGGGTGAGTGAGTGAGTGAGTGTGGGTGAGTGGTTGAGTGTGAGTGAGTGTGGGTGAGTGGGTGAGTGTGGGTGAGTGGGTGAGTGAGTGAGTATGGGTGAGTGGGTGAGTGTGGGTGAGTGTGGGTGAGTGAGTGAGTGGGTGAGTGTGAGTGAGTGTGGGTGAGTGGGTGAGTGTGGGTGAGTGTGGGTGAGTGGGTGAGTGTGGGTGAGTGGGTGAGTGTGGGTGAGTGGGTGAGTGGGTGAGTGTGGGTGAGTGAGTGAGTGTGGGTGAGTGGTTGAGTGTGAGTGAGTGTGGGTGAGTGGGTGAGTGTGGGTGAGTGGGTGAGAATGGGTGAGTGGGTGAGTGTGGGTGAGTGTGGGTGAGTGAGTGAGTGGGTGAGTGTGAGTGAGTGTGGGTGAGTGGGTGAGTGTGGGTGAGTGTGGGTGAGTGTGGGTGAGTGTGGGTGAGTATGGGTGAGTATGGGTGAGTGGGTGAGTGTGAGTGAGTGGGTGAGTGTGGGTGAGTGGGTGGGTGAGTGTGGGTGAGTGGGTGAGTATGGGTGAGTATGGGTGAGTGGGTGAGTGTGGGTGAGTGGGTGAGTGAATAGGTGAGTTGCTGGGTGAGAGTGTGTATGGGGTGGTGAGGGTGGTGGGGACGTGAGCGGTGGCGCAGTGGTTAGAGCGTTGCGCGACGAACCGAGCAACGGAAGTTTGATTCCCCGCTCACGGCCAAACACCGGTGACGATTATCCGAACCGCTCCTGAGCCTCCCCTGGGTCGACTCAGCCTCAAATGACTCCCCAGTGCGGTGTGTAAATATGGTCACTGGGGAGACAAAGGCGGTCGGGCGTGGTGCTGGCCACCCACCCCCTCATGAAAACAAGAAAATGTTTGACCCTTTGGCATTCTCTGGTCTGACACTGGTGGTGAGACTGGGCCCTAAAGAAGGCTGCTGTCTCCCGCGTAGACCAATCACTCTCAAAGACAATGCCATCGGCAATGATCAGAGCGTGTGTTTGTTTGCCTGTTCGCCACCAGTTCCGTGTGTGGTTAATGCAGTAACTTGACTCCTTGCTGAAGGTTTCTATTTGGTGTTTAAACATCTTAACGCCACCTGTTTCATTGCTGTAAAGGGAAACGCCTATTCTTATTTTCGCGAAAAGCACTTGCCCGAACAGTCTTCTAAGGCTATACAGGGGAGCTTTATTTTTAGTGGGGGGGGGGCTGTACGGGTATTTGGGTTTGGGTGGGGGGGTGCATCGAGGGGGGCGCACTTCACGCCTCGGGTCCGGCCTCACGGATCATAAAGCCACTCAAGGACGCGTTTCTGCAGATGCGATTACACGTGTGGCCACGTGGGCAACGTGCGGCCACGTGGGCGACGTGCAAACGAGACCGTGGGGAGTCGTTTTAGGGGAAGGGGAGAGGCTGGTGGTGTGGATGGGGGTAGCTGGATGAGAAGTTGGTGGTGGCGTTGGTGGGGGTGGGTGGATGAGAAGTTGGTGGTGGTGTTGGTGGGGGTGGGTGGATGAGAAGTTGGTGGTGGTGTTGGTGGGGGTAGTTGGATGAGAAGTTGGTGGTGGTGTTGGTGGTGGTGGGTGGATGAGTAGTTAGTGGTGGTGGTGGGTGGATGAGAAGTTGGTGGTGGTGTTGGTAGGGGGGGGGATGAGAAGTTGGTGGTGTTGGTGATGGAGGTTTGGGTGGGGGTGGGTGGATGAGAAGTTGGGGGGAGGGGAGTGTGAGAAGTGGAGGATGGAGGGGGCGGGGCAGAAGTTGGTGGTGTTGGTGATGGAGGTTTGGGTGGGGGTGGGTGGATGAGAAGTTGGGGGGAGGGGAGTGTGAGAAGTGGAGGATGGAGGGGGCGGGGCATTGGGTGAAGGAGCCCCTCCCCTCTCCACCGACACTCCACCGACATTAATTGAGTTACGGGGTTTGTGGTCCAGTTGTGAGTGATGGAGGAGGGGTGATGTGGGCGGAGAGGCTGTTGGAGGGGTGGGAGGGGGGAGGCTGTGGGGGGGGTGGGATGGGTACGATCCACCACGTGGCTTAATTAGTCCGCGATCGGGTCATTAAAATTGGATGAAGTCGTATAGCTGCGGAGCTGAGGGTAATCAGTCTTAATTGGCGGAGGCAAGGCGAGTGGGAGATGGCTCGTGATTGCGGCGCCTCCGCTCAGAAATCGATCGCTCAACGCATTACCGGTTACCGCAGGAGGAATGAACGAAACCGGTTACCGGTTCTCCGCACTTAAGCGAAGGTATTTCCATGCACGTTGGACATTTGTGTGGGGTGAGAAACGAGTAACTTGCTGATCGCTACAACTCCGTCCCGGTGGTTGTAGCGGGCAGCAGTCCTCTGGGCAGAGCGTGCCGCTTGGATTCCATCTCGCGGCGCAGCAGTGAAAGCGCGCGAGGGACGTGACCTTTGGGATCATCGGCACGGCAGGTCACGCGTCGCTGGGATATAAACAGTGGGCACGCCCACCTCTTCCGAGACGGACTGGGCAGCGTGGAAGAGTAGGCCAAATACCCCCCCCGCCCCCCACTCCTCCCCATTGGAGGCCCCTGCCGCCTGCAGTTGCAGGGTCTACGGCGGCCTCGCGCATCAACCACGAGCATCCGTGACCAGCACACGTCATTGGTCAACCGGGTTACTGACTTCCCAAAACCGGTAACCGATTGCGGAAACGGTTACTGGTTTGCCGGTTTTATCGATTGACATCCCAATTTTCATTCACAGACACGGGCTGATGGGGCAAGTGCTGTGAGCGAGCGCCGGTAACAAACAAAAAAACCCGACATGCACTCGGCCGCCTTTGTCTCCCCCAGGTCCCGACGCGACCTGATGCTGAGCCTACACAGGGGCAGGGAGGCGCGGTGGAGGAGTCGGTTATCACTCGCCATCGATGTACGAGAGAGACAAAGGCGGCCGCGAGAGTGGTGCCGACCCACAGCACCACACTCCACCCCCACTCGAGCAAGCGGCCGCTGCCCTGAGAGCCCGCGCAGGCCACGTGGGGGCACCCCCCTATTGTGAGTTTGTAGCGGAGGGGTGGTAGGGAGGGGTGGTAGAGGGGTGTGGTAGAGGGTGGGTGGTAGAGAGGGTGGGTGGTAGAGAGGGGGGGGTGGTAGAGAGGGGTGGTAGATGGAGGGGGAAGTGGATGGGGGTGGAGGGGTGGGGAGAGGGAGTGGGTTAAGGGGGAAGAGAGGGGGGGGGCAGTTCCTGCCGCTGTGTTTTACGCTCCCACGTCGTGGGGGGTCGCCTCGGTGGAGCTGAGTGGGCGCCAATTAATTAAATTATTTCGAACGCATTAAAGCGATAAAACAAGCGCCGACGGGAAATTAACTCTGGATCTGTTATGTATAAGTTATACGCGTGCTTGTTAGTGTGTGTGTGTTGTGTGTTGCGGGTGCAGCTTCTGTTTGGCCGGAGGGGGCTAAACGGGCACGGCACGGGCTGGAGAAGAGATGGAGTGATGCGGTACGGGAGGACGTGGAGCTGAGTGGACTTGCCGATGGCCGATACCAGCGGTGTCAAGATCGGCCTCTGTGGAGGAGGCTCGTGAAGGACGCTGCTGCTGGGCAGTTGGAGGCAGTCGCCCTCCAGCAACAACGGAGGGCAGAGGAGCGACGTTCACAACAACGAGCAGAGCGCCGGGTGGCTAAAACGCAGACATTTGGCACAGTGACGATCACAGCTGGTGGTGCATCTGCAGTCATCTCAGTCAGGCAACCCATGGCACCTCCCGGGTCTGTCCGTGACCTCCTTCCAGCAGCGAGCGTTACCTCACGTGATTGCCTCAAGGTGCACCTAGCCTGGCACAAGCGTCTTGGGGACGTCACCGTCTGTTGTAGCTGTTGCGGGCATTGTGCGAACAGCACGTGGCCCAACATCCTATGTTGGCTACACGTGGGATCTTTGTCTTTTGTGTCGTGTCCATTATCTGAAACAGTGACGATGATCTGAACCAGTCCTGTGCCTCCCCTAGGTCGACTCAGCCTCAAATAAGTACCTGAAGCGATGTGTAAACATCGCCACTAGGGAGACAAAGGCGGCCCGGCGTGATGCTGGCCACCCACCTCCTCGTGTGCCGTGCCGGCCTTCGTAGGTGCCACTCGCGAACAGCACTTGCCCCAACAGCCTGTTGTTTGCATGTGTGTGTGTCTAATGCAGCGTGCCGCTTGCTGTAGTTACAGCTGTGTGTGTTCATCGTCTCTATATACACGAACAGCAGCAGCCACTGCAGCAGGGCCCTGCAGGATTATCCCCCGCGTGGCGAGCGATAATCCTGCAGCCACACCTGCTCCCCTGTCTCTCTGTGTGCAGTCTGTTACAGGCTATGCCGGTGATCTTTGTCTGTGAAACTAAATAATTTTAGTTTACATTTTAGCAGGTAAGGCCCTGCTTCAGCTGTATAGTTGGTATTTTTTTCATAAGCGACCTCGCTATCACAAATGATAGCTCAACGAAGTGGCTTATCGCGTGGAAACGTATAGCAGCCAAATACACTGAATGCATGCCGATTATATTTGTGGAAAGAGAAAAATATCCGGAAGACCCGGAGAAAAATCCACGCGACCGCAAACTCCAAATATACAGCAACAGCAGGCGTCAGGGTCGGGATCGAACCTACGACCTCCTGTAAACCAGGCGAGGTAGTCAACATCTCCTAGCCACCGCTATAGACCATGGCTGTTAATCCACAACGAGTAAACCGGCAACCATTACCGGTGCGTCAATTCCAGTGCGTGTCTACGATTATTATTATTAAAGAACACATTTCCTGGCACGCACGGACGTGCAAATGTAACGATGGGTCAAGAATCGGCGTACGTGCATTGAGCCTCGTGCATCACTTCAGAGTTAGAGGCGCAGCCCCGCAATTGCTGTGCGCGCTCACGCCCAGTCAAGCTCTTTATGAATCATGTAAAATCGATCGTGAAAGCGTACGCAGGGCAACATTAAGCGAATGCGAGTTATGGGGATCGAGATAGTGACAGAAAGAGTGTGAGGGAGTGTGTGAGAGAGTGTGTGACAGAGAGAGTGTGAGAGAGAGTGTGAGGATAGAGAGTGTGAGAGATAGTGTGTGTGAGAGTGACAGAGAGAGTGTGAGTAAGAGAGAGAGTGTCAGGGAGTGAGAGTGTGAGAGAGTGTGTGAGAGAGTGTGTGAGAGAGTGAGCGAGTGAGAGAGTGTGAGGATAGAGAGTGTGAGAGATAGTGTGTGTGAGAGTGACAGAGAGTGTGTGAGAGAGAGAGTGAGCGAGTGAGAGAGTTTGAGAGAGTGAGCGAGTGAGTTAGTGTGAGAGAAAGTGTGAGTAAGAGAGAGAGTGTGAGAGAAAGTGTGTGAGAGAGTGAGAGTGACAGAGAGAGTGCGATGGAGTGTGTGAGTGTGAGAGAGAGTGAGAGAGTGTGAGAGAGATCGCCACCTGGTGGATTGCGATGCTGGTTGCAACTCCGCCGTTTGCTCCACCACAACTGAGCACATCCCCGCAGCTGCCCCATCGCACCTGCGTGGTCACCTGCGCGATCACCTGTATGATTACCTGTGTGATTACCTGTGTGATTACCTGTGTGATTACCTGTGTGATCACCTGTGTGATTACCTGTGTGATCGCCTGCGCGATCGCCTGTGTGATTGCCTGTGTGATTGCCTGTGTGATCGCCTGTGTGATCACCTGTGTGATCACCTGTGTGATCGCCTGTGTGATTACCTGCGTGATTGCCTGTGTGATCACCTGTGTGATCACCTGTGTGATTACCTGTGTGATTACCTGCGTGATTGCCTGTGTGATCACCTGTGTGATCGCCTGTGTGATTACCTGCGTGATTGCCTGTGTGATCACCTGCGTGGTCACCTGCGCGATCGCCTGTGTGATTACCTGCGTGATTACCTGCGTGATTACCTGTGTGATTGCCTGTGTGATTACCTGTGTGATTACCTGTGTGATTACCTGTATGATTACCTGTGTGATTGCCTGTGTGATTACCTGTGTGATTACCTGCGTGATCACCTGCGCGATCACCTGTGTGATTACCTGTGTGATTGCCTGTGTGATTACCTGTGTGATTACCTGTATGATTACCTGTGTGACTGCCTGTGTGATTGCCTGTGTGATTACCTGTGTGGGGCAGTAGTGTAGCGGTTAGAGCGCTGCGCTACGAACCCGGAGACCCGAGTTCGATTCTGGCTCATGGCCAACATCAGTGACGAATTATTTGAACCGGTCCTGGGCCCACCCCTTGGTCGACTCAGCCTCAAATGAGTACCTGGTGCGGTGTGTAAAGTCATCGCCACTGGGGAGACAAAGGCGGCTAGGCGTGGTTTTGGCCACCCACCCCCTCGTGTGCCGTTCCGGCCTTCATATGTACTCGCTAACAGCACTTGCCCCAACAGTCTGTGAAGGCTATACGGGGAAATCTTTGTCTTCATCTGTTTGCCTCCCGTGTGATCACCCGTCCAAGCACATCACTCTCCAGCCTCAAGCCTGCTTCATAGCGTTTACTAAATGGCACGTAGGCTACCATTGCACATCGACTAACATTGCCCATAGATTAGCATTGACCATAGATTAGCATTGCCCATACACTTAGCACTGCCCATACACTTAACATTGGCCATGTTATTTCAACGGTCATTGTGACGTCATTAAACCTGCACGTGCTCCCCTCTCGATCGCTCTCTGTCCCTCAATGTTGCCGGGTGCCGACCGCATGGCATTGAGGTCGCAGGCATTGCACGCGAAGTGCTTGCCACAAATGAGCCGCAATACCTCGCATCACGCCAACTCCGCAAATTTATATTGTAAAAAAAAAAATGTTTGAACTGATTTTGTTGTTGTTTAGTTTATTCTCCTCTCCCCGCACCTCCGATGAGTGCGGATGGCGACGTACGGTGCGAAAGAAGTTCAGCACGCACGCAACCCGTACATGTGCGTGCAATGTAAATTCCCAAAAGCGCATCTCTCTGCACGCTTCTTTGTGAACTTTTCAGTTCGGCATTCATCTCACGGGCGATAGCAACCCGCGCCGATTCGACTCATCCGTCCCTTGGCCACATCGCTACGCGGCCAATGCCCCCAATGTCCCACTGGTCAATTTGAACGAAAACAAAATAGTGAGGAACTGGGGGAGAACGAGGAGGAGTGGGGGGGCATAGACACGTGGTTGCCCATTATGAAATGACTCGACAGACGCGAGGGGATGGGAGTGGGAATCAACGACACAGATCGCCGGAGCGACACAGATGACCTTGATTTAACAACCACAAACGTCTGCCCTACCCCCCCCTCCTACCTCCCATACCAAAGCCCAGACCCCCCCATAACCCCTACCACCCATTTACAGAACCCGAGCCAACTCATCACGACCACCCCACCCCCCTCCTCCCCCCATCCTCATGCGTCACTCTGAACACGAGGATCGTAAGATGGCAACACTCACACGCATGCCCTCGATCATCAGCAGCAGCATCAACAGTAATTGTAGCAGCAGCGTTCAAAACCAGCAGCATCGTCATCAGCATCATCAGCAGCTCAATCAGTTTCATCATCATCATCATCGTATCTCACAACGTACAGACCCTAAGCCTCATCACTAACCTCATCATAAAGCCAGCATCGTCACCACGCGAACAATCATTATCAAGCAGCTTAATAATAACCGTCATCATCATCATCACCAATATCTTTTCAAGCAGCATCAGCCGCAGCGCTATCTGAATCATCACCAGCAGCATCATCATCATCATCCGATTCCAAACATCCCATTTCACACCCTTGGCTCTCCGAAACTTTTTCACAGCACCACCGCTCACCTCTCTGGGTGCCCCCCCCCCTTCCCCCGAGCCCCCCTCCCTCCCACCTCCAGCCCACCCCCTCACCCACCACCCGCACTTTTTTGCCAGAGCAGCTAATTTTGATGTCTTTTTACGGCTTTAATAACGGCGACCTCGTAAAGCGAATTCGCGTTTAAAATCCAATCGACTCCTGCATGGGTGACGGGATCCGAGGGGAGGGGTGAGGTGGGGAGGGGAGGGGGCGGTGGTGGAGTGAGGGGGGTGTAGTAGGGGGGGGGGGGTACAAGAAACAGTCCCGGGTAGTTGCTGGCATCTGCGTGCGGGCGGCAGGCAGGAGTGGACTTGTGGCCAGACGCGGCACCGCTGTTGATGTGCCGACTGAGAACTCACCACGCACCCGGGTTGGGTCTGCAGTGGAAAAGGTGGCAACCCCCCCTCACCCCCCGCCCCTCACTCCAACGAAGCGGCCATCAGTTATCTAATTGCCTGTGACTAACGCTCGCATTGCCACCCATCCGGCCGTGTTGTCGCCTAATTAATAAGCTCCTGGCGCCTGTCGCACTGGACGAGGGGGGGGGGGGGGAGGAGGTCGTCTCGGCGAGACGCAAGGTGCGCGTCGAGGGGGGGAGGCCGCGTTCCTCACGGCGATGCGGGTGACGGGACCCAGAGAGGTCGGGGGTGAGTGAGTGGGTGAGTGGGTGAGTGAGTGGGTGAGTGGGTGGGTGAGTGGGTGAGTGGGTGGGTGAGTGAGTGGGTGAGTGGGTGGGTGAGTGGGTGAGTGGGTGAGTGGGTGGATGAGTGAGTGGGTGAGTGAGTGGGTGAGTGGGTGGGTGAGTGGGTGAATGAGTGGGTGAGTGGGTGAGTGGGTGAGTGAGTGGGTGGGTGGTTGAGTGAGTGAGTGAGTGGGTGAGTGAGTGGGTGAGTGAGTGGGTGAGTGGGTGGGTGAGTGGGTGAATGAGTGAATGAGTGGGTGAGTGGGTGAGTGGATGAGTGGGTGAGTGAGTGGGTGGGTGGTTGAGTGAGTGAGTGAGTGGGTGAGTGAGTGGGTGAGTGAGCGTACCGGGGAGGGGTGAGCGGCAGGAGCAGGTGAGGACGGGGTGAGGGAGGGAGGATCAGGACGGGACGAGCGCGCAACGCGCTCACGTGTCGTGCACGTCCGCTGCTGTTGTTACAATCAACGTCATCCTCCCGTCTTGGTAGCATCATCGTCACAGAATAATAATCATCATCATTATGATGGTAATAGCAATAATCATCATCGCCATCACCAATGTCGTCATTATCATCACCATAATCATCATCACCCTAATCATCACCGTAGTTATCATCATCATCATCACCCATTATCATCGCCCATCATCATCATCACCCATCATCATCACCCATCATCATCACCGTCGTTATCACCATATCGCCACCCCCGCTGGGACGGGGTGAGCGAACCACCATCCCTCGCTCTGCCCCCTCTAACGAGAGGACTCCGCTCTGCCAAGCGTGCCCCCCGCAGCCCCCCACTCGCGACCACGAAACTCACACAAAAACAAAAATCCCCCGACTAGCCTCAACAGATATTTGGGACAAGTGCTGTGAGCGAGCAGCACCTATGAGCACCGCGAGGCGGTGGGAGTCCTACCCTACACCCGGACGCCTTTGTCTCCCCGGTTCTGATGCCTACTACACACCGCACCGGTGCTCATTATGAAGCTGAGTCGACCCTGGGGTCGATGTCGCGAGCTGGACTCGAACTCCGTAGCTCAGTGCGCTATCCACAGCGCCACCGAGTTGCAATGTCCTACCCCCGCTTACCATCACCACGCCACATCATCATCATCCTTGTCTCTTTACCCCCAAGCGCTTACAACAACAACAATCTATCTCTCGCCATCGATGGCAACGTCGACCACGGGAGTTGTTGTCTGTTGCTTGCCCGCCTGACGTGTTGGGGACACTTAAAAAAAAACTGTTAAATTCACACCGTTCCTCGTGCTATGCGGCAGCGCCATCTGCTGTTGAGAAGGGTCGTGTCGCATCATCGAGAGGGGTCGTGCCACTGATGTCTATGGGTAGTGTTGAGTCTATGCGCAGTGTTGAGTCTATGGGTAGTGTTGAGTCTATGCGCAGTGTTGAGTCTATGGGCAGTGTTGGGTCTATGGGCAGTGTTGAGTCTATGGGCAGTGTTGAGTCTATGCGCAGTGTTGAGTCTATGAGCAGTGTTGGGTCCATGGGCAGTGTTGAGTCTATGGGCAGTGTTGGGTCTATGGGTAGTGTTGGGTTAATGAGCAGTGTTGAATCTATGGGCAGTGTTGAGTCTATGGGCAGTGTTGAGTCTATCGGCAGTGTTGAGTCTATGGGCAGTGTTGAGTCTATGGGCAGTGTTGAGTCTATGGGTAGTGTTGGGTCTTTGGGCAATGTTGAGTCTATGGGCAGTGTTGGGTCCATGGGCAGTGTTGAGTCTATGGGCAGTGTTGAGTCTATGGGCAGTGTTGGGTCTATGGGTAGTGTTGGGTTAATGAGCAGTGTTGGGTCTATGGGTAGTGTTGGGTTAATAAGCAGTGTTGGGTCTATGGGCAGTGTTTTGTCTATGGGTAGTGTTGGGTTAATGAGCAGTGTTGGGTCTATGGGTAGTGTTGGGTTAATGAGCAGTGTTGGGTCTATGGGCAGTGTTGAGTCTATGGGCAGTGTTGGGTCTATGGGCAGTGTTGGGTCTATGGGCAATGTTGAGTCTATGGGCAGTGTTGAGTCTATGGGTAGTGTTGAGTCTATGGGTAGTGTTGGGTCTATGGGCAGTGTTGAGTCTATGTGCAGTGTTGGGTCTATGGGCAGTGTTGAGTCTATGTGCAGTATTGAGACTGTGGGTGGATACCGTGCAGTGGAGGCGGCTCAGTATTACAAGTTGACACCGTCACCATCATCATCACCATCATCATCTTCACTGTTGGCAAAACCATTTAAGTCCACGAGTCCCAGGACAGGACATTCCCACTTCGTCGGTGACACCCGAGCTGGCCATCGCTTTCTCGGCCCCAGCGTCTCGACGTGGCCAATCACAGCGATCGTGTGCGACAACCATTGTGACGTCGGCTGGGGTTGCTTGTTGAGTAGTGCGCTCTGATTCGCCAAAAAAAACAAGAGCCCACGTGTCCAGCCGGGTCGTTACCCTCCACCTCGTACATTCGAAGCTTTGCCCTGCACGGTAACCATGGCGCAGCATGGCTGTTGACGATGATGATGATGATGAAAGAGATTTTAAAGACCGGTGGAGCGACGCATCAGGATTTTAGTTTCTTTATTTGCGTAAAAATGTTTATTGGGTTTTTTTGTTTAAACATATCCGCTGTTATCAAATCGCTTTGGAAACTTCTCCCTCTCACTCTAATATAATCTACTCAACCCACCGATTGCATGACCACGTTAAATACCAAATAAACAGTATCAATAGCAATAATAACAACCACAGTAATTAACGAAAATCACCCCACAGTTTTCAACGGGGGGGGGGGGGGGAAGGATTCGTTTCAGCCCGGGGACCTCTGCATATGGGTCGGAAACTCGGAAGAAAAAAAAATACTTGAATCGCGCACGGCACACATCGCTCCGGTTATCCATGATAGAGGTCGTTGTGGGTTCGATCGCGTACATATGAATGCGTCGTTAATGCGATCCCACCCAAGACAACGATCACAATACGTTTACGCGATCTAACCCACAGCACATCTAGTATGGATAATATTGCTCGACAAATCCTACTACTACTGAATGGCTTCACGAGCCACATGCCTGCCCCCACTAAAATCGGGTAAGAAATTAACCCCTCCTCTAACACGTAGCAGGCTTTCGCGACCAATATTATTCATAATCAACGATTTTTGGGTTAGATCGCGTTATTTATAAATGTGTCGTAACCCTCCACCACCCGACACGGCCAATCAGTAAAAACGTGTCACGTTGACAAAAGACAAATAGTTCACTGCTTTAGCCCACCGGTGTGTTGAAGCGTGAAACAAAAAAACATTTGTGGTTTCACGCTTCAACACACCGGTGGGCTAAAGCAGTGAACTATTTTACTGATTGGCCGTGTCGGGTGGTGGAGGGTTACGACACATTTATAAATAACGCGATCTAACCCAAAAATCGTTGATTATGAAATTAACCCCCGGCTGCGTCGCCAACCATTCCCCGGCCGCGCGGCACTGGTGGCGTCACCGACAACTGCGAACGCGAGTGGGGACGGAGGGGAAGTCGACCGTGGTTCAGAGGGTCGATAGTCTCTCTTCTCTCGCGTCCTCCTCCTTCTCGCGCATCTCGACACGCGGCCCGGGAATCGACCGGCTGAGCGCTGGGCACAGCGAGCGCGCACAGGTGACCGGAGAAGGGAGAGAAAGAATTACCACAACCAGACACCAGCCCTCCCCATAGCGTACTGGTGACCAGCCCTACCCATAGCGTACTGGTGAACCAGACAGCAGCCCTACCCATAGCGTACTGGTGACCAGCCCTACCCATAGCATACTGGTCAACCAGACAGCAGCCCTACCCATTCAGCTAATCCCTAACCCAAGCCAGGCAGCACCGTCCAACCAGAAGCCAACCCTGCGCATAGCCCTATTAAACTGACCAATCAGATCCCATCTCTAGCCCTAACCCCTAACCCCGAGCCCCACGGCGTGTATCGAGTCGTCCCCTCTTCGCTCCCCCTCCTCGTCATCCCCCTCCCCCCGCACCCCCCTCCGTGACGATCGCGCGTCAACGTCCCGCGAAACGGAACATCCAAGTCGCCTCGTCAACAAACAATCGCAAGGAAGACGTCGAGATGGACAATTAACAGCAAACGACGACACAAACCGCACGTGGAATTTCGCGAGTAAAGGAAAAAAAGTGACACGCCACCCCCCCTCCTCCCTCCGCCCCACCCCCGGCGCAGAAGCACCAGGGCAAAAGCAAAAGCAACAGCAGCAGCCGTGCCCCAAGTAGCTCAAGAGATGAATCAACGCGATAGGTGGGGGCGCAGCTCAATGAGGTCGCGGGGTAACATCGGTGCCAAGAGGCCATAGGTTCAGCACCTCTGGGAGAACAGCGCAACATTCAAACAGCGACATCATCGCCACCACGACGACTACTACTACTACTAACTACGACTAATAACTACTCGGCAGAGACGCGCGGCTCCAACTCGCCGCATTCTAAGATTGCATTCATGTGCAAAATGTTCTAAAGCCGAGGGAGCGGAGGGATTGAAATCCGCCTCCTCTCCTCTTCCCCGCATCCCCCCCAACGTGAAACGAAGTCTCAGCGTCTCAACAATGGCAGTCTTCCAGCAGGCAATCATCATCATCATCATCATGGGTTAAAATGACTACGCGAGACAATGACGCCTTTGATCGGCTGCCGATATCGCATCTGCGCCGACGTGCAGTGACCCTATCCTAGGCTGTGTGCAGATATAAAATACTAACTTGCAGACACATGTCAAGAGCACTTCTGTGGTGTCTACTTTTGTGGTTCATTAACACGCACGCACGGCATCGCCTTCCGCTAACGTGCAGCGACCCTAGCCTCGGCTGTGCGCGGATATAAAATACTTTATTTGCAGACATATACCCACTCAAAAATATTTCCCGGAACGCCGCTCTACTGGCTTCAGTTGGGGTAGGCATGTTTGGTGTAAGGCACTAACTACCACGAGAGTGCAAGTCACGCTTATCAATTAAAATAACCCTATATATGATTAACTGTGCCCCCGCATTCCGCAGTGAGCCCACACGGTCAGGGTATGGGACACAAAGCGAGGTGGCGAGAAGGTTGTGGGCGCACCGAGAGAATTCCCCAACGTCCCGCCCCTGGAATCGAGCATGCATCCCACTGGGCTGCGATGGCTTCTGGACGAACGCCGATGATTTGTTTTGTCTCGTGACCACATTTTAATGTCACGCCAATAACAGGCGACAGCGGTGTGAGTCACACCGAGGAATTCTTCCTGGCGGGATTTTGTGGTAGTTGGTGGTAGTGGTGGTAGGTGTGGTAGTTGGTGGTAGAAGTGGTGGAAGTGGTGGTAGTGGTGGTAGTTGGTGGTAGTGGTGGTGTTGGTGGTAGTTGGTGGTAGTGGTGGTAGTGGTGGTAGTTGGTGGTAGTGGTGGTAGTGGTGGAAGTTGGTGGTAGTGTTGATGGTAGTTGGTAGTAGTGGTGGAAGTTGGTGGTAGTGTTGATGGTAGTTGGTAGTAGTGGTGGTAGTGGTGGTAGTGGTGGTGTTAGCAGTGCCCGTGTCTGTCCCGTGACCTCCTGCTCCCTCAGCAGCGAGCCTTCGACACTTCACGTGACGGCCTCAACATGCACCTAGCCTGGCACGGCAGTGAACCCATGGCACCTGGGGTCTGTCCCCGTGACTTCCTGTCGCCTCCAACACTTCACCGCGATAGCCTCGGAGTGCATCTAGCCTGGCACAAGTACCGCGGTTGTCATTGCTGGTGGTGGTGGTGGAGATGGTGGAAATTAAAATATTTGTGGTTTGCGGCAGACGCGTGGGTGGCTCCCACGTGGGTGTCTCCGCAAGTGAGGGGGGTCACGGAGGGAGGTGGCGATGGAAGGAGGAAGGGGGGGGGGGGCAGTGATGGGATAGCTCCATCTTTGGGCGGGGGGGGGGGGAACTGCCTCGTCGTGGTCGGTGTTTGTGACTTAACCAGCGGAGGAGAACCCACGAGGGGCCAGGATGAGAGGAGGAGTCTCGCATTTGTAACAGGGGTGGGTGGGCATGGAGCAGGGGTGGGGGGGGCAGGGGTGGTTGTGGGGGGCTAGGTCTATCCCTCTGTGCTCCCATACGAAGGCGTCGGGCTGGGGGGGCACCCCTTGCCCTTGAGACTCTGCGTGTCGCCCCCCGCGTCTCCGGGCTCCTCCCCCTTGGAGGCTGCGTCGTCTTGCGGGTAGACGACGACGCACAGCTTCTGCCCGCCGTACGTCACCGCGTCTGCACGCACGCACACACGCACAGTCACGACGATGACGACGTTGATGCCGATGTCAGCTTGTAAGGCCGCGCCACCGTCACTCCCCACTCTCGCAGGGAGAGGGCGACACACACGCACACGCGCACACACACACACACGCGCACACACACACACGCGCACATACACACACGCGCACGTGCATGCGCACACACGCATACGCGCACCGATGATGGTGTCGAGGAACTTGGGGCGGTTTGTCCAGTAGACGCCCAGGAAGTAGACCGGCACGCCGGTGAGCATCATGGCGAGGCCGACGCCGCACACCACGGGCTCCGACACGAGGCTGAAGACGAGCAGGAAGGCCCAGAAGAGGAGGTAGATGACGGGGAAGATCACGCTCACCTGCACGGACGCACGCGGACACACGCACGGCAAACCACGTCCAGGACAGTTAGGATGCTCAACTCGTTAGGGGAGGCAGGAGGGGCGGAGGAGGAAAGGGGGGGGCACGCAAAGGGGTTTCAGCCCCTCGTTTGCAAGAGCCCCCAAAATGACAATTGAATGATGAATAAATGTGCGCGTGTATATATATATAAAAGGGAAATTTGTGAATATGTGTGTCTGTTCGAAATGTTTAGCATACTTCCCGACATGCAACAAACTTGAAATTTGCCATGTGGGTACGGTCAACAAAGTAAACAGAAAAAATCAGCTCTAAAATAATCTAGATGTAAGAGTGCATTGCTCCTAGTGGCATCTTAATATCGAAATCTGTGGTCAGAATGTTTCATTGAGATTGAAGGGAGGAATCTGATGAGCTATGAAGCTCTTTTGCACAGATGTAGAGTAGGGAGAGAAACGGGAGGCAAAGTCACTATAACGACATTTCAACTAAAGTAACTAAAACTAACTCTTTTTTATTTTAGCAGGAAAAGCCCACGGTGCTATGCAGCTCTTTTTCAGAAGTGACCTGGCCACCACTGATATCTCAACGAAGTGGTTTATCGTCACACGGATATTTACAGCAGGCAAATCCTCTGAACGCGTTATGTCGATTCTAAACGTCGCGGGAAAAAACGGAGAACAATCCACATAACAACAAAAATCAACACAACCACGGGGATAGAGAGCGAGGCGAGCACACTCCAAATAGACAGCAGGCCTCAGGATCGAACCCACGACCTTCCTGCACGAGGCGAGGTAGTAAACATCTCAAGTATGTTATGCAAGAATAAATTAGCGCAATAACCCCTCTCCTAACCCCCACGTGCCGTGACTCGCAGCCCGGAGCCTGAGGCCTCCCAGCCACTGGAGCCCCCCCCCCTCCTCCCCCCCACCCCCACCCACCTTGATGGGCCTCGCAATGTCGGGCTGCTTCCAGCGCAGCACCAGCATGCCGGCGATGGTGACGCCGTAGAAGAGGTAGTTGATGAAGCCCACGTAGTTAATGAGCGTGTACATGTCGCTGGTGAGCAGCATCAGCAGCGTGGTGGCGCACTGCGGGGGGAGTTGGGTGGCACGGGGAAGGGAGAGAATGAGTGCATGCCACTCACTAGCAGCATCATCAGCATGGTGGTACGCTGCGGGGGGAGTTGGGTGGCACGGGGAAGGGAGAGAATGAGTGCATGCCACTCGCTAGCAGCATCATCAGCGTGGTGGTACGCTGCGGGGGGAGTTGGGTGGCACGGGGAAGGGAGAGAATGAGTGCATGCCACTCGCTAGCAGCATCAGCAGCAGTGTGGTGGTACGCTGCGTGAGGAGTTGGGTGGCGCGGGGAAGGGAGAGAATGTGTACATGTCACTCGCTAGCAGCATCAGCAGCGTGGTGGCGCAGCGCAAAGTCCAAAGATCCCCCATGTGGCCTCAACAGCCTGTTGGGGCAAGTGCTGTTAGCGAGTAGCACCTGTGTGCCTAAACACATCGCTAACAGCACTTGCCCCAATAGACTGATAAAGGCGAAACGGGTGATATTGGTCCTTTGGCCCTCACCACACCACCCACTCATGGGTGCCGTGCGGTCCTCTCTAACAGCACTTGCCTTAGCGGGCAAGAGGCTATGTGGGGGACCTTTGCCTCTGTGCGTTGCGTGTACCGTGAAGAGCAGGGCGGGGATGGGCGTGCACTTCCGCACGTGAATCATGGCGAGGAGGCTCGGCAGTTGGCCTTCCCTCGCTCCGGCGAAGAACAACCTGATCACACACACACACAACAACAACAACAACAACCTCAACAACAACCACACAACAACCACACAACAACCACACACACAACAACCGCTAAAGGGTGGTGATCTCACCACGGTGCTCGTGCCAGGCTGTGTGCACCTTGAAGATGCCACGTGACAGTGTCCTGCTGGCACGAGGCAAAACAAAGGCAAAGATCCCCCACCCCATATTGCCTCAAGATACTCTAGGGGCAAGTGCTGTTAGAGAGCACCTATGGAAGCCGGCACGGCACACGAGGGGGTGGGTTGCCAGCACCATGCCCGGGCCGCCTTTGTCTCCCTCGTGGCGATGTTTTACACACCACACTCGGCACTCATTAAAGGCCGAGTCGGCCTAGGGGAGGCCCAGGACCGGTTCAGATAATCGTCACTGGCGTTGGCCGTGAGTGGGAATCGAATGTAGCGCAACGTGCTACATTCGATTCCCACTCGCCTCGGGTCGCCGGGTTCGTAGCGCAGCGCGCTCACCCACACACAGACACGTACAGACACGTACAGACACGTACAGACACACAGACGTACAGACACACGCAGCCCGGATATGGAAATCCACGTTGCGGTGTGCCTAAAGAAGAACTGTTTTGTTTCACACGGCACATTTGCTCTTCGCTCCACAGTTAGAGCACGGCTACCGCGTGGTCCTACCAAAAATTGCGACAAATTGCCTCCCCCCCCCTCCTACCCATTCCAAGGTGCATCGCGGGATCTCCGACAACCACGGATGCCGGTGGCCGTGCTCTCGCGCCGCGGCCGTGCCAACCCCCCCCCCACCACCCCCGTACAGTGAACACCACCGATTATTTGCCTGGAGGGAAATAAAATTAATGGTAATGTTCATATCTCTGGAACTGGGTGAACCGGCCCGGGGTGGTTACGAGAGGGCGAATGCCTGTGCCGACTGCCCTCTCTCACTCGCTCTTCTAGCAGCTCCGCGAAAACGATGACGAGCGAGACGCCACGGACTCCAGCCGAGTCAAGCCCCGATCATTCCGTTCACCACTAGTCGCCAAGTTCTCTCCGAGGGAACAATGACCTCAATAGAGTGATTGCCCCCCCCCCCTGCTCTCCCCCCCCCCCCTCCATTCTGCCCCCCACCCCCCCTCACCTCACATGCATTGGTTTATTCCAGGATATCTAAAACACTCACTAAATGTGGAGTTGTCCAAAGATCCCAATGTTGTAGGACCACGAGAGCTTGGGCAATTGTTGTTCGTGTACAGCAGCGGCACCGGTTGTGGGAGGCCACCTTCGCACTCGGTTGTCTGTGCCTTTTCCCCATGAATCCAAATCATCTCGCTCCCTGCCGGCCCACCTGCCTGCCCGCCTACCTGCCCGCCTCCCCGGGAGAGTGACCCCAACACTACACTCGTTACAAAACGCAACGCCAAACAACTGCGACGATGCTCATCCTAATCATCAACATCGTCCCCGTGTCCGCGACCCTCGCGACCTCCGTACGTGCGCCCCGTGGCGCTATAAATAGACGGAAGAAGATGACGAAGCTCGATTCGCGACCGGGGCTGCTGCTGAATAACAACAGCCCCCCCGAGCCCCCCACAGCCCCCCCCCCCCAGCAAATGCAACGAGAGGCAAACAGGAAGGGCCGGTCTAATTCGGCTCACGTTCAAGCGCGTCCGTGGCGTTCGCTGCCAAACTCCCTCCCTGCTATTGGCCACGTGCCAAGAACATCCATTACACAACGAGCAGAAGGGGGGGGGGCGGGTTCTCCCCTAGGTCGACTCGGCCTAAAGATAACGCAGCGTAACCCACCAGCGCGTGGCCAGCGGTCGCCCGTTCCTCGCGTGGCGTCAGCCTCCGGCCCCCGGCCTGCCGCTGCCGGAAGTGCCCCCCCATTCCAATCCGACAGGCAGCCCTGGTTAATTGCCTGGTATACATCGGAGGTTCGCGAGTTCGATAGACTCCTCCTGTATATTTGGAGTTTGCAATTTTCTCTCCGTGGTCGCGTGGATTTTTCTCCGGTTCCATCGGTTTTTTACCCTCCGCATTTATAAATCAACTTCACGCGTTCTGATCATTTGGCTGCTTCACATCTCTACTTCCTTGAGTTGTCATTTGGGGTCAGGTCATTTCTGAAAATGAAACCAAATGGCTCCGTGGGTTATCTGCTAAAGTAAAAAAGAATTGTTTAGGTTTTTTTTGTTCGAGCGATTTGTTTTTGTATTGTGTGTTGATGTAATCGGTCTAACAAGCCCGCCCACTACTGGATATCTCTGTGCAAATCCGATGAGCTTTCATAACGTCATCCGATACGCAAATCCTCACACGGCCTTGGGCGAACGATGGAGCGAGCAATGCCAGGTCGGAGATTTTTAACATCTCCGCGAACTGACGACAGCCACGGAGGTGTGTGCCACCTGGGTGGTGTTTGTGTTGCGGGTGGCCAGCACCACGCCCGGTCGCCTTTATCTCCCCAGTGGCGATGTTTACACACCGCACCAGGTACCCATTTAAAGCCTGAGTCGACCTAGGGGAGGCCCAGGACCAGTTCAGATTATCGTCACCCATGTTGGCCGTAACCCAGCGCCCGCCTACGGGTACACGACAGCACCTACAACAGAGAAGTTTACAAGAAGTGTGACGTCCATTACCAGCCCCCCCCCCCCCCATGACCCTTCCCCCCCCGGCCCCCCCCGCCCTCCACAACCCCCCCCCTCCACGGTCCGCAGTGAAGCGGTGATGTTGAGGCCGCTGCGGTGATAACCACGGCGGCCTGCCTCGCTTCGACCCACACGCACATTCACACGTGTGCGCGCGTGAATGTGCGTGTGCGCGCGTGAATGCGTGTGTGCGCGCGTGCGTGAATGTGTGTGCGCGCGTGAATGTGTGTGTGCGCGTGAATGTGTGTGTGCGCGCGTGTGAATGTGTGTGGGCGCTACTCGCTGACAGCATGCACACGGGAGGGGGGGGGGGGACACCTTTGTCTTTGTTCCTCACCGTGCCGACGTGAAGAGGGAGCCGTTGACGCCGCCGAACGTGGAGAGCGCCACGGAGATCGGCATGAGCCACGACATGACCCCCAGCAGCTTCTCTCCGAACGTCTGCACACGTGCACAAAGACAAAGACCCCACCCCCCCGTGTAGCCTTAACAAGCCTGTTGGGGCAAGTGCTGGTGGACGAGTAGTAGCACCTACGAAGGCTCAGGTGGCATACGAGAGGGTGGGTGGTCAGCACCATGACCCACCGCCCACCTTCGTCTCCCACGTTTGCTCCAGGTGCTCATTTAAGGCTGAGTCGACCTATCAGATAGGCCAGGACCGTTTCACGTAATCGTCACTGGGTGCTGACCGTAAGCGGGGAATCGAACTTGGGTCGCCAGGCTTGTAACCGCTACACTCACGCTCCCCCACACAAAACATCAATATACCCCTCCGTTTAGCCTTTTAACAGACTGTTGGGGAAACCGCTATGAGCGAGCAGCACCTATGAAGGCCGGCACGGCACACGAGGGGGTGGGTGGCCAACGCCACGCCTGCCCAGCCACATTTGTCTACCGAGTCGATCTACACACACACACACGTCAACTTGAACTATTCAACTAAACTTTTTTATTTTTACCAGGTAAGGCCCACGGAGCCATATAGCTCTCATAGAGAAGCAACCTGGCCACACACGATATGTCAACGAAGTGGCTTATCACGTGGAAATATATAGCAGCCAAATGCTCTCTAAACGCGTGAATGTGGATTCTAAATGGAGGGAAAAAAGCCGGAGCAAATCGGAGAAAATTCCACGCAACCACCGCGGGTAGAGAGAGAGAAGAAAACCTCCAAAAACAAGTCGACGACCTCCTGCATACCAGGCGAGGTAGTTAACACCTCGCCTCGTGGGCGGGGCCTCACCACGGCGACGGCGTTGGAGCTGAGGAGCTCTTCGGGCGACATGGCGGTGACGTAGGCGATGTTGGCGAACACGTAGACGAAGGTGACGAGCGGGATGGAGATGAAGATGGCACGTGGGAGATTCCTGCGGGGGGGGGGGGGGGGGCGCGGGGGAGCAGAGGGCGGGAGCACGGTGGGCTACGTACGGAGTGAAAGAATTGCAACACGCTCGCACAGATAGGCTCCCATAAACCACGTGACTTCGTCTGTGCGTGGCCACCCCCACTCCGAACCCCTCCCCTCTCCCCGCCCGCTGTGAAATCAGACGCCGCTCCACCTCCATGCAGCAGCAGCCGGGTGGAGGCCCTGACGCAGCCTCTCCACTCCCTCTCCTCATCTCCCCTGATCCCCCCCTTGCTCCCTTTTTGCCGCTCGGTCTCCACCCGACACCTCTCATCTCCCATTCCCTCTCCTCTCTCCTCGCTCTCTCTCTCCCTTCTCCCCTTTCCTTTCTCTTTTCCCTCCACACACCGCACACCCTCTTGCCTCTCTTGGGTGGCAGATTTGTGCCATGAAGCCGCCACACGTTGACCAATTTAATGATAATGTCCACGACATCAGAAGCGCTGGTGTGAGAGTGCCACCCTCTCACGAGCAGACCGGAGGAGCGGGCGGGGGTGGGGGGAGATGACCCGAATGCATCTCGGCGGTAGTTCCACGTTATCCACTTCCGCACAGTGGAGGGAGCCTCTCCCAATGTTGCTCAGCGAAGCGAGATGTGTGGGTTGGGGGGTAGGGGGTGACCTTTGCGAGGGGGGGGGTGATGTTGACCTGTCGGGGCAGGGGTGGTCACACTGACCTATATGGTGGGGGTCACGTTTACCTGTAGGGGATGTCACAACGACCTGTAGGGGAGGGTCACCGTCCTGTCGGGGGAGGGGTCACGCCGACCTATCGGGGGTCACGCCAACTTCTTTTCGGGCTCACGCTGATCTGTAGGGGGTGGGTGGGTGGGTGGGGGGGGTCACGCCAACCTGTAGGGGTCGACGAGCTCCTCGGTGACGTAGTTGAGGAAGTTCCACCCCCCGTAGGCGAAGGAGCCCTGCAGGAAGGCGAGGGCCACGAGCCCCACCGTGGGCTCCTGCCACGCGCGGAACGCGTTCTGGGGCTCCAGCCAGTGGTACTGGCCTGGCTCGCACACACATACACACACGCACACGCGCACACGCACACACACACACACAACCAGCGCCCGCGTCACCACTACAGACCTTTGGGGCAAGTGCCGGGGGGAGGAGTGGTGGGTGGCCAACACCACGCCCGGCCGCCTTTGTCTCCCCAGTGGCGATGTTTTTACACACCGCACAGGTGCTCATTTAAAAGGCAGAGTCGACGTAGGGGAGGCCCAGGACCGGTTCAGATAATCGTCAACTATTTTGACAGCAAGCGCGAAATCGAACTCGGGTCGCTAACTGCTACACAACCGCTCCCACACATACGCACACAAACACACGCGCACACACACACGCACGGATGTTTTCATCACGCGGCGCCCACCGAGGGGTCACGTCTCACGGTGCCGTCACGCGGCCGTGCCGTGGCCTCCAGGGCCACCGGGGTTTAGGAGCGCAGCTCCCGCTCCTCGCCAAAATGACGATGACACCACCGCCGGCAACGATGCATGCAAGAGACTGGCGCGGAACCAGTGGGGAGGGGGGGGGAGGTGGTGGGGTGTGTGGGAAATCAGGTTTGACGCAGCAAACTCAGAGAACAATGGCCTAAAAGAGCAACGGACGCGGCGAGGGAGAGGAGTGGTAGGGGGCTCGCTGGGAGCGGAATAGCGGCACCGCGGTGGACACGCAGGCGAGCACGATCGTCGTCGTCGATGCGAATGTTTACACAGACAACGGTGGGGCCCGCTCTATAGCGAGGGCGAGCGTGCGGGTGGAGGGCGAGCGTGCGGGTGCGTGGTTGGGTTAGGGAAAGCGTGAAGCACGGTGGTGTAGTGGGTAGCGCACGCTGCGCTACGAACCCGCTCATCCGGGTTCGATTCCCGCTCATGGTCAACACCAGTGGCGATTATCTGAACCGGTCCTGGGCCTCCTCTAGGTCGACTCGGCCTCAGATGAGTATCTGGTGCAGTGAGTAAACATCGGCACTGGGAAGACAAAGGCGGTCGGGCGTGGTGCTGGCCACCCACTGTCTCGTGTGCCGTGCCGGCCTTCAAAGGTGCTCGCTAACGCACCACTTGCCCCAACAGTCTTAAGGCTATACAGGATCTTCGTCTTTGTTTTTTTGAGCAATGCTGTGAGCGAGTGCGCTCCAGCGCGGAGTGAATTTGCGAGCGCGCAAGTAACCGTGAGAGTACGGCGTGAGCGGGTGAGTGAGCGGGTGAGCGAGCGAGCAGACGAGCGTGCACTTGTGTGCACTGGCGTGCACTTGACCGTGTGAACCGACACCGACACGCCTAGAACACGCTAACGAGAGTGCGGGTGGAGACCGGGGGTTGTGTGGAGGGAGGCGCGACCCCCCCCCGTGACCTCGGCCATGTGATCGACGTATTTCACAGTCTGTTGAGGTTTAATTAAGCTGCGGATTTTCACATAATCTCTTCAAAAGCGCCACATTCCTGACGTCCGCCAGCCCCCCCTGCAGCGGTTGGCAGCAGTGGGAGAGTTATGACAGTGCGGGTACACGTCACGATCCAGACCTGGACGACGAGACACGGGTAAAGGTGCAGCCCTGCAACGCCACGCTCAGACCACCGCCGGCAGAAGCGTTCTAATCCACCTCCAGCAGCGGCACGACCGTGACGTGCGGCGTAAATCGCGTGCACTGCGCGCGCTAGCACACCGCGATTAACAACATCGCCACCATCAACCACGGTCAATACACCGCTGGGTCGAGGCCTCCCTCCCCGCGAGCCATCGCCGCGACGATCCACGCCAGCACGTGCACAGGAACCGAGTTCAGCGTCGCTCCACCTCCTCCACGGTGGATGTCCCTCCCGGCCGCCGCGTTCCATCCCTCGGCTGCCGCTCCGTTGTAAATCCCCGACTCCAGGCGCCTCTTTCACGGCCAATGTCACGATTCACCGTTGACGAATTTGTGTTGTTGTCGTTTGGGTCGGATCGCTGCATAACGTGGAACGCGCCTCCCCGTTATGACGTGCACCATTGTAATGCAGAATGCACATTGTTATAACGTGGAACGCGCCCCGAACTCCGCTTGCTGGGTTCGCAGTGCAGCGCTCTTGCCCCACACACAACAAAGACGACGACACATTCTCCACAAGCTGCCAATTAATATACCGCTGTTGGCAGGACCCTCTTTACAAAGAACCTTGAGATTTGGCGTTTGATTGCCCCCAGTGACACCAAACCCAGTGCTCCTCTGTTACTCTCACGATTAATACCCTAACGCTGGGGGTCACTGAGGTTACCCGCCCCCCCGCCCCGTCTACCGGCCACCACTCATCACCAAAGCCGAATGCGAGGAATCTCATTCCAGAAATATTCGGCGTGGGGCGACGGTTCCTGGAAATCTCCACGGCACGGCCGGGAGGGGCCCGTGGGTGGTGGGGGGGGTCACGATAAATCGCCGGGATAAACCGGCGCAAGTAATTAGTGTCGGTATGAGAGCTTTTCGCGGCTGTAAAAATAGATATATAAATATAATATGCGACGTTTGCGGGCAAGCGTGGCACGTGACCTTCTTCGCAGCACATCAAGAAGGTCCATTGCCCCAAATCTCGGCGATTTGCTGCAAAGGTGGGGTTCATGGGTTTTTACTTTAATTTAATTATTTTAAATCAAATAATCGCACGACCCCCGAGGAGGGGGGTGGGGGGGTGCGGAGGTGTGACTGTCCCCACCTGGACTGGTGATGCGACGAGAGGGTGAGTGGAGCAATGAGTGAGTAACGGAGGCAGGAATGAGCGAGCGAGCGACGGATTGAACGAGTTACTGAGCGAGTGACCGATTTCATTACTGAGCAAGCGAGCGAGCAAGCAACCGAGTACGAGTGAGCGAGTGAACGGGTGACCGAGTGACCGAACGAGCGACTTGAGTGCCCGAGTGAGCGAGCGAGATACCAAGCGACTGCGAGAGCGACCGAACGAGCGGGCGAGCGGTACCTCTGCAGATCTGCACGAAGCCCATGACGATGATGAGCGCGAGGGCGAGCAGCTTGCCGCCGGTGAACACGTCCTGAACGCGCGTGGCCCAGCGCACGCTCGAGCAGTTCACCCACGTCAGCAGCACTGCGCAAGGGCAACGACAAAGACCGTTGGGGCAAGCGCCGTCAGCGAGCAGCACCTGTAGAAGACCGGCACGGCACACGAGGGGGTTGGTGGCCTGCACCACACGTCCTTTGTCTCGCCAGTGCCGACGTTGACAACACACCGCACCGGGAAGGGACCGGTTCAAATAATCGTCACAGGTGTTGGTGGCCCTTAGCGGGAATCGAACTCGGACCCGCCGGGTTCGTAGCGCAGCATTGCGCTAATCGCTGCGCCGGCGCGGTCCACTCGCTCCTCGCCCGCGTGCGAGGACTGGCACCTCCGTGCCATCTGATAAAGGGGCGACTCACAAAGAGGGGCACGAGCGGGGTGAGTGGACACACGCAAAGACAAAGGTCCCCCGTGTAGCCTCTGACAGAGTGTTTGGGGCAAGTGCCTCAAAGTGCACCCAGCCTGGCACAAGCGCCGTGGCGACGTCACTGACACTTAAGTGGCGAACGGCGGCTGTTCTGGTCGTTGTTTGTTTGTTGTTGTGGGTTGTGGTGGTGGTTTGTTGTTGTGGTTGTGGTGGGTTGTGGTTGTGGTGGGTTGTTGTTGTTGTGGTTGTGGTTGTGGTGGGTTGTTGTTGTGGTGGGTTGTTGTTGTGGTGGGTTGTTGTTGTGGTGGATTGTTGTTGTGGTGGGTTGTTGTGTGAAGAGATGTCCCTGAAATCGGGAGGGACGGACTGGTCCCATTGTTTTAGCGGGGTGGGTGGGGTGCGGGGTGGGTGGGGTGGGGGGGTGTGGGTGGGAGGCAGTGTGAAACAAAGAGACAGAGACAACAAAGAGATCGCCCTCTTCCCGTGGCCCGGGTCCCACGCTCCCAGCGCGTGGCGCAGCCTGCGCAGCCTGTGCAGCCTCTGCAGCCTCTGCAGCCTGCGCAGGCTGCACAGGCTGTACAGGCTGTGCAGGCTGTCCGCTGCACGCGGAGGAAAGGCGCAGCCCCGCAACTGCTCGCCCGGCACAGGCTGCCGCCTCCCCCTCTGCCAGCAGAGTGGTGGTGGCCCGCAAAAGCGCGTGACGCAACGTACCCAGCGCGTCATGTACATTTATAAGAGACAAAAACCCCACGCATGGCCTGTGCATACTGCTGTTGGGGCAAGTGCTATGAGCGAGCACCTATGAAGGCTGGACCGGCACGCGAGGGGGTAGGGTGACAAACACCACGCCCGACCGCCTTTGTCTCCCCAGCGGCGATGTTTACTTACCACGCTGCACCGGGTACTCATTTGAGGCCGAATCGACCTAGGGGAGGCTCAGGATAGATTCAAATAATTGTCACTGGTGTTGGCCGTGAGCGGGAATCGAACCCAGGTCGCCCCCCCCCCCCCCCCCCCCCCCCCCCCCCCCATAGATACACACACAGTCATAACGACCACCTCTTAGCGGCGATGCGATTAACGCTCACTTCTCCAGGAACGCATCCCGGGCACTAAGCGAGGGCTGCCCGTGCGGGCAAAGGTCGTCGCTGAAACGCGTCGCGATGTCTGCACTGCAAACAACGCGCTGCCGCCGCTGCCGCTTCTTCTTCTGCCATGAGGGGACACCCGTTCGCACAACTCGGAGCGCGCGCCGTCAAGCGACGCTCCCGGGCGCTCGACGACTAAATGCTCGAGCCGAGCGGCTGATGCGGTGACGCGGGCATTTGTCCCGCGGGTGTGCGTCGCTCGCGGAACATCGCATACCTCGCCAAAAAAAAAATTGTAATCGCCGTTACGTCATTCGCTGGGCGATCGTTTCCGCCGCACGCGGCACTTTTCAGGAAGGCGTCCGTCGCGTCAAACCGAGGGACTCGCCGTCGGCTCGGATGTCCGCGTGTGCAGCGTACGTCACGTCGGCTCTAGTAACACCGTAGTTCACAACACACCGCACATTCGTGTTAAACACCCCTCCACCCCACGCTGCGCAAGTGGATAACGCAGAACTACTGCCGAGATAGCGCCATCCCAAGTGACTTCTGGTCCATTAACATTGAGGGGGGGGGGGAAGGGGGCAGCATCCTCACACAATTCCAAGGAGAGGGAGGAACGTCCGCATGAAGAGCCGAACTCCGCTTCGTGCGCGAGAGAGAGTGACGGCTCGTGTTCAACGGAAGTGACAAAAGCAACGACGACGACATCGACGACCGAATGACAAAGTGAACAGAAATTGGCGCAAAATCAATGGCGTCATCATGGAGCACGACTCGAAAACACGTGGAGTCGTACCCCACGCACCCACCACCACCACCACCCTCCTCTCCCGCTCCGTGACCTCGTCACCGAGCCAAGAGCCGCCGAGTTGGACGCGAACCATCAGCCGAGTTCCCACCCCTCCCCTCGCATCCTCCCCCATCTCCCATTTCATTCTCCCCAGTCTCTCATTTCATTCTCCCCGTCTCTCATTCTCCCCCATCTCTCATTTCATTCTCCCCCATCCCCCTCTCATCCTGCCCCCCACCCGCTTCTCCCGACGGAAGCTCTGTGCCCCGTGTTTGTGCGTCTCTGCTGACCAGAAATACCCAGGTGGTGGCGGGGGGGGGGGGAAGATGGATGTGGTGGTGGCGGCTGAGACGCACTCTGTCCCGTCAACATGTTTTGTGTCTCCTCCAAGAACTCTGCACTCAACGACCCCCTCCCAACCCACGCCCTGCCACAGCTAGGCCACAGACACTCGTGTTCGTGTGGGGCTCCTCTATGCGAGCCTATGGCTGTGTGTGTGTGCACGTACACGGGTGAGTCGATGGTGTCTCTGAATCTATGGGTCTCTATTTGGGTCTATGGCCGTATGTGCGAGTCTACGGGTCTATGGGGTGAGGCTTTGGGTGCATGTGCGATTCTGTGGGTGTATGCAAGTCTTTGAGTCTATATGTCTATGTATGGGTCTCTATGGGAGTTTGTCTATGGGTCTCTAAGCGAGTCTATGCATCTCTACATATGTATGGGTGGGTATTTGAGGAGCGGTAGTGCAGCGGTTAGCACGCTGCGCTTTGACCCGGGTGACCCGAGTTTGATTCCCGCTCACGACCAACACCAGTGACGATTATCCGAACCGGTCCTGGGCCTCCCCCAGGTCAACTCAGCCTCAAATGAGTACCTGGTGCGGTGTAAACATCACCACTTGGGGAGACAAATGCGGGCCGGGCGTGGTGTTGGCCACCCACCCCATCATGCACCGTGCCAGCCCTCATAGGTGCTGCTCGTTAACAGCACTTTCCCCAACAGTCCCTTGCAGGCTATACGGGGGATCTTTGTCTTTACGGATGGGAGTTGAGAGGATGCCTTGCATCTCACAATCTCAGCCGCGACCAGTGGGCAGGCAGCCTCAGTCGAGGGGGGTGGGGGGGGGGGGTGGGAGGGGTGGGGGGGGTTTGGGGGGCACCCCCGGCGGCAGCTGTCTCCGCGCGGCACAACGCGACCGCAGCTCGCGGCCTGCAAGTGGCTGGAGGCGCCACGTGAAACAACAACAACAACAACAACCAGAATAGCATCTCTGGGTGGTGCTGCTGGTGGTGGGGCATGGTGGTGGTGGTGGGGGCGTGGTGGTGGTGGTGGTGGTGGGGGGCGTGGTGGTGGTGGTGGGGGCGTGGTGGTGGTGGTGGTGGTGGGGGCGTGGTGGTGGTGGGGGCGTGGTGGGGGCGAATTCCCCCCAGTTCCGCCCCCACCCCTGTGCCGTCTGGAACCACGCCGCTTGCCCCACCACATTCACAGACGCCTGGCAAAATAGACTCCTCCGCAAGGCTTCATCCCTCCCCCCCCATTGCCGATGGCGCGCAGACTAAACTACGAACAAATCTTTTTATATATTGTTACCAGGTAAGGCACCGCTGGGCAGCTGGCGTTAAGTTATTTTTCAGAAGCGACCCGGCGCTCACAAATGATGGCCCAACGAAGTGTCGGCGGCTCATCATCGCGTGGACTTTTGTCGCTGCCAAATGCTCCGAACGCGTGGTGTCGATTCTAAATGCGGAGGGGGAAAAACCGGAGGTCCGGAATAACCAAAAAATCCACGCGATCACAGGAGAGAGAGAGAGAGGCACACGTCAAATGTACACACAGACGTCAGGATTGGGATCGAACCCACGGCCTCCCGTATAGCAGGCGAGGAAGTTAACATCTCACCACGGCAGTGCCCAGACAGATGGTCGAGAAGACACAAACACAACCCCCTCCCTTAACCCCTACAACCCGAAACCCCACTCCTGCCTTACAATTGCTGCCCTAAGCAAGAATACAATAGTTAATGTTATTACAACGATTACATCACCACCAGGCTCCACCCCCCTCCCCCTTATCATCCTACCCGCCACCCCCCACCAGCCCCACCCACTACCCCCCACCAGTGCCCCCACCCACCCACATCACACACAGAACGCGGAGGACGGGTGACGAGATAAGGATTTGAAACAGTAATATCGCCCCTGTCTCTCGCGCTCTCCTGAGATAACATCACGAATATTTTTTTAACCCCCCCCCCCCATAATCACGACCGCACCGTTCCCACGGATCTCGCGTGAGCTGCACGATGGAACCCCCCGTGGTTTAGGTCATTCGAGGATAACGATGTGATGTGTGGACAAGTAGGTCGTGGGTCCGATCCCGACCCTGACGCCTGCTGCTGCTGTACATTTGGAGTTTGCGTGTCTCTCCCTCTCCCCGTGGTCGCGTGGATTTTTATCCGGGTCCTCCGGTTTTTTTCCCTTCCACATTTTTAATTAACATCACGCGTTCAAGAGCCACTTTGTTGAGCTATCAATTGTGGCCAGGTCGCTTCTGAATAAGAGCTACACAGCTCAGTGGTGCCTTACCAGGCTAAAATAAAAAAAAAATGTAGTATAGTTGAAGAGTTAATTGCATTGTCTGCGCACGCTACAGGCAGGCCAATCGGACATTCCATGTTGTGAATTGGTTTCTGCAGTCGGGTTAAGGGCCCAGGCGTAGCCCATTGACGAATCCTCAACGCGCGCGCCGAGGCAATGTTGCTGAGAGAGTGGTGCAGAGCTGGAGAGCGAGAGAGAGAGCGTGAGAGCGAGGGAGAGAGAGAGAGGTGAGGTTGGAACACGATGATGAGAGAGAGAGAGAGAGATGGGGAAGGGAGAGGTGCGTGGAAGCTACTACGGCTTTGGTGGGGAGCGGTGGCGCAGCGGCTAACCCGACCACCCGAGTTCGATTCCCGTTCACGGCCCAAACCAGCGGCGATTACCTGAACCGGTCCTGGGCATCCCCTAAGGTCGACTCAAACGACTACCTGATTTGATCTGCAAATATGGCCACTGTGGAGGCAAAGGCGGCCGGGCATGGTGCTGGCCACCCACCTCCACGTGTGCCGTTCCGACCTTCATAGGCCAACATCACTTGAGTGTTGTTGCTAAGGGGGCACGCGCATTCTGTCGCTGCTACTGGGCACATGCTGTTTCTACTTACTTGGCGCCAGCTGCTGCTGCTGCTGCGACAGTTATTGCTCCGAGTGTCGCGGGGTTGAGTCAACGCGAATGTTGTTGTGGCGCTCCGGGCCCAGGGCTAGTTCAAACAAACAATAATACAAGCACGGCTGGCTGAGTACGGTGCGAAATAAGTTAAACTTATACACATTACAAAGAAGTTCAACTTATACACATTACGACCACAGCGTTTGTGGTTCGCTGTGAACAAGGCAACCTTCCTCGGAGCACATTAAACAACTTTGCTTCTTCTTAGGTGAAGGCCATGTCAGGATAAGACGTGCTATCAAATAAGGGCCATTGTGAAATATTGTGCGCGAGAGATGAATTGCGTTGTTGTTGTGATTATTGTCGTGTCTTCCACCAGGGCAAATGAGCGACGGGTTTTATTCGAGTGTGGAGGTAAGGGATCACGCGAGCACGTGGCAACGCAGAACTCGGGATATTTAAAGTCTCTGGCAAGGTCAGAGGAGTGCGATATGCATTCAAAAAAACATGACCACGTTCTAAACCCGTCCCGTGGAGCCTCATAATCGTCGCTGTTGTTGGTTGGCCGTGAGCGGGAATCGAACTCGGGTCGGCGGGTTCGTAGCGCATCGCGGCTAACCACTGTGCCACCGCTCCCCACACTTACAAAGACAAAGATCCCCCGTATAGCTTTAACAGACAGTTGGGAAAAGTGCTGTTAGCGAGCACCTATGAAGGCCAGAACGGCACACGAGGAGGTGGGTGGCCAACATCACGCCTGGCCGCCTTTGTCTCCCCAGTGACGATGTTTACACACCGCACCGGGTACTCATTTGAGGCTGAGTCGACCTAGGGGAGGCCCAGTACCGATTCAGATAATCTTCACCGGTCTTGGCCGCGAGCTGGAATCGAACTAGCAGATGCACCACCTGTGCCCCCTACTGTGCCAACTTTCTGTGTTTTAGCCACACGGCGCTCCGCTCGTTGTTGTGAGCGTCGCTCCTCCGCCCTTCGTTGTTGATGGAGGGCGACTGCCTCCAACTGCCCAGTAGCGTCCCTCACGAGCCTCCTCTTAACACCGCTGGTACCAGTCATCGGCAAGTCCACTCAGCTCCACGTCCTCCTGTACCACATCATTCCATCTCTCCTCGAGCCCGTGCCGCGCCCGTTAAGCCCCCTCTATCCGGCCAAACAAAAGCTACTTGGGCAAGCGGTGGCTGGGCATGTCACATGAGCTCACCGATGGGAATGTACACACACACATGCATCTAGATTGAAAACTTATCTCTTTAGAAATGCTTTTTGTGTTCAGTTTGTTGTCCATCCCCCGCACCTCTGATAAGCACGGTTAGCCACGTAGGGTGAGAGAAAGCAGTTCAACAAACACACATGCTGCACACAGACGGACACACACACACGAACGTCCGTACTTACAGACACAGGAGTCTAGGGTGATCACAAGCCGTAGATAAACACATGGCTGGACTGCCTTGTACAAACCACACACTGCCCAACACACAAAGACAAACATCACCCGTGTAGCCTGTCCCAGACTGTAGGGGCAAGTGCTGTTAGCGAGCACCTATGAAGGCCGGCACGGCACGCGAGGGGGTGGGTGGTCAGCACCACGCCCGGCCGCCTTTGTCTCCCCGCGACAAAGGTGGCGATGTTTGCACACTGCACCGGGTACTCATTTGAGGTTGAGTCGACCTAGGGGAAGCCCAAGACCGGTTCAGATAATCGTCACTGGTGTTGGCCGTGAGCTGGAATCGAACCCGTGTCGCCGGGTTCGTAGCGCAGTGCGCTAACCGCTACACTACCGCTCCCCGCACAGACACACAGACACACAACAACAACACACACACACGCACTCACTCAAGAACATTCAGTGCCCAGTATATGCCCCGAAGGCTCAGCCAATCAAAAGTTATCTCTGGGTGTCACTGCGAGCCGCTGCAGAGTCCCAGGCTCTGCCATAACAACTGCTTGTGTTGGAGGGGGAAGTGGGGAGTGGGTGTTTTATTGTTACTGCTGTTTGTGACCAGATGTGTATGTATATGTAGTTGAGTGTGTATGTCATTTTGTTTATGGGCGTGTGTGCATGTTGTCTTTAAGCACATGCGTGCCTAAGTGTGTTTTTGTGGGTGTAAGTGTGATTACGTGACCACAGTGTGTGTGTGTTTACGCGTTTAGCCCTACGCTGCGCTACAAAGCCGGCGAAACGGGTTCGATTCCCGCTCACGGCCAACACCGCTGACGATTATCTGAAACGGTCCTGGGCCTCCCTTAGGTCGACTCAGCCTCAAATAAGTACCTGGAGCGGTGTGTAAACATCGCCACTAGGGATACAAAGGCGGCCAGGCGTGGTGCTGGCCACCCACCCCCTCGTGTGCCGTGCCGACCTTCATAGGTGCTCGCTAACAGCACTTGCCCCAACCGTCAGTTCGAGGCTACACGGGGGATCTTTGTGTTGGTGGGCTGTTATTGTTTGGTTGAGGGTTAGTGGGTTACTCAAACAGATTCTCATTTGGTGCAGAACCTCACGGCCCGGCTATTGTTACTAATTATAAGTCGCCTTATCAAGCGGAGCCAGGCTCTGGCCAGATCTTGCAGGCAAGGACCCCCCCCCGCCTCCTCCTTCCCCTTACGAAGTCGGGTTCCAATGCAATCAGTTTCCCCCCCCCAGCTCTCCTCCCAGCTCCCCCAGTCGACCGAACACCGATGACAAGTCGCCACGCTGGGGGCTGGCAAGCCGGGAGAGATTACATCGCCCGGCGCGGTCGTAGCAGTCGTCGTCTTCGTCGTTATCATGATAAAGTACGAACAGTTCCGTGTCCCCGGACGAAATGTAATCATAGCGAGAGTTTTCGAAATAAGGGAACGTTTCAGTCGTATGTACAGTGCAGTACAACACGGTATGTGTATAGAACTTGTTTCGCACCGTACGTAGCTAACCGTGATAATGGGAGATGTGGGGGGGGGTTAAGCAGTGAAGTCAGCAGCTGCTGCGAGGAAACGAGCTGACGATACCAACAACCTGCCCAATCTCCGCGCTCCTCTACATATTAAGATGTTTACAGCCAATCAATGAGTGTGCACGCACGCGCAGGGGAAACCGCAGCAACCGGGAGAGAGCCCAGAAGGAGCAGATTGAAATCAGTCCCAACCTATCTGCACCACCACCTTCTCCCCGGGAGGGCCCAGCTTTATGCGAAACCCTAGAGACGTGGGTACACGCCACGTCTCCCCCAAGGCGTCTGGGCCGGTCCCCGGAAGAGTAGACCAAATACAACCTCGCCTCACCCGCCAGCAGCAGTGGCGTGAGCAGGCAATTGCAGGGCTGCGCCTTTAACTTTTCGGCGGGGGGAGGGGGGGGCGTTAAATGATGAACGACGCTGCGACTCGTGCCGCCATGCGGTTTGTACGTCCGCAAGTCGGAGTCGTCGCTCGCGTCTCGCATTCCACGGGGGGGGGGTGAACCGATGCGCTGGAGCAGCTCTCCTTTCAACGTCGCCGTCGCCCGGGCGGTATTGCAAGCCGGCAGAAAGTCAGCAGCGTTGTACAGAGGAAACGTTTTCCTCGCACAACCTCCCTCCCCCCTCCCCTCCCTCCCCGTGACGGCGCAATCTTTCAGCTGAAAAACAAGGAGTCTGGAGTTATCGCCGACTCGGCAACAGCTGAGATATGGCTGCGAGGAAAAGGGATGGAGGTGGTGGTGGTGGGGGGGGGTCTGACAGCTGGTTTCAGCTGGTTGCCGAGGAGGGGAAGAGGGAGAGACGGGGGGGGGGATCTTTCAGGGGGTGGCTGGGTGGGTGTTGGGTGTAATCTTGCTCCGCAATTGTAAACAGATTCACTTCGTTTGTGGGTCAGAACAGCAGCAGGTGGAGGACGAACGGTGACTGCTCGCAATTAAACAAAAACATTCTAATCCCTAAACAAAGGCAATAGACAAATATCCCCCGCATAGCCTTGGCAGACTGTTGGGGCAAGTGCTGTTGACGAGCACCTACGAAGGCCGAAACGGTTGCACGAAGGGGTGGGTGGCTAGCAACGACGCCCGACCGCCTTTGTCGATGTTTACACACTCAACCGGTCCTGGGCCTCCCCTAGGTCGACTCAGCCTCAAATGAGTACTTGGTGCAGTGTATAAACATCGCCACTGGGGAGACAAAGGCGGTCGGGCGTGGTGCTGGCCACCCACCCCCTCGTGTACAGTTCCAGCCTTCATGGGTGCTCGCTAACAGCTCTTGGCCCTACAGTCTGTTAAGGCTATAAGAGGGATCTTTGTCTTTGTTTGGAGAGCGGTGGCGCAGCGCTAACCGCTCCCCACTACCGCCCGCCCGGCCGCCTTTGTCTCTCCCCAGCGCCGATGTTTAACACACACCGCTCTAAGGTAATCAGCCCAGTGGGAGGCCAGGGACAGGTTCAAATATTCGCCACCGTTTATTGTGAGCGGGATTCAAACTCGGCTCGCCTCGGGTCGGTAGTGCGGTGCGCGAACCACCTGTGTACATACACAAGACAAAGGTCTCCCGTGTAGCCTACACAGACTGTTAGGGCAAGTGCCGTTAGTGGGCACCTATGCAGGCCGGCACAGAGAACGTCTCCACAGTGATGATGCTTTCACACACACACACCACACCACACCGCGTATTCAATGTTATAAAAACAATGGCATTTCACCCTGTCTGGCATAAATCCAGGATGGTGTTAAGATGTTCAAACACCAAATAAGACAATCCGGCCGAGCATTAAGCACACATACTTGTGGTAAGATTGCAAGTAAAATATGTTCCTGATATTGTATGCTTTGGCCTACACCAGAGGGCAGCCTCTTGCTTGGCTTCGTCTCACCGGTGCCGGACACCAACAGGCGAAATGCCACACGGGCGCTGCAAATGCCAAAGCATTGATAACTCTGGTTGAGCAGTTATGCGACTGGTCATCGGTGATAAAGAGCTTCACAGCTCGTCGGATTCCTCCAGAATAAATACACATTCTGATCTAAGGATGCCATGGTGCCAGGACCAAAAATGCAGTCGCCAAACGGCGACCAGCACAAGGGCAATGCAAACCTCCGAAGCATCGACCGCTCGGCAGTCGTACATCAGAGGTCGCAATCGGGTACCCGATACCCGTACCCTACCCGATACCCGGCTACCCGTATCCGGCCTGGGTACGGGTACCCGTTTGCGACCCTGGTGCGGCCGGGTACGGGTAGGCCGTGAGTCACTGGCGAGTAACCGTTTGTCACTCATTTCGGGTAGGGAACGAGTACCCGGTACGGGTACGGTACCCATTTGCGATCCTGGTGCGGCCGGGTGTGGGTACGGGTGTGGGTACGGGTGTGGGTACGGGTGTGGGTACGGGTGTGGGTACGGGTGTGGGTACGGGTGTGGGTACGGGTGTGGGTACGGGTGTGGGTGCGGGTGTGGGTACGGGGGGTAAGGAATCAAAACCCGTTTGCGACCTCTGTCGTACATCCAAGGGTCGCCCCCCCTCCCCCCCCCCCCCTCGTGAACGAACACCGACGGAGACTCACGGAGGCAGATCGCGGCCAGGAGGCGCAGGGCCGAGTCGGGCGCGAGGCACGTGGGGAAGAGCGGCTGCAGCACGTAGTTGGAGAAGGTGAGGGCGATCACCGCCTGGTTGGTGGGGTAGATCACGAGCAGCGCGATCCACAGGCGCAGGAACCTGCAGCAAACCACGACGATGGTGACAACGGAAGGGATGGTGACACGGGGATGGTGACAACGAAGGGATGGTGACGCCGCTCGCCCACCTCGCCTGCTCACCACCCGCCAGCCGCCCGCTCGCCCACCCCCGCCAAAAGCAGAATCTTCCATAACGGAGGTTGTTTTGGGGTTAGATCGCGTAAATATATAAATGTGTCGTTAAACCCTCCGCCACCCGACACAACCAACTAGTAAGGGTTGTCACGTAAACAGAACGTGGCCAATTCGTCACTAGTTCAGCACACAGGTTGTGTGTTGGAGAGCCAAGCCACAACATTTACAATGCGAGTACGAAGTTTAACGACACATTTATATATTTACACGATCTAACCCAACAAAAACCTCTATTATGGATGATATTGGTCGCGAAAGCCTCCTCCGTGTTAATCATAATCTTTATTGAGACTGGAGGGAGGAATCCGATTAACTTTGAAACTCTTTTTCACAGGTATCCAGTAGGGGCATGGGGCCAGCGAGTTAAACGACTTGGATGTGTAATCCAAGTCGTGTAATCGCGAGAAATCCCCCGCACCTCCGATCAGCACGGCTGGCTACGCACGGTGCGAAAGAAGTTCACCGCAGCATGGCATAACACGCGACGCTAGCGTCCGCGAGCAACGCGTCGTGTGGTGCGTTCCTTAATCTGGTGTGGTGCGTTCTCTAATCTGCGGCTTACTCTTTTAACCCCTTCTCAATATTCTATTCGGAGCTTGCACCTCTCCATACGCCCGCTGTCACAGCTGTTGGCGAGCAGCACCTACGAAGGCCGGCGGGTGGCCAGCACCACGCCCGGCCGCCTTTGTCTCTCCCCCGGGTGTCGATGGTTCACACACCACACTGGGTGCACTCATTGTTGAGTTGACCTCGACAAGGCTGGATAACGGGGTCAGGGTGATACAGCTGATGTTCCACATGGGTGGGAATTTAATTCAGGGCCACCGGGTTCATAGCGCCCCACCACTCCCCACCCCCAAACCACAGAAAGACAAAGGTCCCCCGTGTAGCCTACACAGGCTGCCGAGGGCAAGTCCTGTTAGTAAGCAGCACCTAAGAAGGCCAAAACGGCTTATGATAAGGGGCAGCGTGGCCAGAACCACGCCTGGACGCCTTTGTCTCCCCAAATAATGTTTCACACACCGCAGGAGATACTCATTTAAGGCCAAGTCAATCTAGGAGACGCTCCATAGCAATTCAGTGCTGTATTTTAGACACACAAAGTAATAAGTTTAACTCTTGTAATAATTGCGTGATGATTATAATTCCCAGCCGCTTTGTCAATGCACTGCTGGATAAAAGCCTACCGTATTGCTCGTGGGGGGGGGGGGGGCCTGTTTGACATACTTCACCACGCTGGTCAGTGTGGGTTGGTGAAGCTGATGGGCATCAGTGTGGGGGGTGGGGGGGATCGGTTGGGATAGCACTCAACACTCAGGTCAGTCGTGGCCGGGAATCGAACTTAGGCTAGCGAAGTGCGTTCACCCCCAGAGAGTGCGAGATGCCCTTTCTGGGTGTGCGAGACATGGGCAAATCATCACAAACACAAATTAACCATGGCACGTACGTACAACTACTTTGTTTAATCAAATCCTATCCATTTATTCACATCATATTTATATTGTTTAACGACTGCAGCGAAGGTTTAAGAAGCATTGGGCTAGCGGGTCCGCAGCACAGCGTGCCGCCAACCGCGGCGCCACCCCTCCACCCCCAACGGGGTTCTCGCGAATTCACTTCGCGACGTCGCCACCGGACGACGGCTGCACGCAACGCGACCGACAGGGCAAGCGTGGCGGCGGGCGCCGCCCTTGCACGAGAGCACGTGGGCAGAGCGACGGCGCGCAAACGGGGCACCTCGCCCCCGCCCCGCCCGACCCGCCAAGCCCCCACGCCGCTCACTGCTCACCCCATGAGGCCCCCGAAGATGTCCTTGACGTAGCTGTAGTCGCCGCCGGACTTGGGGATGGTGACCCCCAGCTCGGCGTAGCAGAGGGCGCCGATGGCGGTGATGACGCCGGTGATGATCCAGACGAGGAGGGCGAGGCCCACCGAGCCGGCGTTCTCCATCACGCCCTTGGGGGACACGAAGATCCCCGAGCCGATGATGTTCCCTGCAATGCAGCGCGATACAACGCGATGTAATACAATGCGATGCTATGAGATAACAATGCGATGCTATGTGATAACAATGCGATGTTATGTGATAACAATGCGATGTTACGTGATAACAATGCGATGTTATGTGATAACAATGCGATGCTATGTGATAACAATGCGATGTTATGTGATAACAATGCGATGTTACGTGATAACAATGCGATGTTATGTGATAACAATGCGATGCTATGTGATAACAATGCGATGTTATGTGATAACAATGCGATGCTATGTGATAACAATGCGATGCTATGTGATAACAATGCGATGTTATGTGATAACAATGCGATGTTACGTGATAACAATGCGATGTTATGTGATAACAATGCGATGCTATGTGATAACAATGCGATGTTACGTGATAACAATGCGATGTTATGTGATAACAATGCGATGTTACGTGATAACAATGCGATGTTATGTGATAACAATGCGATGCTATGTGATAACAATGCGATGCTATGTGATAACAATGCGATGCTATGTGATAACAATGCGATGTTATGTGATAACAATGCGATGCTATGTGATAACAATGCGATGCTATGTGATAACAATGCGATGTTATGTGATAACAATGCGATGTTATGTGATAACAATGCGATGCTATGTGATAACAATGCGATGCTATGTGATAACAATGCGATGCTATGTGATAACAATGCGATGCTATGTGATAACAATGCGATGTTATGTGATAACAATGCGATGTTATGTGATAACAATGCGATGTTACGTGATAACAATGCGATGTTATGTGATAACAATGCGATGCTATGTGATAACAATGCGATGTTATGTGATAACAATGCGATGCTATGTGATAACAATGCGATGCTATGTGATAACAATGCGATGTTATGTGATAACAATGCGATGTTACGTGATAACAATGCGATGTTATGTGATAACAATGCGATGCTATGTGATAACAATGCGATGTTACGTGATAACAATGCGATGTTACGTGATAACAATGCGATGTTACGTGATAACAATGCGATGTTATGTGATAACAATGCGATGCTATGTGATAACAATGCGATGTTACGTGATAACAATGCGATGTTACGTGATAACAATGCGATGTTACGTGATAACAATGCGATGTTACGTGATAACAATGCGATGTTACGTGATAACAATGCGATGTTACGTGATAACAATGCGATGTTACGTGATAACAATGCGATGTTACGTGATAACAATGCGATGTTACGTGATAACAATGCGATGTTACGTGATAACAATGCGATGTTATTTGATAACAATGCGATGTTATGTGATAACAATGCGATGTTATGTGATAACAATGCGATGCTATGTGATAACAATGCGATGTTATGTGATAACAATGCGATGTTATGTGATAACAATGCGATGTTATGTGATAACAATGCGATGTTATGTGATAACAATGCGATGTTACGTGATAACAATGCGATGTTACGTGATAACAATGCGATGTTATGTGATAACAATGCGATGTTACGTGATAACAATGCGATGTTACGTGATAACAATGCGGTACACAATGTATCCATCATTTCCTTTGGGGACACGGAGATCACCGAGCCAACGACGTCAAATGCAGTACAGTGAAACACATTGCGATACAATGCAGTCCGATACAATATATCTGCACAACGCAATGCAATACATAATGCAATGTGATACAATACACGATAAACCAATGCAATTTAACAGAATTCAATGCAATGCAATATAATATCCAATTCTCTTCAATGTGTAACGGATGTGTAACTTATTTCGCACCGTACATAGCCAACCGTGCTCAAATTGGAGGTGCGGGTTAAGGAATGCAAAGCGGCAGCCCCGTAACTGCGCTGCAATCCTCACTGCCAGTGGATACGCCTCCACCGGAGGGCATCTCTATAAAGCGCCCTTCCACGGTGGCTCTTGGCCTACTCTTTCATCGCCGACCAGACAGACGTCTTGAAAGAGGTGGGCGTACCCACATTTCACCCCACTACCACCACCGCACGTGACCTGCCGATTGACGAACTGCGGTTGGATGGAGGCGGTGCGGGGGGGGGGGGGGCGATCATGCTCAGTGGTTCATCTGCCACGCCGGGAGATCACACCGGTGACTCTCCGCGTCGAAATCCACGGCTGCCATCCCTCGGAACGAACGCTTCAGGAACAACAAGCGCACACGTGGTCGCAAAAGTTGCTGCGTGGCTCAACTGCTGTGGCGGGAGGCCCCTCGGGTTTGCTGACTGCTTCCTGCTGCGCGCTTGCTGACTGCGTGCACCTCACTCTTCCCCTCGCCTTAATAATTAAGCGCCCTCAACTTTAGCCCAGTTCTCATTTATTGCCGTGCCTGTGGTTTTTTTAATTCTGTTGACGATGTCAATTTCGAAATTAGAAACTTCCCAAAGTGGGCGGGGTGGGGGGGAGGTTCACAGGGACAGGTGAGAGGTGGGCACCGGTTCCGACATTTCAAGAAGCCCAAACCAAGTGGAGGAACCTGAACCAGGGTGGAGGAACCTGAATGAGTCCAGCACCAGGTGGGGAGCCTTGAACTGCTGCTTGATGTAGGATAAATCACGCGATCTTTCTAATCTACGGAATCACCGGTGCAATGGGGGCGGAAATTAAATGTGTCATCAATCGCACCACAAATCCCGACGTCGGAACACAGACCTCGTCAAGATGCGGGAGCGATGACGAGAGAGGACCCCAGAAGTGTTCCCAAGACAATCCGACAGTTTTTATTTTTTAGGAGCTCGATTCGGAGGAGGAGAGATGCACAACAACGCCCACCGCAGCGAACTCCGAACAAAACCAGAGGACGGGGTGGGGGGGGAAACAAAAAAAAAATCGCGCGACACGCACGGGGATTCCTAGCGGCACATTCATCCGTCAGGGCATGATCCTCCTGCACCATCGCCTCGCGTCCCCACCAATGCCTCGTCTGCGGGAGAGTGTTAATGAGCGGCGCGCGTGCAAGCAGACAGGGGTGGCAGAGACACGCTTGCATATTTGCTAAATTGTCCCCATATATAATAATGTGGTTTCGTTAATGACACTTGGGTCAACCTGCCCGATTTTCTCCACCGCGGGTCCCGAATACCTACACGGCTTTACGCTCGAGTTTCGTTGATATTGGATCAACTTTATGAGAGTTATAGCGGCCCCCCGCCCACCTCCCTCCTTCCACCGCAGAGGTACCAGGGCTAACGGAAAGGAAGCGAAAAGCCTCAATTAGCTCAAGGGGAATAATTAAAGCGATGGGTGTGCAGATTTAAAAAAAGGTGGGGATTCGTTTAGATCAAGGGTTAGGAACGTCTGACCCGCGGGCCGTATGAGGCCCGCAAAATCATTTGGTGTGGCCCTGCCCAGGCAACCGCAGGCGGGACTCGAAATTAAATAAATCTAGGAGCAAACCTGGAAAAGCAGTTGCGAGTAGCAGCAACATCATCAATACCAGCTAATATCACACGCCTCGCCAAAGAGAAGCAGTTCCAGCCATCACATTAGGGGTGAGTTAATGAAATGTTTGGCCAAATATAAACGGCCAAATTTGTAGGTTTAAAATTTTGTATGGCCCGCGAATGATGTTATAAATATCCAAATGGCCCTTGGCAGAAAAAAGGTTCCCCACCCCTGCTTTAGATGAAGTCGACGTGCCGCTATAAGTTCACGGTCATGGCGACGCTAAATCACGAACGCTCTCAACTCCACTGGATCTTCTTCTGGGCAGACCACAAGTCTCGGTGGCAAATGGGCCCCCACCCATTGAGGTCACCACCAACGGAACGCATGGATTAAGAGGAGCCGTCGACCCCAGGTGCAGACTTGCCAGTCTCGACCACTCGCCGCTTCCGCCACCGCAGGGCGATGGCGGTCATCAAGGAGCCGACACTTTTAATCCCCGCCACGATGTGGCAGCCGGGAAGAGGGTACACAGCGAGACGTGGGGAGCATCATCAACAGAGGTGATCATTCGCGTGCTGAGACTCGCAAGCATAGTGGTGGGGGGCAAGGGATGAGGGGGGGGTTAGTGAGAAGGGGGGGGCATTTAAAACTAAACTACTTTAATTAATATTCTTGGTTCTTTCGGTAAAGTCACGTAGAAGGGAAATAATAAAATACAAATATAAAACAGTTAAAACATTTTCACGACGTTGACTGCAATCTTGCTGTGGATTTGACACCTGATGATAATTGCTTGTGTTGCAGTCGAAACGTCGTGAAAATAAATTATTGCTTTATATTTGTATTATTTTATTATTTACCTTCTACGTGACTTTACCGAAGAAACCAAGAATATGAATCCCTGCAGTCACGAAAGCTTTAAAATCGATACTTTAATATTAAATTTTCATTTTTCATACTCTTGGGTTTTTTCAGTAAAGTCACGTAGGTAAAAAAATTAAATAAATTAAATCACGACGTTTCAGAGGCAACACAAGCTTCCATCTTCAGGTGGAACCGTCACAGCAAAATTGCTGTATCCCACTTGATACAGCAATTTTGCTGTGACGGTTGTGATTTAGTTTAGCTATCTGTCAGAAGCGTCCAGGCCACACGTGATAGCTCAACGAAGTGGCTCATCGTGTGGAAATTTCTCGCGAACAAATACTCTGTTAAACGCGCGTGTTTAGACGAGCCGGAGAAAACTCCACACGACCACGGGGAGAGAGACACCGCAAACTCCGAATATACAGCAGGCATCGTCACAGGGTAGGGATCGAACTCGACGACCTCCTGCATGCCAAGCGAGCTAGTTAACATTCACCACTGTAGTACCCAAATAAATGATTTCATAAATCATTGCGCAACCATTGCTGTTTCCACTGCCGTGCCGGAAAATCGAATCGAACCGGGAAGTATCAAGTCTGGTGCACCGATAATGATCTTTTTTTTTCCCTCCAAATTTAGAAACATGCGTCTAGATTGTTAATTAGATTATTATTTAGATTAATATTTCGCTGCTGTGGATTTCCACATGGTGGGCAAATTCGTTAGGCTGTCATTTGTTGCAAGGTCACTTCTGGAAAAAGCAGCTAATGGCTCAGTGGGCCTTATCCAGTAAGATGAAATAGTTAAGTTTTGTTTGTATACGCTTTATTTATCTTGCCTATAATTTGCAGAGCTGCGTCGATCTTGTATCATTTGTTGTAGTGTTCTGACCAGCCCCTACTGGGCATCTCTGAAAAAGAGCTTTACAGCCCATCGGATTCCTCCAGTATAAATCAATATTCAGATTCTGACTACTACCCATGGCAGCATCCGTTATAACGGAGTTAATATAAATACATACCAGTATATATACCCACACACACACACTGGTATGCACATTCTAGATTTGAAGCTTTCGTGACTGCAAGGATTCAAACTCTGTTTTTTTCGGTAAAGTTACGTAGGTAAAAAATAAAATAAATGAAAACAACTAAATTATGGCCTACTGCTGATGCAGACTGTCTGCATCAGCAGCAGGCGATGCTTTACCACCTGATGACGGACGCTTGTGTTGCGCCCGAAACGTCGCGATTTAATTTAGTTGTTTTCATTTATTTTATTTTTTACCTACGTGACTTTACCGACAAAACCAAAGAGTATGGTTTGGCACATCTCGTATCTTGCACCGGCGTGCAGTAGGATGGGTCACTCGTACTGCTGCTGTGCACGTGTCGACTGGATGAGCTCCTTCCATTACCCATTAACCCGTTAATCCATTAACTCGCCGTCCCCAAATCCCCCACGTGAACCCCATTAATTAACTTATCTGTAATCGTAATTAGAGGGAACGCGGGCGCACATGAAGTCAATCATTAAATGAGGAGTTCCAAATACAACTCTGTACGTTAGACGGCAACGCTGTTTCTGTATGTGTGTGTGGGCCTTGAACTTCAGGTGAGTTCCACTCACGTCAACAGCAGTGACGATTTAATTAATCGGTCCCCCAAGCCTCCCCTAGGTCGACTCGGCCTCAAATAAGTACCTGGTGCGGTGTATAGTAAACATCGCCACCAGGGAGACAAAGGCGGTCAGGCGTGGTGCTGGCCACCCACCCCATTGTGTACCGTCCTTGATATGGGCTCGCTAACAGCACTTGCCCCAACAGTCTGTTGAGGCTATACGGCGGGTGGGATCTTTGTCTTTGTTGAAAATGGATATAATCGGCGACGTTTTAGGAAACGACCCTTCGTCATAGCGTATCTGTGTGCACGTAATATAAGCACGTGCCTCTCAGTGCTTCGAGTCCAGGAGCACTAACAAGGAGAACTGCTTTTTGTGTTTCGTGTTGTCCTTCCCCCGCATCTCCGATTAGCACGGTTGGCTACGTACGGTGCGAAAGAAGTTCTACGTACATATATATACCGTGCTGCTTTCATGTAACGTCTCCATTACTTTTAGTGGTCCGAGTACAGGATGACTGTCAGAATACCAAGCCACGATGACAGCGTCTCTCCGAATGTTGCACTGCAGATTAACGGGTTCCTACTCGCCCGTTTAATGATTCATTGGCATTTGGGCAGGTCACGCGGACTCCTTTAAAGGGGCGTGAATCGATAAGCAGAACGATCGTCCTCCACAACCCCCGCCATACATATTGGTCTCTGTACATGGTTTACAAAAAGACAGTGCACCTCTAGGAGATAGCCGCTGGCCTCTTCTTCCACGCCGATCAGAAGCCTCACCCACACGCCACCCCACCACCAGCACACGGGACTCGCCGGTCAACGATTAAAAGCACGTGGCGCTTACCCATTTAAAGCTGTTAACTAAACTATCGAGACCGCTGATGGGTGGACAGTCAGCGGTGGGGAGTGGGGTGAGGGGGGATGGGGTGTGGGGGGATGGGGTGTGGGGGGAGACTTAAGACGCATCTTCGTTAGTCCAGATGCCGCGCCCGGAGATCGAACCACATCAGTCGGAGCCGCGGGGTTAGTGGCGTTATAGCAGAACGTGTGCGCGTGTGGCTTCTAACAACTCACTCGTGTTTCACCCCCACGCCCGAAACCCCTCTCCACCCCTCGCTCCCCACCCCCCTTGCCCTCCCCCCAAACTCTCAGCTGTTCGACGGAGACGCTGCCATGTGGCAGTGTCTCCGTGTCCCAGTGTCCCGGCGTCTCGCTGTGTGCATCACGAGTGAGTCTGCCTGGATCTGTCCCCACGACCACTACCAGTGCAGGCGGGAGAGGAGGACAACACCGAGACACACAACGGGACACGCGAGACGGTACAGATGGGACACGGTGAGACACGGGGACACGGTGAGACACGGGGACCCAAACTGCGATATCACGAAGCCGTGGCGCCACAAAGACCAACAAAGCCCTAATCCCCCATTAGCATCATCATCCCTCATTAGCCATAGCGAGTCCTTGCCCTAGCCCACGGACAAAGCGAGACACGTGGAGACAACACGTGGAGACACGTACCCACAATGATGCCACAAGCGCTCACGAGGCCGATCTCCTTCCGGAGCGCCACTCCTCCTCCATCACCACCACCACGCTGCTTGTCAGGGTTCAGTTCGACTCCGTTCCCAGTCGCGCCGTCGCCTGCCGGATCAGAGCTCCCCTCCGCGGATCCCCCCGAGCCTCGCCACCGGCTCTGCGGCGACATCCCGACAGCTGCTGCTGCTGGTGGTGGTGGTGATGCTGCTGCTGCTGATGGTGGTGTTGTCGTTGTTGCCGATACTGCTGGTGGTTCTCCTAATAACTCAAATGAAGACGCTGCTGCTGATGATGTCGCTGATGCTGCAGCTACCTCCGCTAATTCAACCGATCACTGCTGCCGTTGCTGCTGTTACTGATGCTATTGTGATGCTGCTGCTGCCGCTGTTGTTGTTGCTGATGATGTCGCGTCTCTGTTCGTCGCCCGTGGTGGCGCAACGGAGAGAAGCGGTAGGAGGGGGGATCGGCACCAAGTCGGCAGTCGAGATGGAGTCGTCGTGGGGGGTGCCCCGCTCAGTCGCTCGGCCTCTCGCGCCCTCCTCTCGGTCGGGGCTTCTGTCTCGCTCGGCGTCAGGCATTGATATATACGGAGGAGGAGGAGTAGGAGGGGCTGCTGGTGGTGGTAGTTGTGTGCGTGTGTCGGGGGTGGTTGTGCCAGTGTGTGTGTGTCTTCACTGTGTGGATACACACTGGGTGTGCGCTGTGTGTGTGTTAAATTCAACTCTCCTCCTCGCTCGGATCTCCCTCGCTCCGCCCACCCCTCCCCCACCCCTCCCCCATCCCTCCCCCACCCCTACCCCACCCTCCCCCATCCCTCCCCCATCCCTCCCCCACCCCTACCCCACCCCTCCCCCATCCCTCCCCCACCCCTCCCCCATCCCTCCCCCACCCCTCCCCCATCCCTCCCCCACCCCTACCCCACCCCTCCGCCATCCCTCCCCCACCCTCCCCCACCCTCAGCCATGCCACCCTCCACCCCACCCCCCTCCATCCGTGATACCGCGGCACGATTCACCAGCGGGTCGGCGATCGGAAAGCTCCGGGCCACGGGCCGAATCCAAGCGGCGACTTCGTCTCACGCCATCCACCCCTGGTCAGACAAAGACAAAGATCCCCCGTGTAGCCTTAACGGACTACGATATTCGGGGCAAGTGCTGTGATCGAGCGGCAACCCATGAAGGCCGGCACGGCACACGAGGGAGGTGTTGACCAGCACCGCGCCCAGCCGCCTTCGTCACCCCCCCCCCATAGTGGCGATATTTACACATCGCACCAGGTACTCATTTCAGGCTGAGTCGACCTAGGGGGAGTCCGGGGACCGATTCGGGAAATCGTCACTGGTGTTGGTGGCCGTGAGCGGACCGCCCCACAAAGAGAAGAGATCCCCTCGTCTAGCCCGCAACAGACTGCTGGGACCCCCACACACACACAGAGACACACACACATAGAGACACACACAGACACACATAGACACAGACACACTCGGGCGCACATTGACAAATATTCCGTCGGTGACTGGCGGGCGTCTTCGCCGCACCGATCGGGCGCTCGAGTGCGGTCGGTGGAGGTGGGGGGCGGCGTCTTCTCGAGCTGGCATCGCCACCAACGACGCGTGGTCGCTAAGTTTAGCGGCGCGCTCAGTCGGCCACTGCGAGGGCGCCGTTTGCGAGCACCTATTAAGGCCTGCACGGTGAGGTGGCCTTGGCTCGAAGCGCCACACACTCTCGGCCGCCTTTGTCTTCCCGCGATAGGCTCAGATAACCCGCGTCGCACAGCGGTGTCACGGAGCAGCTGTCGCTAACGGCTGCGCCACCGCTCTTCACGCACAACGACAAAGATCCCCCGTATGGCCGCCACAGGCTATTGGGGCAAGTGCTGCTAGCGAGCACCTATGAAGGCCGGCACGACACACGAGGGGGTGGGTGGCCAGCACCACACCCAGCCGCATTTGTCTCCCCAGTGGCGATGTTTACACACTGCGCCAGGTACTCACTTGAGGCTGAGTCGACCTAGGGGGAGGCCCAGGACCGGTTCAAAATAATCGTCACCGGTGTTGTCGGTCCGTGAGCGGGAATCGTACCCGGGTGGCCGTGTTCCTAGCGCGCTCCGAACGATTTTCCTGGAGTTGCTGAAGAGTCAGATCCTGGGGAAATCGGTGGGCCGCACCGATTTCCCCAGGATCTGACTCTTCAGCAACTCCACGTGCCACTCCTGACCTACGAGCAGCGTGACACACACACACATATATATGGCCGTCGTCGACTACGACGGGCTGTCAAGGGGAACGTCAGTGCCAGCCTAGGTGCACCCTGAGGCCGTCACGTGAATGCGTCGAAGGCACGCCGCTGGCAGTACCGGAGGACAAGACGGCAGGTGGTCCGGGATGACCGATTGGGGTGGCTGCAGATCGACCGCCTCCGTCGCCCACTGTGCCAGACACTATGAATACAATTAGAGATAAAGGGCAGCCGTGTAGCCTTCGCGGTCTGGTGGGGGCAAGTGCTGTTGCGAGTTTTTTAATTTATGAGCGTGATGTGTGGAGCTATGTGAAGGCCAACACGGCACACAAGGTGGTGGTTGTTGTGTACACCGAGCCCGACCGCCTTTGTCTCCCCATAATCATTCATAATAAAGGTTTTTGGGTGAGTTCGTTTCAGTATGAATGTGTCGTAACCCTCCACCACCCGACACAGCCAATTAGTAAGGGATTTGTCACTTAGACAAAACGCCAATTAGTTACTAGTTCAGCCCACCGGTGTGTTGGAGAGTAAATCCACAACGTTTACAATTTGAGCAGTACCACGTTTCGCTGGCAATTACATCCAGCATAATCGGGCTGAACTAGTAACTAATTGGCGTTTTGTTTACGTGACAAATCCCTTACTAATTGGCTGTGTCGGGTGGTGGAGGGTTACGACACAACATTTATACTTGCGCGATCTAACCCAAAAAACTTTTATTATGAATCATATTGGTCGCGAAAGCCTGATACGTGCTGTTAAACTTTATCTCCCCAGTTGCTCATGTGAACACAAACGGGGCTGCACGATTGCCATTGGCGGTATGAAATAATACAAATCGGCTTTTACCCTTTCTGGCAATAAAGCAGGCGGTGTTTGGATGTCCAAACACAAAATTGAAACCTTCAGCAAGGAATCAAGGACTGCATTAGCCGCAGACAGTACTTGTGATCATATATGGGCATTGTCTTCGAAACGGATTGGTCCACGCCAGAGACAGCAGCCTTCTTTGGGGCTAAGTCTCACCACGAGTGTCAGACCAGAGAATGCCAAAAGGCGAACAGCACAAAGGCAATGGCACTGTCAGAGCATTTAGAGTCCGGCGTGAGCAGCTAAAGAATAGGACATTCATGTCAGTATCAAAGTATGAAAAAATAAGAATGTATACTTTATATTCTTGGTTCTTTCGGTAAAGTCACGTAGAAGGGAAATTATACAAATATAAAACAACACTTTTTTACTTTATTATTTCCCTTCTACGTGACTTTACCAAAATAACCAAAAATATGAATCCATGCAGTCACGAACGCTTTAAATAAAAATGTTAACTTTGATACTGATTTAAAAATGCCCCATTTTGTAGCGTTGACGGTGCCTTCTGTCGACTGGATGAGCTGATGATGACCCCTCACCCGAATCGTCTAGAGGGGCGAGAAGGGATAGGGAGCAGGACCCCAGAACCCCCCCCCCGTCCCACCCCGCCCCTCCCACTGTATCCTCCCTCCCCCCTCTCTCTCCTCTCGCCGGCTGCTCGCTATTCTGGGAGACCCACGCGTGCCTCCCGGCTCCCCTGAGGTTGGACGGCTGGTAAACACCCCCCTACCCCCTCCCCTACAAACCCCACCCCCCTGCATTACCCCTCCCCTACACCCCCCCCCTCCGCCACTGATTACCCCTCCCCTACACTCCCACTGATTACCCCTCCCCTACTGATCTCCCCTACCCCCCCGATTACCCCCCACCCACTGATTACCCCTCCCCTACCCCCCCACTGATCACCCCTCCCCTACCCCCCCTGATTACCCCTCCCCTACCCCCCCACTGATCACCTCTCCCCTACCCCCCCTGATAACCCCTCCCCTACCCCCCCTGATTACCCCTCCCCTACCCCCCCACTGATCACCTCTCCCCTACCCCCCACTGATCACCCCTCCCCTACCCCCCCTGATTACCCCTCCCCTACCCCCCCCCTGATTACCCCTCCCCTACCCCCCCACTGATCACCTCTCCCCTACCCCCCCTGATTACCCCTCCCCTACCCCCCCCCTGATTACCCCTCCCCTACCCCCCCTGATTACCCCTCCCCTACCCCCCCCCTGATTACCCCTCCCCTACCCCCCCTGATTACCCCTCCCCTACCCCCCCACTGATCACCTCTCCCCTACCCCCCCTGATAACCCCTCCCCTACCCCCCCTGATTACCCCTCCCCTACCCCCCACTGATCACCCCTCCCTTACCCCCCCTGATAACCCCTCCCCTACCCCCCCTGATTACCCCTCCCCTACCCCCCACTGATCACCCCTCCCCTACCCCCCACTGATCACCCCTCCCCTACCCCCCCACTGCTCACCCCTCCCCTACCCCCCACTGATCACCCCTCCCCTACCCCCCCACTGATCACCCCTCCCCTACCCCCCCACTGATCACCCCTCCCCTACCCCCCCTGATAACCCCTCCCCTACCCCCCCTGATTACCCCTCCCCTACCCCCCACTGATCACCCCTCCCCTACCCCCCACTGATCACCCCTCCCCTACCCCCCCCCTGATTACCCCTCCCCTACCCCCCACTGATCACCCCTCCCCTACCCCCCACTGATCACCCCTCCCCTACCCCCCACTGATCACCCCTCCCCTACCCCCCCCCTGATCACCCCTCCCCTACCCCCCCCACTGATCACCCCTCCCCTACCCCCCCACTGATCACCCCTCCCCTACCCCCCCCCTGATCACCCCTCCCCTACCCCCCCACTGATCACCCCTCCCCTACCCCCCCCCCTGATTACCCCTCCCCTACCCCCCCACTGCTCACCCCTCCCCTACCCCCCACTGATCACCCCTCCCCTACCCCCCCCTGATTACCCCTCCCCTACCCCCCCCCCTGATTACCCCTCCCCTACCCCCCCCCCTGATTACCCCTCCCCTACCCCCCACTGATCACCCCTCCCCTACCCCCCCTGATAACCCCTCCCCTACCCCCCCTGATTACCCCTCCCCTACCCCCCACTGATCACCCCTCCCCTACCCCCCACTGATCACCCCTCCCTACCCCCCCCCTGATTACCCCTCCCCTACCCCCCACTGATCACCCCTCCCCTACCCCCCACTGATCACCCCTCCCCTACCCCCCACTGATCACCCCTCCCCTACCCCCCCCCCTGATCACCCCTCCCCTACCCCCCCCACTGATCACCCCTCCCCTACCCCCCCACTGATCACCCCTCCCCTACCCCCCCCCTGATTACCCCTCCCCTACCCCCCCACTGATCACCCCTCCCCTACCCCCCCACTGATCACCCCTCCCCTACCCCCCCCCTGATTACCCCTCCCCTACCCCCCCACTGCTCACCCCTCCCCTACCCCCCACTGATCACCCCTCCCCTACCCCCCCCTGATTACCCCTCCCCTACCCCCCCCCCTGATTACCCCTCCCCTACCCCCCCCCCTGATTACCCCTCCCCTACCCCCCCCCTGATTACCCCTCCCCTACCCCCCCCCTGATTACCCCTCCCCTACCCCCCCACTGATCACCCCTCCCCTACCCCCCCTGATTACCCCTCCCCTACCCCCCACTGATCACCCCTCCCCTACCCCCCACTGATCACCCCTCCCCTACCCCCCCACTGATTACCCCTCCCCTACCCCCCCACTGATCACCTCTCCCCTACCCCCCCTGATTACCCCTCCCCTACCCCCCCCCTGATTACCCCTCCCCTACCCCCCCTGATTACCCCTCCCCTACCCCCCCCCCTGATTACCCCTCCCCTACCCCCCCTGATTACCCCTCCCCTACCCCCCCACTGATCACCTCTCCCCTACCCCCCCTGATAACCCCTCCCCTACCCCCCCTGATTACCCCTCCCCTACCCCCCACTGATCACCCCTCCCTTACCCCCCCTGATAACCCCTCCCCTACCCCCCCCTGATTACCCCTCCCCTACCCCCCACTGATCACCCCTC
>NC_136291.1:1255514-1477266 GCF_964198595.1 Lampetra fluviatilis | reverse complement strand
CCACTGATCACCCCTCCCCTAACCCCCCCTGATAACCCCTCCCCTACCCCCCCTGATTACCCCCTCACCCTACCCCCCACTGATCACACCCTCCCCTACCCCCCACTGATCACCCCTCCCCTACCCTCCCCCCCTGATTACCCCCTCCCCCTACCCCCCCACTGATCACCCCTCCCCTACCCCCCACTGATCACCCCTCCCCTACCCCCCACTGATCACCCCTCCCCTACCCCCCCCCCTGATCACCCCTCCCCTACCCCCCCCACTGATCACCCCTCCCCTACCCCCCCACTGATCACCCCTCCCCTTACCCACCCCCCCTGATCACCCCTCCCCTACCCCCCCACTGATCACCCCTCCCCTACCCCCCCCCCTGATTACCCCTCCCCTACCCCCCCCACTGCTCACCCCCTCCCCTACCCCCCACTGATCACCCCTCCCCTACCCCCCCCCTGATTACCCCTCCCCTACCCCCCCCCCCTGATTACCCCTCCCCTACCCCCCCCCCTGATTACCCCTCCCCTACCCCCCCACTGATCACCCCTCCCCTACCCCCCCCCTGATAACCCCTCCCCTACCCCCCCCTGATTACCCCTCCCCTACCCCCCACTGATCACACCCTCCCCTACCCCCCACTGATCACCCCTCCCCTACCCCCCCCCTGATTACCCCTCCCCTACCCCCCCACTGATCACCCCTCCCCTACCCCCCACTGATCACCCCTCCCCTACCCCCCACTGATCTCACCCCTCCCCTACCCCCCCCCCCCTGATCACCCCTCCCCTACCCCCCCCCACTGATCACCCCTCCCCTACCCCCCCCACTGATCACCCCTCCCCTACCCCCCCCCTGATTACCCCTCCCCTACCCCCCCACTGATCACCCCTCCCCTACCCCCCCCACTGATCACACCCTCACCCTACCCCCCCCCCTGATTACCCCTCCCCTACCCCCCCCACTGCTCACCCCTCCCCTACCCCCCACTGATCACCCCTCCCCTACCCCCCCCTGATTACCCCTCCCCTACCCCCCCCCCTGATTACCCCTCCCCTACCCCCCCCCCCCTGATTACCCCTCCCCTACCCCCCCCCCCTGATTACCCCTCCCCTACCCCCCCCCCCTGATTACCCCTCCCCCTACCCCCCCACTGATCACCCCTCCCCTACCCCCCCTGATTACCCCTCCCCTACCCCCCACTGATCACCCCTCCCCTACCCCCCACTGATCACCCCCTCCCCTACCCCCCCCACTGATTACCCCTCCCCTACCCCCCCACTGATCACCTCTCCCCTACCCCCCCTGATTACCCCCTCCCCTACCCCCCCCCCTGATTACCCCCTCCCCTACCCCCCCTGATTACCCCTCCCCTACCCCCCCCCCTGATTACCCCTCCCCTACCCCCCCTGATTACCCCTCCCCTACCCCCCCACTGATCACCTCTCCCCTACCCCCCCTGATAACCCCTCCCCTACCCCCCCTGATTACCCCCTCCCCTACCCCCCCACTGATCACCCCTCCCTTACCCCCACCTGATAACCCCTCCCCTACCCCCCCCTGATTACCCCTCCCCCTACCCCCCACTGATCACCCCTCCCCTACCCCCCACTGATCACCCCTCCCCTACCCCCCCACTGCTCACACCCTCCCCTACCCCCCACTGATCACCCCTCCCCTACCCCCCCACTGATCACCCCTCCCCTACCCCCCCACTGATCACCCCTCCCCTACCCCCCCTGATTACCCCTCCCCTACCCCCCACTGATCACCCCTCCCCTACCCCCCACTGATCACCCCTCCCCTACCCCCCCCACTGATTACCCCTCCCCCTACCCCCCCACTGATCACCTCTCCCCTACCCCCCCCTGATTACCCCTCCCCTACCCCCCCCCCTGATTACCCCTCCCCTACCCCCCCTGATTACCCCTCCCCTACCCCCCCCCCTGATTACCCCTCCCCTACCCCCCCACTGATCACCTCTCCCCTACCCCCCCTGATAACCCCTCCCCTACCCCCCCCTGATTACCCCTCCCCTACCCCCCACTGATCACCCCTCCCTTACCCCCCCTGATAACCCCCTCCCCTACCCCCCCTGATTACCCCTCCCCTACCCCCCACTGATCACCCCTCCCCTACCCCCCACTGATCACCCCTCCCCTACCCCCCCACTGCTCACCCCCTCCCCTACCCCCCACTGATCACCCCCTCCCCTACCCCCCCACTGATCACCCCTCCCCTACCCCCCACTGATCACCCCTCCCCTACCCCCCCTGATAACCCCTCCCCTACCCCCCCCTGATTACCCCTCCCCTACCCCCCACTGATCACCCCCTCCCCTACCCCCCCACTGATCACCCCTCCCCTACCCCCCCCCCTGATTACCCCTCCCCTACCCCCCACTGATCACCCCTCCCCTACCCCCCCACTGATCACCCCTCCCCCTACCCCCACTGATCACCCCTCCCCTACCCCCCCCCTGATCACCCCTCCCCTACCCCCCCCACTGATCACCCCTCCCCTACCCCCCCCACTGATCACCCCTCCCCTACCCCCCCCCTGATCACCCCTCCCCTACCCCCCCACTGATCACCCCTCCCCTACCCCCCCCCCCTGATTACCCCCTCCCCTACCCCCCCACTGCTCACCCCTCCCCTACCCCCCACTGATCACCCCTCCCCTACCCCCCCCTGATTACCCCTCCCCTACCCCCCCCCCTGATTACCCCTCCCCTACACCCCCCCCCTGATTACCCCTCCCCTACCCCCCACTTATCACCCCTCCCCTACCCCCCCCTGATAACCCCTCCCCTACCCCCCCCTGATTACCCCTCCCCTACCCCCCCACTGATCACCCCCTCCCCTACCCCCCACTGATCACCCCTCCCCTACCCCCCCCCCCTGATTACCCCTCCCCTACCCCCCACTGATCACCCCTCCCCTACCCCCCACTGATCACCCCTCCCCTACCCCCCACTGATCACCCCCTCCCCCTACCCCCCCCCCTGATCACCCCTCCCCTACCCCCCCCACTGATCACCCCTCCCCTACCTCCCCCCACTGATCACCCCTCCCCTACCCCCCCCCTGATTACCCCTCCCCTACCACCCCCACTGATCACCCCTCCCCTACCCCCCCACTGATCACCCCTCCCCTACCCCCCCCCTGATTACCCCTCCCCTACCCCCCCACTGCTCACCCCCTCCCCTACCCCCCACTGATCACCCCTCCCCTACCCCCCCCTGATTACCCCTCCCCTACCCCCCCCCTGATTACCCCTCCCCTACCCCCCCCCCTGATTACCCCTCCCCTACCCCCCCCCTGATTACCCCTCCCCTACCCCCCCCCTGATTACCCCTCCCCTACCCCCCCCACTGATCACCCCTCCCCTACCCCCCCTGATTACCCCTCCCCTACCCCCCACTGATCACCCCTCCCCTACCCCCCACTGATCACCCCCTCCCCTACCCCCCCACTGATCACCCCTCCCCTACCCCCCCACTGATTACCCCTCCCCTACCCCCCACTGATCACCCCTCCCCTACCCCCCCACTGATCACCCCTCCCCTACCCCCCCACTGATCACCCCCTCCCCCCTACCCCCCCCCCTGATTACCCCTCCCCTACCCCCCACTGATCACCCCTCCCCTACCCCCCCACTGATCACCCCCTCCCCTACCCCCCCACTGATCACCCCTCCCCTACCCCCCCTGATTACCCCTACCCTACCCCCCCACTGCTCACCCCTCCCCTACCCCCCCACTGATCACCCCTCCCCTACCCCCCCCCTGATTACCCCTCCCCTACCCCCCACTGATCACCCCCTCCCCCCCCCCTGATTACCCCCTCCCCTACCCCCCCTGATTACCCCCTCCCCCTACCCCCCACTGATCACCCCTCCCCTACCCCCCCACTGATCACCCCTCCCCTACCCCCCCCCTGATTACCCCTCCCCTACCCCCCCACTGATCACCCCTCCCCTACCCCCCCACTGATCACCCCTCCCCTACCCCCCCTGATTACCCCTCCCCTACCCCCCACTGATCACCCCTCCCCTACCCCCCCCCTGATTACCCCTCCCCTACCCCCCCACTGATCACCCCTCCCCTACCCCCCCTGATTACCCCTCCCCTACCCCCCACTGATCACCCCTCCCCTACCCCCCACTGATCACCCCTCCCCTACCCCCCCCCCTGATTACCCCCCTACCCCTACCCCCCCACTGATCACCCCCTACCCTACCCCCCCCACTGCTCACCCCTCCCCTACCCCCCCCTGATTACCACTCCCCTACCCCCCACTGATCACCCCTCCCCTACCCCCCCTGATTACCACTCCCCCTACCCCCCCCACTGATCACCCCTCCCCTACCCCCCCCTGATTACCACTCCCCTACCCCCCCACTGCTCACCCCCTCCCCTACCCCCCCCTGATTACCACTCCCCTACCCCCCCCACTGATCACCCCTCCCCTACCCCCCCCCTGATTACCACTCCCCTACCCCCCCCACTGATCACCCCTCCCCTACCCCCCCTGATTACCCCTCCCCTACCCCCCCACTGCTCACCCCCTCCCCTACCCCCCCTAGTGGAGCAGTAGCGCAGTTTGTCGGCCCCGTGCTTCGCGATTCCCAAGCTCACGGCTCACGTCAATGGCGAGCGATGTGGGAACCGACGGATTCTGGGCCTCCCATTCACACATGGTCACGGGGGGGGCCTTCTTTGACCATACTTTACCACGCCGGTCACTGCGGGTTGGTGAGGCCTTCATCCAGCAGTGGATTGACCAACGCTGCTGTAACAAAGAAGTTCCCGTCTTCGATGTAACTCGCAAAAGGCGTGCAGCGTTGCGTGTAAAGTTCGGCCTTGTCCAGACCACCATCTCACAAGAACTGACTGTGCGTGTGTGCCATTATCGTGTAGACCCACCGATTGGAAGGGTTGGAGAAAATGTGGCTCATCCCAACAGATAGCAATGAGACAAAGACACAAACTGTCGACCGGTTTCATCCTCATTAGAACTCATCAGCACAGACTACCATCCCCACAGCAATGAGATAAAGACACAAACTGTCGACCGGTTTCATCCTCATTACGACTCATCAGCACAGACTACCATCCCACTCACAGCGACGTCCACGAGTCGTGCTATCTGACCAGTCCCCTACCTTGTCTGCTTGACAAGCGGTGGGATGATTTTCGCCACCTGTATTAGCCACAACAGAGGGGTCATTTGTTTTGGGGCTTAGATCGCGTAAATAGATAAACACGTGTCGTTAAACCCGCCACCACCCGACGCAGGGGTTTGTCACGTGAACAAAACGTTGCAGATTCGTCACGAGTGTATTGGAGAGTAAACCCAACAACATTTGCAATTCGAGATCTGTGACATTTCGCCGGTTTATAACAATAACAACAACAATAACAACAACAACAATGAGCCACAGCCGTGGAGGGGATTCCTCCCGCACCAATGACCCTCTCTGGTGGGAGCGCGCGCAGTCCCACGTGGGCCCGGCAGAGGGCAGCCGAGCCACGTGACCGTGACACAATCCACACCCACGTGTCTATAACACAATCCACACCCACGTGGCGATCGTGCCCCGGCCGTGTTTGTCTCTGCTGGATGTCAGCGTTCCTGTCAGCCCGCACGGCTTGCCCCGTATTCTTGTGCAGGGAAATTGAGTTTTCAGGTCCATGCGGCGTACGGCCGTTTCAATACAGATCAATGCAAACGAGACTACACTGCACGCGTTCACTCATGCGCAGTAACATCGCTCTCATTTCCCCTCCCCGACGTGCACCCCACGCCCCTTCTCCTGTCCCGCGGCCCCGAACCCACTTGCTGTACTGCCATCTCATGGTCACCACCCCTCGTAGCGCGCGCGCGCGGGGAGTTTGGAGGTTCAACTCTTTACGCGATCCACCGACCGACGCGCTGCATCACGGGAAAACCACGTGCACTTTGTCACGTGCTGCCCGCCACTGCCGTCTCGCCGGCCACCTGCGCACAACAATTGTATCCACCCGGCACACCACGTCGTGTATTGAGAGTACCAGCTACCCCGACCTACCACTCCGGTCGAACCAACGACGAGGAACGGATCGAATATGGAAATGATTGGTATGATTGTTTCGCCCAAAACAGTCTCACTGAGTCTCGGGACCAGTTCACAGAGTAGAGGGGCGATGTTGCTACTGCTGCTGCTGTGTGTGTGAGAACGACGTTGAATGGTTTGAACGGGGGATTTTGCAGCATTGGAATGATTTGTCAGATACCGGTTACATGGTGTCTCGTGGTGCTTAACTCGGGGAAGGACTGGGGAACCCAGAGGAGAACAGGGGGAGAACATACACACCCTATACCAGCGACTATCAATCACTCGCAAAACACAGACGAAGATCCCCCGTGTAGCCTGAACAGACACCGATGAAGGCCAGGCCGCATTTGTCTCCCCAGTGACGATGTTTACACACCACACCAGGTACTCGTTTGAGGCTCAGTCGACCTAAAGGAGGCCCGGGACGGGTTCAGATAATCGTCACTGGTGTTGGCCGTTGAGCGGTAATCGAACTCGGGATGCTGAGTTCGTGGCGCAGTGCGCTAACCACTACACTACCGCTCCCCATGCGCACACACCAACACTCTCACTTACCCACTCACCAACACACTCACCTACTCGCTCACCCACACACGCACCCATCCATGCACCCACTCACCCACCCACTCACTCACCCACTCACTCAACCCACCGACTTCACCCACCCAACAATCCGTGTCTCCTGCAGCATATGCCACTCAAGCCAGGCGAGTCTGTCCCACTGCTCTCTCCACTGCTGGAGGAAGGCCCCCGCACTGCGCGAGACCTCGCAGTGACTCTGCTTCCTGGGCATCGCTGGGCACGATGGGAAGGACGAGGTCGCTGCCAACGCAGCATCGGCGGCAGAATCGCCAACATCATTCGCGTTGTTGGCAACGATTGCAGTGCTCGTCAGGATTGCAGTGCTCACGGGGATTGGAGTGGTCGCTAGAATTGGAGTGGAGGATTGGAGTGCTCGCTTGGATTGCGGGGGGCGGGAGGGGCTGGGGGGCGGGAGCGGCGGGGGGGGGGGATTCCATCTTGACCCCCGAGTGAAGTGCAGAGGTAGAAGGGACCGATATCACCCCGCAAGACGATCGCTCCCCGTGATCCGATCTCACCCTGCAATCGGATCTTACCTATGAGTCCGATCTCACCTCGCGATCCTGTTCGGGTTGGAGGCTAACAAAGCGACGCTGCGATGAAGATCGAGTCACTGTTGCCTGTCTCCCCTTTACAGCTCTGTATATCCAGTGCTCGCAAATTCCACATTCCTATGGCGGGGGGTTAGGGATACCAATAGGCATCACCAGCTGTTCACTCCCCCTACGGGGCGGCACTCATTTCATCCACGCGGGAGGTCCGAGGGGCCGAGTTCACGGCCTTCCTCACCGCTGAGACGAGGATCTCCGTCACGGCCATCGCGAGTCGCGAGTCGCGGCTTCGGCCGGGTCAGCGTCAGAGGTCGCAAACGGGTTTTGATTCCTTACCCGTATCCGTACCCGGCCGCACCAGGGTCGCAAACAGGTACCCGTACCCGGCCGGGTACGGGTATCGGGTACCTGATTGCGACCTCTGGGATGAAGCCATGTTGCAGGCGCGGGTGGGTTGATTCGAGGAACTTGAATTGTGAGAAGAGACAAGACGTTGGGAAATGAGTGACAAACGGTTACTCACCAGTGACTCACGGCCTACCCGTACCCGGCCGGGTATCGAGTAGGGTACGGGTATCGGGTACCCGGTTGCGACCTCTGGTCAGCGTTAGAGCCCCGGGGGCTGGAGTCGAGCGCCGCGTTCCGAATCGCGGCTCAAACCTCTGGCTCACCGCTCGGCCAGAGGTTCTGGTTCTTTCGGCGAAGTCACGTCGGTAGAACAAATCATCGATCGCGACCTTTCGATCGCAACAACAAGCGACCGTCTTGTTGTTGCGATCGAAACGACTTTGCCGAAAGAACCAAAGAGTATGAATTCCTGCAGTCACGAAAGCTTCAAATCAAGATCACTCCCCTTGCTCTTAAAGGCCGCGGTGAGTGAGCGGCTCGGTCAGTGGCGTGGCTCCGACTCGGGCATGCTGAGCGCGGCTGCTGAGATCGTGGCTCAGAGGGGGGGGGGGGCTGAACGTTAAGCCCGGCGGCTCTGAGCCGGCTCCATTGAGCCAGAGCCGCAAGCGTGAGTCGGAGCCGTGCCACGGAATTCCACGGTCAGCCCTAAGACTCGAGCGGTGAAACCCGCAGCAGATGTTGGAGGGGCGGGGGAGTCGGGGGGATTGGAGGGGGAGGGGGTCAGGGTTAGCGCGCTGTGGGGAGCGGTGGTGCAGCGGTTAGCGCTATGCTGCGCTACGAACCCGACTTACCCGAGTTCGATTCCCGCTCACGGCCAACACCAAGTGACGATTATCTGAACCCGGTCTTGGGCCTCCCCAAGGTGGACTCAGCCTTAAACTGGTACCTCTTACGGTGTGTAATACTAAACGAAGATGGAAATGAGATGAGTGGATTGATGATGGGTGGCCAACCTTGCGACCCGAGTTCGATTCCCGCTCACGGCCAACACCCAGTGACGATTATATTAACCCGGTCCTGGGCACTCTGTGTAAACATCGCCACTGGGGAGACAAAGGCGGTCGGGCGTGGTGCTGGCCACCCACCCCCTCATGATACCGTTCCGTCCTTCATCGGTGATCCTCGCTAGCAGCACTTGCCCCAACAGTCTGTAGAAGGCTACACGGGGGATATTTGTCTTTGGGGTGGGTGGTGAAGATGAGTGTGGGCGGAGTAGTGCGGTTTGTTTGGGCGAGGTTGGAATCGTAGGAGGGAGCGAGAGAGAGTCGGGGGGAGAGAGCGAGCGAGGGAGAGCGAGGGGGGTGGAGAGGGAGATGGGGAAGCCGGGTTTCCACCGCATTCACGAGCGCGTAAACAGCGAGTTTCCTCCGCCCCCCGCCCTCTCGTTCCACTGCGTCACGGCTTCCCCGGGTTCCCTGCAGCCCCCCCCTACCCAGACCCCGACCCAACCCTCACCGAAGCCACCCCCCACCCCCCACATCTTACTTATTCTACTCCACCACTTCTGCTACGTCTACTTCTTCGATACGACGACTCCTGCATCCTCGTCCTCCACCAGCCTCCTCCTCGTGTCTCCCTCCTCGTCTCCATCCTCCTGCTCCTCGTGTCTCTCTCCTCCACGTGTCACCCTCCTCATCCACGTGTCACCCTCCTCATGGTGTCTCCCTCCTCCTCTTCATCCTCCTCGTGTCATCCTACTCCTCCACGTGCCACCCTTCTACTCCTCTACGTGTCACCCTCCTCCTCCTGTCTCTCTCCTCGTATCATCCTCCTCCTCCACGTGTCACCCTCCTCCTCCTCCGCTAGACTATTCCATCAGGAGCCTCCTACCTCCCCCATCCTCCGCAGAACTTCTGCAACCACCACCCAAAACGCAACCCCCCCCCCTCGCCCTCCGCCGCCACCGCCCGTTCCCTGGCCACCTCATCCATCCATAGACCTCCTTCCACCACTCCACTCCCTCCCCTCCCTCCTCCCCCCCCCTCCCCCACCGCTGGCCCAGCTCAACTCTTTATAACAACTCGCTCGCTCGCGCACAGCAGAGCCCGCTCGGAGCTCTGCGCGACTCGCATCGCCAGCGTTGCCGACATCGCCCCGAGCAGCTCCACCCGCTCCACGCGCTCCACGCCTGTGTTGGACGCAGCTCCACCCGCTCCACGCCTGTGATGGACGCAGCTCCACCGCGCTAAGGGACAGAGACACAAGAGGAGAACGGCGCGCGGGGAGTTCCTCACTGCGGAGTTGAGACACCTGGGGGTTGACACGTGGGGAGTGACACCTGGGGAGTGACACCTGAGGGGTGACACCTGGGGGTGAGGCCTGGGGAGTGACACCTGGGGAGTGACGCCTGGGGGGTGACGCCTGAGGGACGCGAGAACCTTGGAGCGGCGGTGGCGCCGTTAGGATGCGGTGATCGCGGCCGCAGAGGTGAGTGACGGCCGAGGCGCGCCTGTACGTTTCATCATCACGGTGACTGTGAGATGTTAGCTACCTCGCCTGGTACACAGGAGGTCGTGGGTTCGATCCCGACACTGACGCCTGCTGCTGTATATTTGGAGTTTGCGTCTCTCTCTCTCTCATCATCATCACGGTGACTAGGAGATGTTAACTACCTCGCCTGGTGCACAGGAGGTCGTGGGTTCGATCCCGACCCTGACGCCTGCTGCTGTATATTTGGAGTTTGCGTCTCTCTCTATCTCATCATCATCACTGTGGCTAGGAGATGTTAACTATCTCGCCTGGTACACAGGAGGTCGTGGGTCCGATCCCGACCCTGACGCCTGCTGCTGTATATTTTGAGTTTGCGTGTCTCTCTCATCATCATCACAGTCGCTAGGAGATGTTAACTACCTCGCCTGGTGCACAGGAGGTCGTGGGTTCGATCCCGACCCTGACGCCTGCTGCTGTATATTTGGAGTTTGCGTCTCTCTCTATCTCATCATCATCACTGTGGCTAGGAGATGTTAACTATCTCGCCTGGTACACAGGAGGTCGTGGGTTCGATCCCGACCCTGACGCCTGCTGCTGTATATTTTGAGTTTGCGTGTCTCTCTCTCATCATCATCACAGTCGCTGGGAGATGTTAACTACCTCGCCTGGTGCACAGGAGGTCGTGGGTTCGATCCCGACCCTGACGCCTGCTGCTGTATATTTGGAGTTTGCGTGTCTCTCTCATCATCACAGTCGCTGGGAGATGTTAACTACCTCGCCTGGTGCACAGGAGGTCGTGGGTTCGATCCCGACCCTGACGCCTGCTGCTGTATATTTGGAGTTTGCGTGTCTCTCTCTCTCATCATCACCACTGTGGCTATGAGATGTTAACTACCTCGCCTGGTACACAGGAGGTCGTGGGTTCGATCCCGACCCTGACGCCTGCTGCTGTATATTTGGAGTTTGCGTCTCTCTCTCATCATCACCACTGTGGCTATGAGATGTTAACTACCTCGCCTGGTACACAGGAGGTCGTGGGTTCGATCCCGACCCTGACGCTTGTTGTAAATCTGGACTTTGCATAGTCTCCCCGGGGTCGCGTGGATTTTATTTTTCTCCGTGTTCTCGGGTTTTTAGAGTATCCGGCTGCTATATATGTCCACGTGATAAGCCACTTCATTGAGCTATCATTTGTGGGCAGGTCGCTTCTGAGCAAGAGCTATAAATAGTTACACTTTAGTTTACACTTCGCTACTAACCCGGCGGCCAACACCTGTGACGATTATTTGAACCCAGTCCTGGGCCTCCTCCCTTAGGTCGACTCTGCCTCAAAAGAGTACCTGGTTGCAGTGTGTAAACATTCCCACTGGGGAGACAAAGGCGGTCGGGCGTGGTGCTGGCCACCCACCCCCTCGTGTGCCGTGCCGGCCTTCGTAGGTGCTCGCTAACAGCACTTGCCCCAACACTCTGTTGAAGGCTATCCGGGGGATCTTTGTCTTCTGTACACGTGTGTACACGCGCAACTCGTGCGTGTCCAATACTCATGGAAGCCTTTTGGACCATACTTCACCACGCCGGTCAGTACGGGTTGGCGAAGAGGGGGGGAGGGGCAGTAATTGCCGCCACTGGTGATCAGATAGCGATGATCGGAAATCGAACTCACGTCTCCGGGATCATACAGCGGTGCGCTAACCACTACGCCACCGCTCCTCCATTACAAATTATGTTTAATTAAAAGACCGCCTCTTTTTCTTCTTAAACTCAATATATATATACCACGACTGATCCGGCCATGTGAAGGTGGAATTCCCACTTCTACAGAGCGCTGCCTGCTGCTGCTGGCTCCTGGTGATATCTGCAGCCGGTTCTCGACGCTGATTGGCTCAGCTGCTTGATTCAGTTCCTGATGAAGTAGCGGCAGCAGCAGCGGCGGCAGCAGCAGCTACCGGCACGTGCAGCGGAACGTCGGACATCACGCCGAACAGCGCACTGGGGCGGCACACCGCGAAACGGCATCGCAGAGAGAGAGACCCCCACCCCCCACAGCCCCCACCCAACTCGAAGGGGGGGTGGGGGTGGGGGGTTGGCATCGCCCAAAGGTGGCAACTGTAATACATTCCATTACTGCTCTGGAATTTAAGAGAAAACGTAAGACAAACATCGTGTAGGTGTGTGTGTGGGTGTGTGTGTGTGTGGGTATGTGTGTGTGTGGGGGTGTTGGTGTGTGTGTGGCATGCTGGCCTGCCTACGATCCATCCTGGGTTTAACCAGGCTGGATTGTGTGAGGAGCTCACAAATCCTTGAAAGATCTGGGCAAAGTCCCATCGGTGAGCTCCTCCGGCAGGCAAGGCTGCGTTGGCTGGGTCATGTAGCCCGCATGCCCAGCTACCGCATGCCTAAACAGCTTTTGTTCGGCCGGATCAAGGGGGCTAAACGGGCGCGGCACGGGCTAGAGAAGAGATGGGGTGATGTGGTACAGGAGGACGTGGAGCTGAGTGGACTTGCCGATCACTGGTACCAGCAGTGTCACGACCGGCCTCTGTGGAGGAGGCTCGTGAAGGACGCTACTGGGCAGTTGGAGGCAGTCGCCCTCCAACAACAACGGAGGGCGGAGGAGCGACGCTCACAACAACGAGCGGAGCGCCGGTTGGCTAAAGCACAGCAAGTTGGTACAGTAGGGGGCACAGGTGGCGCATCAGCCAGTCATCTCGGTCAGTCGACCCGTTGCACCTGCTGGGTCTGCCCCGTGACCTCCTGCCAGCGGGCGTTCGACACTTCACGTGGCCTCAAGGTGCACATGGCCTGGTACAAGCGTCGTGGTGACGCCACCGCCACTTAGTGGCGAATGGCGGTTGTTGTGTGGGTGTGTGTGGGTGTGTGGGTGTGTGTGGGTGTGTGTGTGGGTGTGTGGGTGTGTGTTTGTGTGTGTAGGCCGGGCACAATACGTGCAGGCTTCCCTCGCTCTCGGCGGGTTCGGTTTGTGCGATGTCTCGCACTATATGCACGGTAGCCTATTTCGACCCAAAATTCGCTATATGCGGTTTGAATTCACGGCTATGCGGTCGGACGTGGGTCAACCGTGTGCTGCGTGTGCACTGCGTGTGTGCTCTGTGCTGTGTGCCATCCTGTGCTGTGTGTGTGTTGTCTGTACTGCGTGTGGGCTGTGTGTGTGTACTGCGTTTGGGCTGTGTACTGTGTGTGTACTCTATGTGCTGTGTGTGTACTGTGTACTTTGTGTACTGTGTGTGGGATGTGTGTGTACTCTGTGTGTGTGCAGTGTGTGTGCTTTGTGTGTACTCTGTGTGCTGTGTGTGTACTCTGTGTGCTGTGTGTGTGTACTGTGTGTGTGTACTGTGTGTACTGTGTGTACTGCGTGTGGGCTGCGTGCGCCACTCGGCAGGCAGCTGTCCCCTCGTGCGGGTTCACTTTGTGCGCGCCCAGTTGGTTTTGGAACGCATCTACCACAACTACTACTACCGCACAGAGCGAGGCAAATACCAATAATGTGACCTGCAGGGTCGATGGTCGATGATGATCGATGGTCAAAAAATATTGACGGGAGCCACAGCACCCAAGGAAGCGAAGAAGGCAGCTTGGTGTGCTGGCGGTCGGGTGACTGCGAGAGACGGTGGCCGATTGGCGGAGGCTTTCATCCAGCCAGTAGTGGATTGACCATGGCTGATGATGACCCGACTGGACAGCCGTGACCCTCCCGGACATCACATTTTGTTGAGTTTGTTGTCCTTCCCCGGCGCAACCTCCGATTAGCACGGTTGGATACGTACGGTGCGAAAGAAGCTCAGCATCCTTACATACAAGCAAAGAGCCTCATAGCTCGTCGGATTCCTCCAGTCTAAATAATGATCGCGGTGACGATGGTGGTGGTGGTGGTGGTAATGATGGACGTGAATACGTGGCCACAATTTTGAACTCCGTTCAGGTTGAACTTTGTAAACACTGAGGACGGAGCAGCCGACGGAGTGTCGGCCACAAGTACGACATGACCCACGAGCTCTATCGAGTCCAGGGCTCGGCAAAACCCGCGGCTTCGTGACGCGCTACGCGCTGACGAACGATCGCCCTCTCGTATTCGCCACCACGGTGCATTGCGGCTCTCGCAATATCGAGGGGCTGTTTTGGTTTTTTCAGCAAATGCGAACACAAAGAAACGTCTCTTCCTCGTCACGTTGGGTTTTGCCGAGCCGCGGCCTCGTCCATCAGCTCCTCGCTGACAAATGTTGTCAAGCCGCGATTTGTTTCGAGCGAGCAAAGGGCACTCCGCAAACCCGTTTAGACTTCGTGCGTCTCATCAGCAGGATCAGGCGCTCGTGAAACAGATGCTGCTGGGATTTGCCAGATGTGTCATTGGCACGAGCACTCCGTGCACACTAACGGGGAGCCCCAGGTCGACGTCAAAGGGAGACAATGAACGGCACACAGAGCCGTGCATTCACGTCGGCAGTGGATGGACAATCACTGCTATCCACCTCGGTTAGGGTCCTAAAACTGAACGATTATTATTCTTAGGTTTTTTCGGAAAAGTCACGTAGGTAAAGCATTAAAATTAATAAAAGTAAAATAAAAGAAAAATCACGGCGTTTTTTTTTTTACTTGATACAGCTGTCGTGGCTGTGACGGTTCCACCTGAAGACGGAAGCTTGTGTTTCCTCCGAAACGTCGTGATTTTTATTTTATTTAACTTTTATTAATTTTAATGTTTTACCTACGTGACTTTACCGAAAAAACCTAAGAATATGAATCCTTGCAGTCACGAAAGCTTCAAATCTAGAATCAACGATTATTTTTTGTTATTTTACCAGCTAAGGCCCACTGAGCTATGCAGCTTCTTTTGCAGAGGGAACCTGGCCATCAACAAACGATAGCTCAAAGAAATTGGCTCATCATGGAGTGCAAATTCATAGCAGTGGTCGAAACGCTCTAAACGCGTGACGTTACTTTTTACACGTGGAGGGGAAACAGCGGAGGACCCGGAGAAAAATCCACGCGACCACGGGAAGAGAGGGAGAGAGAGACCCCGCAAACTCCAAATATACAGCAGCAGCAGGCGTCAGGGTCGGGATCGAACCCACGCCCTCCTGTACACCAGGCGAGGTAGTCAACATCTCCTAGCCACCGTGGTGATGATGAGAGAGAGACGCAAACTACAAATATACAGCAGCAGGCGTCAGGGTCGGGAACGAACCCACGACCTCCTGCACACCAGGCGAGGTAGTCAACATCTCCTAGCCACCGTGGTGATGATGAGAGAGAGACGCAAACTACAAATATACAGCAGCAGGCGTCAGGGTCGGGAACGAACCCACGACCTCCTGCACACCAGGCGAGGTAGTCAACATCTCCTAGCCACCGTGATGATGATGAGAGAGAGAGACCCCGCAAACTCCAAATATACAGCAGCAGCAGGCGTCTGGGTCGGGATCGAACCCACGTGCAGGGAGTCCCTTGCGGGGCTGGGGTTTGGCCGTGGGGACAGATGAGGGAGGAGGGTTGGAAGGGGGGAGGAGGTGGGAGGGGTGGAGGAGTGGGGAGACCCCCACCCACCCCACCCCCTTGGCCCCAGGGCAGATGGAGGCTGCGTGGAGGGGATCCTGGAACCGCGCCAGTAGCTCCCAGCGAGAGGGGAGGAAGAGGGGGGAGGGGCGGGGGGGAGCACCTGTAGGTGACCCCCCGCCCCACCCCCCGTGTGTGTGTCAGTGTGTGTGCGAGTGTGTGTGTGTCAGTGTGTGTGCGAGTGTGTGTGTGTCAGTGTGTGTGCGAGTGTGTGTGTGTCAGTGTGTGTGCGAGTGTGTGTGTCAGTGTGTGTCCGTGTGTGTGGGGAGCGGTGGCGCAGTGGTTAGCGCGCTGCGCTATGAAGCCGGCGATCCGGGTTCATATTCCGCTCACGGCCAACACCAGTGACGATTATCTGAACCGGTCCTGGGCCTCCCCTAGGTCAACTCAGCCTCAAATGAGTACCTGGTGCGGTGCCTAAAGTATCAGCACAGGGAAAACAAAGGCGGTCGGGCGTGGTGCTGACCACCCACCCCCTCGTGTGCCGTGTCCGGCCTTCCTAGGTGCTGCTCGCTTACAGCACTTGCCCCAACAGTCTGTTAAAGGCTACACGGAGGGGGGGGATCTTTGTCTTTGTGTGTTGCCACTGGTGTCCGTGTTGATGACAATGACGCTGATGATGTTGCTGATGATGATGTTGCTGATGCTGATGATGTTGCTGATGCTGAAGTTGCTGATGCTGATGATATTGCTGATATTTCAGGATTGACTCGCGACTTGACGACATCTCGCAGCCAGCCCGACCATGCGCACCCACGCGCTGGGTAAGAGCCGCTCACCACCCCTCACCCACCGGCAACTCACCACTCACCCACCACCCACGAACACTCACCACTCACCCACCGCCCACAGAGATGGCGAGGGCCTTCGAGTGACTGGGAAAGAAATGACAACTCCATTGCCCACGCGGGCATGGGGTTGTCACGGGCGTGGTGGTGGTGGCTATGCGTGCGCGCGCGCCCGTGCATGATCCGTCGCTTTGTAATCAAGGGTTGGTGGCTCACACGGGGATTTGTGCAACTCCCAGCGCAATGCGAGATGGCCCCGGTAGTTAGCAGTGGGGGTGTGTGGGGGGGGGGGTAGTGGCAGTACAGCAAGCGGGTTCGCGGTGGCTTTGCTTCGGCTACCGCGTGGTCTCCTTCCACGTGCAGCAAAACAACGACTTGCCATTTAATAAAAACAATTGCCCGAACACCACCGAGTCGTGCCTGGAGTCATTACCCCCCCCCGGCCCCCCTCGATCGCTGCTCTGAGTCACTCTCAGGAAGGGGGTCCAGGATGGAACTCTGGAGCGGGCAGGGGGAGGGGCAGGGGGTTAAAGGGGTTTGGAGGATCTGGGAGGAAGCGATGGGAGAGCGGTGAGCATGTGCACTTCTCGTCGTCATCACCAACGTCATCGACATCAGCAGCTATGCTCGATCCACTGTTGAATGAAAACACTCGCCCAATAGGGCTGCCCCCTCCATCCCTGGCGGTCTCGTTACCATCGCTCCGTCTCCTCCGCTCGAACGTCCGTGTCGGATCTCCGCGTTCGTAGCTCCGCGCCGTAACTCAGCTCTCTCCTCTCCCGTCTCTCCTCCCCCTGTACCCCTCCTCTCTCCCCCTCCTCTCTCTCCCGTTTCTCTCCCTCCTCTCTCTCCCATCTCTCTCTAACCTCTCCCCCTCCTCTCTCTCCCTCGCGATGCACGTGAGCGAGGCCGCTGTGGGGCTCGCGTCACGATGCTCTTAAACTTTTATTTTGCTCGCCGCCAAATCCGAACATTGACACCGCAACTGAACCCCCCGTTGGGGATCGCATAGCAGCAGCAGCAGCGATCATCGCCCCTCCCCCTCCCCCCCCCCAGGGGCCGAGTCACCTCGTGCCGCACAGGGACAGCTGCCACACGGGGGGGGGAGGTGCCCCTTGAATTCTATGAAGTGAGATGCGATGACGTTAGCCGCTTAAGAGTTTGCCGAGCTGCAGGTTATAAGTGAGCACCGTAGACATGCAAATATTATTATCATCATCATCATCAGTGCTGATGTCCCGTTTGCAGCACTTAGCCAGTGGCGGAAACTCCACATTGCTACGCCAGGGGCGAGTATATCCATCAGACAAGCCGTGTTATTCGATCATTGCAATTCTGTTTTTCCTGCACTCCCTTCCCGTGCCGTCCCATCCCCCCCTGCCCCCCTTCTGACCCCCCCCCCCATCCTCTTCCGCAATAGCTCCAGACCACGACTCGTCCCATGGCAAGGGTTTCTCGATCTCAAGCGACCCAGACTCCAGAGTCTCCCAGATGCACGCCCTCGTCATGAGCTCCTCCTGGCTCGACCAAGTCGAGGGACAAACGATGCGCGACAGCGCCAGCCACCATCATCACCATCAGCATCATCAGCAACAGCAGCAGCATCAGCAGCAGCAACCAGATAGCAAGTTTCCACATGCGACTAACGGCAGCTGCCACACAGAACAACAACCACCACCACCCATCTTCGACTGCCCCAGCATCCAAATCACCTCGTTCCCACCACACTGCGTCGCGCCTGCCGCGCACAGCGGCGCCGAGGGTTCTGACCCGGGCGGTGACCCCAACGGGAACGCCGCGGCTGCCGTGGTCGCTGGAGGTGGCGCAGCTGCTGCTGCTGCAGCTGTCCCGAGGCTGTCGGAGCACCTGTACCTGCCCCTGGACCAGACCCCGTACCGCGAGAGCGGCCACAGCAACCTGAGCCCCAGCAGCAGCCTCTCTTCGCGCAGCTGCATCTCGGACGTCTCCTCCATCGAGTCGTACCCCTACGCGTGCGACGACAACGAGGCCGACCTCAACGACGCCGCCACGCGACTCGTCCTTCAGCAGCAGCAGCAGCAGCAACAACAACAGCAACAGCAGCAGCAGCAACAGCAGCAGCAGCTGGGCTCTCCGCACACGTCCTCGCCGCTACCGTCGCCGCAGGGTTCCCCGGGGTTTCGAGTCGCAGCCACCGCGGCCGCCGCCTCGGGCGCGGACGAGACGTGGACGTCCTCGGGGCTGGCGAGCGGCCACGCCGCGCTGGGCCGGCGCCGCTCGGCGGGCGCTCCCGCTCGGCTCGTGGCGGGGGGCGAGGATGGGTTCCTCTACCCGGGGATGCTGGCGGCAGGAGGTGGTGCTGGTGGTGCTGGTGGTGGTGGTGCTGGTGGTGGTGGTGCTGGTGGTGCTGGTGGTGCCACGGGGCCCGTGTCCCTCCCGGCTTCACCTCGAGGCAAGCGCCGTTATTCTAGCGCCGAGATTTATTACGGAGCACGTGGTGGTGGTGGAGGTGGTGGAGGTGGAGGTGGTGGTGGTGGTGGTGGTGGAGGTGGTGGCTCTCCCGCTCTCTCCCCCGCGCTCTCCCCGGCGCTCTCGCCGCGCTCCTCGCCGCGCTCCAGCATCGTGGAGGACGGCGCGCGCTCACCGGCGACGCCTTCGCTCGCCGCGTGCCCCGACGGAGACGCCACGGCCGGGGACCTTCCCGTGAAGGCGCGGAGAAGGGCATCGCCGCGGAGGGACGAGGAGGACGGCGCGGCGTGCGTGATGCATCAACATCACCAGCAGCAGCAGAATCATCATCATCAGCAGAATCATCATCAGCAGCAGCAGCATCAGCAGCTCAAGAGGGAACCGAGCGGTGATCCCTTCCTCTGCGTGCCTCCCTCCTTCCCGTGGGGGAAGGGAAAGGGCAGCGGGGGAGGTGGGGGCAGCGGGGCCCTGGGGGGAGGAGGAGTGGGCGGAGCGCACGCGCCTCTCTTCAGGTGAGAGACGCAGATGAGTGATTGGTTCATTGGTTACCTCTGCAGTAGCCAGCGGTCATTTCCTGACGTCACTACTCAGCCTTGACCCTCCCCCCCGCAATCTGTAACCCCCAGTTCAACATCGTCATCACCCTACCTCCTCAACCTCCTCCTTGTGTAACCATCCTCCTCATCTATCTACTTGCCATCCGCTGCAGCACAACGATCACCATCACCTCCGCCTACCCCCTCCACCAATAACGCGAAAGGCTTTTGTGTGCTCCCCGCGAAATTCGCCCCTCCCCCACCCCGGCCATAGTAACGTGGAATTTCCACGACCACCAGTGCCGTAAACCAGAGATGAGCACCAATGCCTCAATGCTCACCTGAGCAGGACACCAACTCTTAACTCATCCATACAGCCCCAGCGCCTCCTCTGGAGTGCAATGACAATAACTCGTCACATCAATGTGGATTGTCTGCACGTGTGCCCCCCCCCCCCGCCCCCCAATTTAGGGTAACGTCACTTCCCCCCCTCGACTGGCAGCTGCCCAGCACTGGGGGGCCCTACGAGCTGCGGGTCGAGCTGGAGCCCCGGCCCCACCACCGCGCTCACTACGAGACGGAGGGGAGCCGGGGGGCCGTGAAGGCTGCTTCGGGGGGGCACCCCCTCGTGAAGGTGAACACCGCTGGGGGAGAAGGGGGGGGGGCGCACAGTGGGTGATGGTTGTGGCGAGGGGGGAGGGGATGACCGAGGTTAGGGGGAGGGAGGGGACAAGCCCACAACGTCAAGTGGTCAGCAACCAAACGGCACTTTCGAAGCTGTAATCGATCAAGAGTCGATCAATGTGCGACGCACAGAAGTTGTGCTGCCCGTAGGGAACGAGGGATGGTCGCAACTCATCCGGGCTGCTGGTTCAGAAGTAAGTTAGAACGCTAACCCCTGAGGAACTGCTTTTCGTCTTTAGTGTATTGTTCAATTAGCGCGGTTGGCTACGTACGGCGCGAAGGAAGTTAAACGTAATCATTAGCGTTGCATACTCACAGGGCGCTACATCTGGTCGTGAATCTGGCACCGGCGTTGATTTTCACAAGTGGCGCCTTCGTGGCACGCGGCTCTGACCTGGATCATCAGCACCGCTGCACAGATTCAAGATTCTCCCTCTCTGTGTCTCCGCTCGCGCTCGATTAGTACCGATCCGACAGGCAAAGATCCCCCGCGTAGCCCGTAGCAGACAGTCGGGGCAAGTGCTGTGAGCGAGTAGCACCATGAGACATCTCCTTTACCAGTGGAAAAATATAGTAGTAGGTTTTTACCCTTTCAACTGGTACAAAATTTGACACCTTTATACGCCTTTTGGCGTCATCTGGTCCAACACCAATGGAGACTAGGCTCTAAGAAAAGCTGTCTCGGGTGTGGACCAATCAACTTCAAGGACAGTGCATATCATTATCAGAGTTGTTTCTTTTTGTTTGCATTTTGACTGCTTGTGTTGTGGTTATTGCAAACATGATCCCTTGTATAAAGTTGTCAGCTTTTGTACCAGTTGAAAGGGTCAAAACCTACTGCTACGAGCAGCACCTGTGAAGGCCGACACGGGCACACGACGGGTGGGTGGCCAACACCACGCACCGACCGTCTTTGTCTCTCCACAGCGGCTATGTTTACACATCGCGCCATGTATTAATTTTAGGCTGAATCGACCTATCGGAGGTCCGGAACCGGTTCAGATAATCGTCACTGGTGTTGGCCGTGGGCGGGAATCGAACTCGGGGGCGCCGGGTTCGCAGCGCGTGCACTCACAACGTCACGATGTGTTATTACGCAACGACACGATGCGAGTTGGCGGTGAGAATTCATGAGATCGCGATGTGGGATTTTGCGGGCCCGTGAAAAATCCCCACGCCCACACTCCCCCCCCCCACCCCACCAACACCACCTCCTCCAACGTCTCCATCCTCTCCATCTCCTCCTCTACCTCCCCTACCCACATCCTCCCCATCACCACCGCCTCCATTCCATCACCTCCGCACCACCTCCGTCTCTACCTGCCCTATACCCTCTACCCGACCCTCATCATCTCCACCGCCCTACTCTCCACTACCTCGTCTACCTCTCCCACCACCACCTCTTTATCTCTCAAATCTACTCCTCTCCAACCTCTTCCTCACCACCACCATCACCACCTCCTCCTCCTCATTCTATCCCACCTCCTCCTCTCTCCCACCTCATCTCCCACCACCTCCTCCTCCTCACCCCTTCCTCCCCTCCACCACCACCACCACCACCACAGCTCCACGGCTACAGCGAGAAGCCGCTGACTCTGCACATGTTCATCGGCACGGCGGACGAGCGGCTGCTGCGGCCGCACGCCTTCTACCAGGTGCACCGCATCACGGGCAAGGCGGTGGGCACGAGCAGCCACGAGCTGCTCACACACGGCACCAAGGTGCTCGAGATCCCGCTGCTGCCCGACAACGGAATGATGGCCAGGTCAGTTTTGTCAACAACAACAAAAAGTTACATTTTTAAAAAATGTATAACATCATCGTGAGCCGTACGGCTGATGGGATGTTTAAAATTACATTAAAATTATATTTAGCTGTTTTTATGTTTTTTGCATTTTACATATATAATGTGAAGTAACATATGACAGGATACGGCCACTCTTCGTTACAGATGTATTGGTAGTGTTCGCCGTGCTATGTTCGACTTCGTCGTAATCATCATCATCGGCTGTTTCATTGGCCGCACGAACGATAATCATCAGTGCCATCGTGATCATCATCAGTGCCATCGTGATCATCATCATCATCAGTGCCATCGTGATCATCATCATCAGTGCCATCGTGATCATCATCATCATCAGTGCCATCGTGATCATCATCATCAGTGCCATCGTGATCATCATCATCAGTGCCATCGTGATCATCATCATCATCAGTGCCATCGTGATCATCATCATCATCAGTGCCATCGTGATCATCATCATCAGTGCCATCGTGATCATCATCATCATCAGTGCCATCGTGATCATCATCATCATCAGTGCCATCGTGATCATCATCATCATCATCATCAGTGCCATCGTGATCATCATCATCAGTGCCATCGTGATCATCATCATCATCAGTGCCATCGTGATCATCATCATCATCAGTGCCATCGTGATCATCATCATCATCATCAGTGCCATTGTGATCATCATCATCAGTGCCATCATGATCAACATCATCATCATCAGTGCCATCGTGATCATCATCATCAGCAGTGCCATCGTGATCATCATCATCAGTGCCATCGTGATCATCATCATCATCATCAGTGCCATCGTGATCATCATCATCAGTGCCATCGTGATCATCATCAGTGCCATCGTGATCAACATCATCATCATCAGTGCCATCGTGATCATCATCATCATCATCAGTGCCATCGTGATCATCATCATCAGTGCCATCGTGATCATCATCATCAGCAGTGCCATCGTGATCATCATCATCAGTGCCATCGTGATCATCATCATCATCATCAGTGCCATCGTGATCATCATCATCAGTGCCATCGTGATCATCATCAGTGCCATCGTGATCAACATCATCATCATCAGTGCCATCGTGATCATCATCATCATCATCAGCAGTGCCATCGTGATCATCATCATCAGTGCCATCGTGATCATCATCATCAGTGCCATCGTGATCAACATCATCATCATCAGTGCCATCGTGATCATCATCATCATCAGCAGTGCCATCGTGATCATCATCATCAGTGCCATCGTGATCATCATCATCATCATCAGTGCCATCGTGATCAACATCATCATCATCAGTGCCATCGTGATCATCATCATCATCAGCAGTGCCATCGTGATCATCATCATCAGTGCCATCGTGATCATCATCATCATCAGTGCCATCGTGATCATCATCAGTGCCATCGTGATCATCATCATCATCATCAGTGCCATCGTGATCATCATTAGTGCCATCGTGATCATCATCATCAGTGCCATCGTGATCATCATCATCATCAGTGCCATCGTGATCATCATCATCAGTGCCATCGTGATCATCATCAGTGCCATCGTGATCATCATCATCATCAGTGCCATCGTGATCATCGCCTTTCATTGCCACTCCACTGCTGATGTTCGTCCTGTCGATGACATTGACGTAAACAATAAATGCATCAGACGGCCGTGACGGAGTGATGTAACTTCAAGTGATGAGTCTCGCTCACAATTCCACCACCCCCCTCCCCCCCCACGTGCCCCCCCCCCCGCAGCATCGACTGCGCGGGGATACTGAAGTTGCGCAACTCGGATATCGAGTTGCGCAAGGGGGAGACGGACATCGGGCGGAAGAACACGCGCGTGCGTCTCGTGTTCCGCGTCCACGTCCCGCAGCCCGGAGGCAAAGTGCTGTCCCTACAGGCCGCATCCATCCCCATCGAGTGCTGTGAGTCTCACTCACCCGCTCACCCACCCACTCACTCACCCACTCACTCACTCACCTACTCACTCATCCACTCACTCACTCAACCACTCACCCACTCACCTACTCACTCACCCACTCACTCACTCAACCACTCACCCACTCACCCACTCACTCACTCAACCACCCACTCACCCACTCACCCACTCACTGACCCACTCTCCCACTCACTCACCCACTCTCCCACTCACTCACCCACTCACCCACTCACTCACCCACTCACCCTCCCACTCACCCATCCACTCTCTCAACCACTCACTCACCTACTCATTCACTCCACACGAAGTGAAACGCCCTGGTGGCGAGGAGAAGTTCCCTCCTTCGCGACAATGCCTGTTGTTGTAGATTTGGAGCCCGCGTCTTCTCTCTCTCTCCCCGTGGTGGTGGCGTGGATTCTTCTCCAGGTCCCTCCTCTCTTGCTAACCTCGCCTCCACATTAGAATCAACACGCGTCGATAATATTTGCCTGCTGCAATAAATTCCCACGTGGGGGTGATGATGATGATTATGATAGCAGCAAATTCCACGATTAGCTATCATCATCATCATCACGTGTGGCCAGGTTGCCTCCTGACAAGAGCTACTAGCTCCGTGGACTTTACCTGGTGAAGAAAATAGTTTGTACAGTTTAGTAGCGCAGTGCGCTAACCACTTGCGCCACCGCTCCCCACGCCTGCACTCCCACCACGCACTCGCGCTCCTCAAACACGCGCTCTACACGTGTTCTCTTCCTGCGGGAGGGGTGGGGTGCAGAGGGGTGGGTCGAGAGAGAGGGGGGTGGGGGCAGCGGGGGATGGGGGCAGGGGGGGTGTTGGGGGGGGGGCAGCCCCTGCCCTCATCAAGAGCCGTGAGTGTTTTTCATTGACTCCGTTACTTTGGACGTTGCTGGGCATCTGTGACTATTGGACGTCTGTTAAAAAGAGCGTAATGGCTCATCGGATTCCTCCTCGTGCAGTATAAATACAGATTCTGATTCTGACACCAAGACCGTGTAGCCGCTTCCGGCTTGCCCCTCCAACAACGACTGCGCAAACCATTCGTCCCACCGCTCCCCCCCGCCCCTTCCTTACCCCCTTCACCCGCACCCCCTCCCGCCTCCCCGTGTGTCGCGGGGTGTGGTCCCCAGCCGACCCGGCCGTGACTCCACGCACGTGCAGCCCCCCCCCCGGTCCGTCCCATCCCTCTGCTCCCCACCCCACACCGCCCCTGCCATCGCTTCCCTTCTCCGCTCTCGCCCCCCCCCTCTGCCCGCACGGCTGCGTGAGCGCGCGCGCGCTCGCATCACGGCATATCCCTCCCACGATACCCCCCCCCACCACCTCAACCACCCCGCCCTCCCCCCACCAACTCCCCCCACTCCCTACCACCCACCCCATGAGGAATGTCGGGAGGGACGCCACCCTCGGAGGTCCCGGTAGCCAGGACCCACCGTTATTGGGAGCACGCGCACACACGTGCACACACGTGCACACACGTGCACACACGTGCACACACGTGCACACACGAGCATACACGAACTCCACGTGGGTTTCAACAACAACAACACACGCACGCACAATCCATCCCGTGATATTTTTTATTCTTCCGTGGCACCCACATTTTTTATAATATATATACAAAAATAAAACATTTAACTCGTTGAGTAAACCCTACGGAGTCATTTGTTAGCAGCAGCAGCAGCGGCGGCGGCAGCAAACCGCTCGCGATGAGCCGTAACCGGCTCGCCAGCACGTGGTGGTGGTGGTGGTGGAGGGGGGGGGGGTGTGGTGGGTCGCTGGGGGGGCCTTGGTGGGTGGTAGAGTTGGGGAGGGGGTGCGGAGGGTTGAGGTCGATGGAGAGAGGGAGGGGGGTCGATGTTTCTCTTGCGGCGCACAGAACCTAATGAGGTAATGTCACGATCATAGTCACGACTATCATCATCACGATCACCATCATCACCACCACCATCATTATCACCACCATCATCATCACGATCATCATCACCACGCCGGTTTGGTAAATCGCAAGAGCGCATGGGTTGGTGGCTGATTTGGAGACTTCTTGATTATCATCATCATCATCCATGGATTGAGAATGGATGATGACGATGAGCAACACTCAGTAATGCACTTGGCCAACCATCCCAATGTAGCAGGACCATCCCGAGAAAGAGTATTGAGACTCTTTCACGGCGAGGCTTCCACTGGGCAAATAGATGGCATTATCCACTGCTGGATGAAGCTTAATATTTAAACTATTTTGAAGCTATTCTTGGTTCTTTTGGTAAAGTCACGTAGGAGGGAAATAATAATATAATAAAAATATTAAACAATAACATTCTCACGACGTTTCGACTGCTTGTGTTGCGGTCGAAACGTCGTGAGAATCTTATTGTTTTATATATTTTTTTTAATTTCCCTTCGACGTGACTTTACCGAAAGAACCAAGAACATGAATCCCTGCAGTCACGAAAGCTTTAAATCAAAATATTTTAAAGATATTTTCATTTTGCCAGGTAAGGCCCACTGAGCTATATAGCTCTTTTTTTAAGAAGCGACCTGGCCACAAACGAAGTGGCCGATCACGTGGAAATGTATAGCAGCCGAATGCTCTAAATCCACGTTGATTCTCAACGTGGAAGGGAAAAACCAGACGGGCCGCAAAAACAATCCACGCAACCACGGGGAGAAAGAGAGAGAGAGAGACACGAAAACTCCAAACTATACAGCAGCAGGCGTCGTCAGGGTCGGGATGGAACCCACGACCTCCTGTGTACCGGGCGAGGTAGTTAACATCTCCTAGCCACCACTGGGACTGACGTCTCTGATGTGGAATCCGCTCGTTGGCTCCACGTGCTTCCTCCTCTTCCCGTCGTCGTCGTCTCGGTGTCATTCCGAGCTCGCCACTCGCCACGCTTCTCTGAGAGTAAAATATGGTCACCCCCCCTACACCCCCCCCCCCCTTTCCAGGGAATGAAACATTCCCACGGCATGTCAAGGCTTCTGTAGATGGCGTTTGCTGGAAGGGTTCATTCCCCCGGGGGGGGGGGGGGGTGTTGTCTGCGCGCGGGGGGCTGTGATGTCACCACTCTCTCTAATTTATCTGTCTACCGGGTCCGTTTGGCCGTGACTTAGAACCCCACGTGTTGACCATCATGTGTGTGTGTGTCCTGTGTGTGTGTACTGTGTGTGTAATGTGTGTGTACTGTGTGTGTGTACTGTGTGTGCACTGTGTGTGTACTGTGTGTGTGCTGTGTGTGTGTACTGTGTGTGTACTGTGTGTGTGCTGTGTGTGTAATGTGTGTGTAATGTGTGTGTGCTGTGTGTGGGCTGTGTGTGTACTGTGTGTGTACTGTGTGTGTGCTGTGTGTGTCCTGTGTGTGTGCTGTGTGTGTAATGTGTGTGTACTGTGTGTGTGTACTGTGTGTGTGCTGTGTGTGTACTGTGTGTGTGCTGTGTGTGTGCTGTGTGTGTACTGTGTGTGTGTACTGTGTGTGCACTGTGTGTGTGCCGTGTGTGTACTGTTTGTGTATGCATTGTGTGTGCGTGTGTGTGTGCACTGTGTGTGTGATGTGTGTGTGTGTTGTGTGTGCGCTGTGTGTGTGCTGTGTGTGTGCTGTGTGTGTACTGTGTGTGTGCTGTGTGTATGCTGTGTGTGTGCTGTGTGTGCACTGTGTGTGTGCTGTGTGTGTGTGCTGTGTGTGTGCTGTGTGTGTGCTGTGTGTGTAATGTGTGTGTAATGTGTGTGTGTGTGCTGTGTGTGTGCTGTGTGTGTGCTGTGTGTGTCCTGTGTGTGTGCTGTGTGTGTACTGTGTGTGTGTACTGTGTGTGTGCTGTGTGTGTACTGTGTGTGCACTGTGTGTGCTGTGTGTGTCCTGTGTGTGTGCACTGTGTGTGTGCTGTGTGTGTGCTGTGTGTGTGTTGTGTGTGCACTGTGTGTGTGCTGTGTGTGTGCTGTGTGTGTGTGCTGTATGTGTATGCATTGTGTGTGCGTGTGCGGGAGAGAGACGGCGGTAGTTGGTGCGGTGTTAGCGCACTGCCCGACGAAGCCCGGCAAACCCGAGTTAGATCCCTAGGCACGTCGGTCATCAGTTGCGACTGAAACATCTGAGCATCTTCCTCCTCCTCTAGGTGGACTCAGCCTTGTGAGTGACCGCGCCTCGCGCTGCGTGTAAACAAAAGCGGCATCGGCAGTAGAAGCAGACGCCGTGGACAGAGACAAAGGCGGCTCTACGCTTTGGAGAGATGTTAACTACCTCGCTCGGTACACAGGAGGTAGTGGGTTCGATCCCGACCCTGACGGCTGCTGCTGCGTATTTGGAGTTGGCGTGTCTCTCTCTCTCCCGGTGGTCGCGTGGAATTTTTTTATCGGGATCTTCTCGGTTTTTCCCTGCACATTTAGAATCAACATCACCACGCGCTTAGAGTATTCGGCTGCTAGAAATGTCCACGCGATACGCCACTGTCGCTGAACTAACAATTGTGGCCGGGTCGCTTCTGAAAACGAGCTACATAACCAATTGGGACCAGACCTGGAACAATAAAAAAACAATCCCTAAGTTTAAAAAAGAGTTGAGCTCGCTCAGGACGCTTGAGCTCACGCCCCCGTGCCGGCTTCGTGACAGACTCACCGCCGACTGATCCGGGATAAGTGGCGAGAAGTTTGGCGTTGGCGTAAAAAAAACATTCCTGTAACAAATTTCAAGCACGGGACTCCGTTATTTATAACGCAGCCGTGAGTCTATAATTACGCACTTCGTGGACAGTGCGTGGTAATGTTCTGTGAGTCGCTAGTTGGCCGGAACGCAATGTGAGAGGTGTGGTCGCACACATGGTGCGTTTTTTTGCTATGATGCATCCAAAGACAATGATCCCCCGTGTAGCCTCAACAGAGTTTTTTGGGGGAAAGTGCTGCGAGCGAGTCGCACTTATGAACGCCGGCACGGCACACGAGGGGTTGGGTGGCCAACACCACGCCCCAGCCGCCGCCTTTGTCTCCCCAGTGGCGATGTTTAAGGCTGAGTTGACCTAGGGGAGACCCAGAAGCTGTTCAGATAATTGTCAATGGTATTCGCCGTGAGTAGGGTTGCCGTGTTCGGAGCCCACTAACCACTGCACTACCACTCCCCGTATACATACACACATACACATATATACATACACATACACACGTTCATTACATGCATCTGCTATCCATTGACACCTTCAAGAGTGCTGTTTGTTGCTGACCGCTGAGCTTGGCGTTTCGGCCCTTTGTTGAAGAAACCGTGATTTAACAAATTACACGTCTTCCCCACCCTCTCCCTCCGTCTCTGCCCATCTTCTGCCATCTCTCTCCCTGCCCTCTGCCTCCCTCTGCCCCGTCTCCCTGCCACCTCTCACCATCTCCCTCCCTCCCGTTCTGCTCCTCTCTTGCTGCCACTCTCCCTGCCTCTCCGCACGACGCACAGCCCAGCGCTCGGCGCAGGAGTTGCCGCTGATCGAGAGTCAGAGCGCGGAGAGCGGCTCCGTGTCGGGAGGCCACGAGCTCCACCTCACGGGACAGAACTTCATCCCCGAGTCGAGGGTCGTCTTCGTGGAGAAAGGACTCGGTGAGTCCCATTCGGTCACGTGGTCTCTGTCACCACCATCATCGTCGTCTCGATCTCATCATCATGGTCATCACCGTCATCTTCATTTCATCATCACCGTCATCTTCATCTCATCATCACCGTCGTCTTGATCTCATCATCATCGTCGTCTTGATCTCATCACCGTCGTCTTGATCTCATCATCATGATCATCACCATCATCTTAATGTCACCATCACCGTCATTTTTATCTCATCATCTTGACTATCATCTTCATATTATCACCATCGTAATCTTCATCTCATCACCATCATCATAACTTTGATCTCATCACCATCATCATCATTTTCATCTCATTGTCATATTCACCTCATCACCATCATCGCAATTCGATCCGCGAACTTCTGCGACGAAGGGACTACCCCTCGTGACCTAACCCAGCGAGCCACATAACCACGCACGTGTCCACACGCGGGTAGCCTCCAAGTACAGTACAACAGTGAGGTTGGTCTCGGGCGAGTCTCGGGCGGATTGCATGACTGCTGCGCGATCTGGCAGCGGGAAGGGGGCGATGGCGAGGCGGGTGAGCGCTAGCGGCGGGCACGAACGGAAACTGAATACACGATGACCTTTTTCATTTTCGGTTGCAGTTCGTGTAAAGCAGTGGTTCTTTACTGCAGCCTTGCACCCCTTGGGTTCCCAATCGTAAAACAAACCATGTACAATGTTAATACATATATAGAGGTGTGATGAAACAAAGTAGTTGCATTTAACACGTAGGCTTTCGCGACCAAAATTATTCATAATATAGGTTTTTTTTTCTGACCCAAAAAAACAATATTAAGAAAGTAGTTGTACTTACGCGCCCCGTACTTAATTTGTGTTTTCGATTATTGACCTTCTAAAGAAATCTGGCCACGTCTCGCACCCTCCCCAGTTGATGCGAGATGCACCCCAGGTTCACAACAGCCTGGTGGACATCAACCAGCACACCGGTTGGGTTGGAGACTGGTGTTCATTTAGGGGGCAGCCCCCCTTAAACGTGCTTAGTATCATCACCGACGCGCACACACTCGCCTCACGGGGGTCTCCCATTCACCCCCCTCCCACCTTCCTCTCACTACCCCGCCCTCCACTCTACCTCCTCATTCACCCCCCACCACCACCACCGCACTCCCCCGGCAAGCACCGGGCACTCAGAGTCACGGCGAGGCCAAAAACAGCAGCGCGCACAGCCAGGCGGGGCCTCTGAGTCAGACAGAAAGGAATTCCCTCATGGTCGGTGTTTGGGAGGATGGAGGGGAGGTGCGGGGATGTGGGGGGAGGGGAGGGAGGGGAGGGAGGTGATCGTGACTCCGGGTAGGAGATGGTCGTGGACTCGCGCTGTTCATGGCGTGGGCAGGTAGCGATTGACAGAGACAGAGAGAGACTTTTTTACTTTTTTAAACAACTTTTATTGCCGCCAGCAGCAACAGCACTGGAGGCGATTCCGATACGAAATACACAAAGTCACCAGCAAACAAATTAACGCTACAAATCCACGCGCTGTGGCGCTAAATGCAGCGCGCACAACACGAAAGAAAAGTCACGTGGTGGTGGTGGTGGTCATCGCGCACGCCACGGTGACGAGCGAGCGCTACAGAAGGTGAACACAAAGGTGCCGTCCACGCTGGTACAGAGAGGGGCTTTTCCGGCTCCCCAGCGTTCGAAGAAGACGCGCACATCACCGACATGTGTGTGGTACGCGTGCTCCAGCCGGAGTCGCGCCTTGAGCAGACCCCTGACCACTGGAAGCACAGAGCAGCCGTCAGTGTCACCTTGCAGCATCTTTTTCCTCGTTCTGTACACCGCCATCTTCGCTTGAGCACAGGCGAAGTTGGCGAGGCCATGGCGCTTGTTAGCCAGGTAAGGCACCACCCCACATACGAAGCTGCTGTTGTAGAAGGGCACCCCCAGTTCCCTGAGAGTGACACAAAGAGAGAGATGTATTCGCGTTTGTGCTGCGTGTGTCCACGGTGTTAGCACGGTTGGCTACGTACGGTGCGAAAGAAGTGTAACATACGTACGCACGTGTTTCCTGGATTTGCCACGTGGTTGTTCGGCGAGATTTCCGACGTTTCCACTCCCACGTCTCTGCCTCTCGCCAGAAGGGACGTGGCGCGTTGCGCAGATGCCAGTTGCCTTTGCTTGGTGACGCTGTTGGCAGGATCCGAAATTTGCCTTCACACCGGAGGAATCCGATGGTCTATGAAGCTCTTTAATTTCAAAGACGTGCAGTACGTCCAGGAGACAGGAGCACTCCCTGCTCACCACCGGTACCCGTCCAGCCTCGAACATCTTTCGATGATGGAACTGAGTGTCATTTTGAAGGGGGGGGGGGGTTGTAGTTGAAGCAGCATTGACCGTAGTGAAGTCAATGTATATCGACCACAGAGTAAACCCATCGAGAGCCAATGATATTCATAGATATATACACGCTGATGGAGACCCATAGAGATAGATAGAGACCCATAGATATGCATATATATACACGCAGACACAGTGAGGGAAAAAAGTATTTGATCCCCTGCTCATTTTGTATGTTTGCCCACTGACAAAGAAATGATCAGTCTATAATTTTAATGGTAGGTTTATTTGAACAGTGAGAGACAGAATAACAACAACAAAATCCAGAAAAACGCATGTCAAACATGTTATAAATTGATTTGCATTTTAATGAGAGAAATGAGTATTTGACCTCCTCTCAATCAGAAAGATTTCTGGCTCCCAGGTGCCTTTTATACAGGTAACGAGCCGAGATTAGGAGCACACTCTTAAAGGGAGTGTCTCCTAATCTCAGCTTTTTACCTGTATAAAAGACGCCTGTTCACAGAAGCAATCAATCAATCAGATTCCAAACTCTCCACCATGGCCAAGACTAAAGAGCTCTCCAAGGATGTAATGTTAGTCTATGGGCAATGTTAGTCTATGGGCAATGCTAAGTCTATGGGCAATGTTAGTCTATGGGCAATGATAAGTCTATGGCAAATGTTTGTCTATGGGCAATGATAAGTCTATGGGCAATGTTAGTCTATGGGTAATGCTAGTCTATGGCCAATGTTAGTCTATGGCCAATGTTAGTCTATGTGCAATTCTAGTCTATGGGCAATGTTAGTCTATGGCCAATGTTAGTCTATAGGCAATGTTAGTCTATGGGAAATGTTAAGTATATGGACAATTCTAGCCGATGGACAATTTCACTCTACGGGCGATGCTAAGTCTATGGCCAATGTTAGTCTTTGTGCCAACAAGTACTCCCACTGTGGTCTGGACTCATTCAACTCCGCGAACTCTCTCGCTCTCTCTCTGTGTGTGCTGAAGCCCTCTCGTCATGGCGAGCAGCGAGCATCGATAGCTCCTGAGCCACAGCGCCGCTGCTGCCGCTGTCGTCGTAACGAGCTAGGGGAGGAGAGCACTCACCCCATCGCCAGATGGGGGGGAGGGGCGGCGGTCACTCTCGCCGACAAGAGGACATTTGAAACCACTGTTGGGTTTGATAGCAGCACGATGATGATGACGATGGCGATGATGACGCGTTCGCTCTTTGCGGATTGTCAGGTGCCACACGTGGGGGGGGGGGGGGCACTAAAGACCACCAGGGGCCGCTAGTGGCCCGCGGGCCTTGCCTTGACGAAGGCCGGCGTCTCGTGTGCACGGTGCAGGCGAACTGCGGTCATGACGGACGCGGTTCGGTTTGGGGAGTGGTGGGGTTGGTGGAGTTGCCGTGGCGGTGATGTCGGGTTGAGGGTTGGTGTCGCGGTAAGAGGTTGTGGTGGTTGTGGTGGTTGTGGTGGTGTGGTACGTGTTGTTGTTCGGACGGGGAGAGTGGCATGAGGCTCTGGTAGGCGGTATTGGGGAGCGGTAGTGCAGCGGTTAGCGCGCTGCGTTACGAACCAAGCCACCCGAGTTCAATTCCCGCTCACGGCCAACACCAGCAACGATTATTTCAAGCGGCCCTGGGCCTCCCCTAGGTAGATTCGGCCTCAAATGACTGCCTGGTGCGGTGTGTAAACATCGCCACTGGGGAGACAAAGGCGGCCGGGTGTGGTGCTGGCCACCCACCCCCTCTCGTGCCGTTCCGGCCTTCACAACAGGTGCCTGTTGCTATAAACTTCCACACGACGATCAGGCACTTTCGTTGAGCCATCACGTGTGTCCATAGCTCAGTGGCACTTACCTGGTACAATTAAAACAATAGTTTAGTTGGAGAGCAAGGAGAGTGGAGCGAGAGAAAGTGGGGTGAGTGGGGGGGAGATAAGGAGACGAGACAGCAGAGGGAGAGATACTATCGTGGGGTGATCGAGGAAGAGTGATTATCGAGTGCGGGGAGAGGGGGATATAGGAGATAGGTGAGATTGTGACTAAGTGTGAGAGAGAGTGGGGAGAGACAAAGCAGACAGAGAGGTGGGGGGGGGAGAAGAGTGGGGGGGGGGAAGAGTGGGGGGGCGTAGAGTTGGGGGGGGGCACGTGTTCATTCCCCCCGAGGAAACGCGTCCGGATAGAGATAGGGGGGCGACTTGCCACAACGAGGTGGAAACCTGGGGGGAGGGCAAGCTTTGGGGGGGGGCACGCGGGAAGGGGGTGGAGGAAGTGGGAGGGGGCGGTGGTGGGGAGGGGAGGGAGGGGAAGAGGAAGCGGAAAGGAGAGTGAGTGAGGAGAGATTAGAGAGTGAATGATGGTGAGTGTGAGTGATGAGTGAGAGAGAGTGAATGATGGTGAGTGTGAGTGATGAGTGAGAGAGAGTGAATGATGGTGATTGTGAGTGATGAGTGAGATAGAGTGTTGGAGAGTGGTGTGAGTGATGGAGGGAGAGTGAATGATGGAGAGAGAGAGTGAATGATGGTGAGTGTGAGTGATGGAGGGAGAGAGGGGTGAGAGAGAGTGTGAGTGATGGAGTGAGAGTCATAGAGTGTGAGAGAGGGGTGAGAGAGAGAGAGTGAATGATGGTGAGTGTGAGAGAGTGAATGATGGTGAGTGTGAGTTATGGGGTGAGAGAGAGTGAATGATGGTGAGTTTGAGTGATGGAGGGAGAGAGACTGAGTGATGTGGAGTGTGAGAGAGTGAGTGATGGTGAGTGTGAGTGATGGGGTGAGAGAAAGTGTTGGAGAGAGTGAGTGATGGAGTGTGAGAGAGTGAATGATGGTGAGTGTGAGTGATGGAGGGAGAGAGAGGGGTGAGAGAGAGTGTGAGTGATGGAGTGTGAGAAAGTGAGTGATGGAGGGAGAAGAGAGTCGTAGAGTGAGAGGGATGGGAGAGAGAGTAAATGATGGTGAGTGTGAGTGATGGGGTGAGAGAGAGTGTTGGAGAGAGTGAGTGATGGAGTGTGAGAGAGTCGTAGAGTGAGAGGAGTGGGAGAGAGAGAGTGAGTGATGGCGAGCGGTAGTGTAGCTACGAACCCCGGCGATCCGGGTTCGATTCCCGCTCACGGTGGTGGTTGTGGTGGTTGTGGTGGTGGTTGTGGTTGTGGTGGTGGTGGTGGTTGTGGTGGTGGTGAGGTTTGTGTCGTGGTTTGGACGGGGAGAGTGGAATGAGGTTTGCGATAGCAGAAGGGGGAGCGGTGGTGCAGTGGTTAGTGCTCTGCGCTACGAACCCGGCGACCCGAGTTCGATTCCCGCTCACGGCCAACACCAGTGATGATTATCTGAACCGGTTCCGGGCCTCCCTTAGGTCGACTCACACTCAAATGAGTACGTGGTGCAGTGTGTAAACATCGCCACTAGGGAGACAAAGGCGGCCGTGCGTGGTGCTGGTCAAGAGCTCCCTTGTGCACCGTGCCAGCCTTCATAGGCGCTGCTCGCTGACGGCGTGTTCAGGCTGTACGGGGGATATTTGTCTTTGATGGAGAGTGCGGGTGACGGCGTGTGAGAGTGTGAGTGATGCAGAGAGTCAGCGAGGGGGAGAGTTAGTGATGGAGAGAGTGTGAGGGTGAGAGAGCGCGTGGGCGGGGGGGGTACATATGGTAGACCTCCTGTTTATAGTCAGAGATAATGTGAGAGAGAGAGGCAAATACGCAGTGAACGAGGGGAACTGGGGAGAGAGTGACCGATCGAGAGATTAAGAGTGCAAGAGCGAATCCGAAAGTGAGAGAGTGAGACAGAGATGGTGTGAGAGTGTAAGGGTGGGTGAGCAGAGTGGCGTACAATAGAGAGAGAGAGATGGGGAGACACAGAGACGCATACAAAGACAAAGATCCCCCCCCCGTATAGTATCAACAGACTCTTGGGGCAAGTGCTGTTAGCGAGCAGCACCTATTAATGCCGGCACACAAGGGAGCTCTTGGCCAACACCACCACCGGCCGCCTTTGTCTCCCTGGTGGCGAGCACAGACACGCGGACAGACACGCGGACAGACACGCGGACAGACACGCGCAGGTTTCGCTGTCTCGAGACTGAAATTTCGGCGTAACCTGCGAGACCGCACGAAGCGAGGGAGGCGGAGAAGAGTGGATGGAGTTGGTGAGAGTGGAGTAGGGGAGAGTAAGGCAGAAGTGAGATCAGAGCAAGGGAGAGTGGTGGAGAGTGGGTGAGAGCGGAGTAGGGGAGAGTAGCGGAGCTGGGATGAGAAAAAAAGACTCCGCAAGCTCCCAGGGAACCTGCAGACCGCCACGCAGCCAAGCGCTCTCTCCCTGTGCACTCTCTCTCCCTGTGCACTCTCTCTCCCTGTGCACTCTCTCTCCCTGTGCTCTCTCTCTCCCTGTGCACTCTCTCTCCCTGTGCACTCTCCCTGTGCTCTCTCTCTCCCTGTGCACTTTCCCTGCGGCTCTCTCTCCCTGTGCACTCTCTCTCCCTGTGCTCTCTCTCTCCCTGTGCACTCTCCCTGTGCTCTCTCTCTCCCTGTGCACTTTCCCTGCGGCTCTCTCTCCCTGTGCACTCTCTCTCCCTGTGCACTCTCTCTCCCTGTGCTCTCTCTCTCCCTGTGCACTCTCCCTGTGCTCTCTCTCTCCCTGTGCACTTTCCCTGCGGCTCTCTCTCCCTGTGTCTCTCTCTCTCCCTGTGCTCTCTCTCTCCCTGTGCACTTTCCCTGCGGCTCTCTCTCCCTGTGTCTCTCTCTCTCCCTGTGCTCTCTCTCTCCCTGTGCACTCTCCCTGTGCTCTCTCTCTCCCTGTGCACTTTCCCTGCGGCTCTCTCTCCCTGTGCACTCTCTCTCCCTGTGCACTCTCTCTCCCTGTGCTCTCTCTCTCCCTGTGCACTCTCCCTGTGCTCTCTCTCTCCCTGTGCACTTTCCCTGCGGCTCTCTCTCCCTGTGTCTCTCTCTCTCCCTGTGCTCTCTCTCTCCCTGTGCACTCTCCCTGTGCTCTCTCTCTCTCTGTGCACTCTCCCTGTGCTCTCTCTCTCTCTGTGCACTCTCCCTGTGCTCTCTCTCTCTCTGTGCACTCTCCCTGTGCTCTCTCTCTCCCTGTGCTCTCTCTCTCTCTGTGCACTCTCCCTGTGCTCTCTCTCTCTCTGTGCACTCTCCCTGTGCTCTCTCTCTCTCTGTGCACTCTCCCTGTGCTCTCTCTCTCTCTGTGCACTCTCCCTGTGCTCTCTCTCTCTCTGTGCACTCTCCCTGTGCTCTCTCTCTCCCTGTGCTCTCTCTCTCTCTGTGCACTCTCCCTGTGCTCTCTCTCTCTGTGCACTCTCCCTGTGCTCTCTCTCTCTCTGTGCACTCTCCCTGTGCTCTCTCTCTCCCTGTGCACTCTCCCTGTGCTCTCTCTCTCTCTGTGCACTCTCCCTGTGCTCTCTCTCCCTGTGCACTCTCCCTGTGCTCTCTCTCTCTCTCCCTGTGCACTCTCCCTGCGGCTCTCTCTCCCTGTGTCTCTCTCTCTCCCTGCGGCTCTCTCCCTGTGCTCTCTCTCTCCCTGTGCACTTTCCCTGCGGCTCTCTCTCCCTGCGGCTCTCTCTCCCTGTGCTCTCTCTCTCCCTGCGGCTCTCTCTCTGTGCTCTCTCTCCCGGTGCGGCAGCTCAACCAGCGAGCAAGTTTCTGAAATCCCTCCACACCCCCCTCATTGGCACCGCTGGTTAGCAGTAGTTGCACCACGGCGACGTGGATCGGGTTGGGTCAAGTGTGGGCACTCCGCCCTCTGACTTCCAAGAGGTCCGGCAAGCTCGGAAGAGTAGGCCCAAGACCCCTCGCTAGGACCCTCTATCGGGCTCCCTCCAGTGGAGGACCTCCCGTCAGCAAGGGGCGTGAATGGGCAATTGCAGTGCTGCGCCTCTGCCTAAGATTGAAGGGGGGTAGGTAGAGGGTGGATAGGGGTGAGTGTGGGTGAGTGGGGTAGGTTAGTGGGTGGGTGAGGGGGTAGGTGAGTGGGTAGGTGAGTGGATGGGTAGGTGGGTGACGGGGGGTAGGTGAGTGGGTGAGTGAGGGGGGTTGGTGAGTGGGTGAGGGGGGTAGGTAAGTTGGTGGGTGAGGGGGTAGGTGAGGGGGGTTGGTGAGGGGGTGGGTGACGGGAGTAGGTGAGTGGGTGGGTGAGGTAGGTGAATAAGTGGTGGGGGATGACATGAGTCTGATTTCCCTCATCTCTCTTCACGGGGGCCTGACATGCGACTCGCAACACGTGACCGTGCGTGTATCAGTCGCGCAAGCCACGTGTCAGTCACGCAGCTCACGTGTCTGTCACGCAAGTGACGTGTGGGTCAGGGGGGGAGCGGTAGTGGAGTGGTTAGCGCGCTGCATTACAAACCTGGCGACCCGGGTTCAATCCCCGCTCACGGTCAACATCGGCGACGAATATCCGAACCGATCCTGGGCCCTCACCTGGGTCGACTCAGCCTCAAATGAGTACCTGGTGCGATGTGTAAACATCAGCACTGGGGAGACGAAGGCGGCCGGGCGTGGTACTGGCCACCCACCCCCTCGTGTACCGTGCCGATCTTCATAGGTGCTACTCGCTAACACCAGTCTGTTCAAAGCTATACGAAAGATCTTTGTCTTCATCTTCGTCTTCCGTACGGCTCCTGCTGCTGCTGTAGATGCAGAACAACGACTGCAATGTCACATGCAGGTGGTGGTCTAGCCAGGAGCAGCGGAGTTTGTTCCATCGCTTGCGATGTCTCCCTCGTATATGCGGATGGGTCATTGCGTCGTTACACGTTGTTACGGTCTGTTCTGGATGACCACAGTGGCACAGCTACTACTGTAGAGTTTTTAATTGTTCCCATTTTGTGAATGAGGGTATCCGCATCTACTGCCACGGTTTGTGCAGTAGATGTGGTTGAAGGGTGGACCGTGAGCTACGTGGAAGATCAAACCCCTGGATATCTTCGTCTTTGTCGGTGTACGGGAGAGAGACTGAGAGAATGAGGCCTGGCTTCTTCCGAACAAAAATACTCTGTGAACTCTCCAGCAATAAACACACGTGCACTGTGTGTTGCATTGTTCACGTGGCGCCGGGGGGTCGCGGGGGCTCGGTGGGGAGGGGGGGCTGGTTTGGGGGGGGGGCATCTAATGCGTAACCGGACGAAGCATTGTCTAAAAATCTAAAAAGACTTTTAATTTGAAATGGACGTGAGGAGTGGGTGGGGTGGGGGGCAGCTTATATAGGGAAAGGTTAGAGGGAGGGAGCTCACATCTTCTTGGCTCCAAAGAAAATTTCCCATCGACCAACGACTCCCATCACGTCCAGTCCTCTGCCTCGATTCCTCGCGTGATGTTCCACAACTCCCTCCCTCCCCCCTCGTGTCACCCTCTCGCCTTTCATCCCCGCTATTCACGCCCATCCGTGCACCCCTCTCCTCCCGATCGTCCCTCTCCTCTCTCCCCTCCTCTCCCTTAACCCCATCCCTCCTTCTCCGCCATCCCTCTCCTCCCTACCTCACCACATTCTCAAATATTTTTAAACTCATTCATCTCGCTGCCTTTCTATCCATTGCCCCGTCTATCATCCTTCCTTCCTCTCTCTGCACCCTCTCATCCCTGCCTCTCCTCTTCTCCCTCCCTCTCTCCCCTCTGCTCCCTCCGTTATCCCTGGGCCATCCCCGTTAGGCGCACCGCAGCCAAACCACACGAGGTGCTCTTGATCCCCGCTTCCACGTTGGAGAGGGAGGAGGGGGAGGTTTGTGGAGGTGGAAGAGAGGGGGAGTGTGGGAGGGGTTGGTGTGAGTTAGTGTGTGTGAGTGTGTGCATGTGTGTGTGTATGTGAGTGTGTGTTTTGTCTTTTGAGGGCGTGGTGCTGACCACCTACCCCCTCGTATGCCGTGCCGGCCTTCATAGGTGCTCGCTAACAGCACTTGACCCAACAGTCTGTTAAGGCTATACGGGGGATCTTTGCATTTGTAGATTGAGGTGTAGTGTAGCGGTTAGCGCGCTGCGCTCCGAACCCGGCGAACCGAGTTCGATTCACGCTCACGGCTAACATCAGTAACAAATAGCTGAACCGGTCCTGGACTTCCCCTAGGTCGACTCAGCCTCAAATCAGTAACTGGTGCGGTGTGTAAAAAAATCGCCACTAGGGAGACAAAGGCGGTCTGGCGTGGTGCTGGCCAAGAGTCTGTTCAACGCTCCATGTGGAATCGTTGCCTTCTCGAGTATGTGGGAGCAAGTGGTTCAGTGTTAGGCGCACCGCGCCACGAACCCGGCGAACCAAGTCCCATTCCAGCTCACGACCGATCACAGTGACGGATAAACTGGGCCTCCGCTAGGTCAACTCAGCCTCAAACGAGTATCTGGTGCGGTGTCTCAACATGAGCACTGGGCACACGAAGGCAGTCAGGCGGGGAAGGGCGATGCTCGTGGTCTGTGGCCACCAAGCGCCTCTTGTCCCGTGCCGGCCTTCGTCCGGGCTCCTTCCAAGTGCTCGTGATGTTACCGCCTTCCTCGAGTCGACAAACACTCGATCGTCGCTGTGCGTTGCTGGCCGCTTGGCGTTGCCGAGCCTGCTCTCGGCAAACACGAGGGTGTTTTTTGTTTTGTTAAGGACTACACGGGGGTGGGGGGTGGGGGGTGGGGGGTCTCAATGCCCTTTTGTGCGATCGCGGTGCCAAAAATCAACGACGTGGCCCGGACAGATAAAGCGGAGCAGGAAGGCGAGACCCGTGCCGCCGAACCCCACAGCTGCGGGGAGGGGCCGGGGGGGGGGAGTGTGGCGGGGGCGGGGGGGCTGTTATAAATAAATATATAACTATGCCACAAAAAAAATCGGACGCATCCAGGTCACGACTTTCCAGCTGCTCGCGAGGCGTGAGGATGCGGCGTGGGAAACTCGCGCGGTGCGCTCCTGGCCCGAGCCGGCGGGTGAGAGGGGTGCGCATGGGAAGGAATCCGCGCGACTGAGTGGCGATGGGGGGTGGGGGGGGTCACTCGTTGATGTTGCTGACGCGGGGCCCTGGCAGGTTAGCGCGGCCGTTTGTTGTTGTTGTTGTTGTCGTGGCAGAGGTGCGCTGTTCGAATCCGGTAGGCCGCCCTGGTTAATACTGCGGTGCCCGTGGTACAGCTGTGTTCCTGAAGAACACCGCGTCATGGAAAAATCCCGTCATAATAAATAATAATAAAATTATGGGTGAAGCACAGTCCGCGATAACGCGAGAGTTGCGTACGCAGGCCGAACAAAGGCTGCTGCGCGTGGGTAGGATCTAGAAGCATCCAGCAGCATCCCGCCTTGCGTGATGCTGCTACGCGCGCCGTGCGACCGCTTATCGCTGCTGGCACTGCGACGTAGTTCTGTTCACTCAATTGCGTTATGTCCAATTCGCATACACACACAACAACAACAACAACAACCGCCATTCGCCACTAAGTGGCGGTGACGTCACCACGACGCTTGTGCCAGGCCAAGTGCACCTTGAGGCCACGTGAAGTGTTGAACGCCCGCTGGCAGGAGGTCACCGGGGCAGACCCAGCAGGTGCCACGGGTCGACTGACTGAGATGACCGAGATGACTGGCTGATGCACCACCTGTGCCCCCTACTGTGCCAAATTGCTGTGCTTTAGCCACCCGGCGCTCCACTCGTTGTTGTGAGCGTCGCTCCTCCGCCCTCCGTTGTTGTTGGAGGGCGACCGCCTCCAACAGCCCAGTAGCGTCCTTCACGAGCCTCCTCCACAGAGACCGATCAAGACACCGCTGGTACCAGTCATCGGCAAGTCCACTCAGCTCCACGTCCTCCTGTACCACATCACTCCATCTCTTCTCTAGCCCGTGCCGCGCCTGTTTAGCCCCCTCGATCCGTCCGAACAAAAGCTGTTTAGGCATGCGGTGGCTGGGCATGCGGGCTACATGACCCAGCCAACGCAGCCTTGCCTGCCGGAGGAGCTCACAGATGGGACTTTGCCCAGATCTTTCAAGGATTTGTGAGCTCCTCACACAATCCAGCCTGGTTAAACCCAGGATGGATCGTAGGCAGGCCAGCCTAAATGTTTCCAACCTGCGAAGATGCTCCATTAGGGGGGTCCACGTTTCGCAAGCGTAGAGAAGGCACGCTCCAGCTTCAGCAGCAGCGTCTCCAACTCCTTCTCTGAGTGAGCAGCAATTACCAGATCATCGGCATACATAACGTAGTGAACCAATAGGGAGCCATCCCTTGACCGCACCCGGGCATCGATCAGCATCCCATTGTATCTGTACCAAATGGAAATTCCTCCGGTACAGCTATTGAAGGCTTCACGAACTACGTGGTCAAATATATGTTAAATAATGTTGGAGCCAGAGGACATCCCTGTCGCACCCCAAGGTGTACAGAAAATGGCTCTGACTGCCGGCCACATACACACACACCACCACCCGACATTGCCAAACCAAACCGCACTGTCAGATGGCGAGGCGACCTCACGCGCACATCCCTCGTGAAGCTCGTCGCGACGGGCTGCAGAAGCCTCCTACGACACCCCGACCCCCGCTGCCTGCCGGCCACCTAGGTGCATGCAAATCAGCTGGAAGCTTCCCTAGATCACGTGACTCGTGTGTGCCCCCCCTCCCTCTTCACCCGCCACTCCAACTCTCTTACCTCCGATTAGCGCGGTTGGCTACGTACGGCGCGAAGGAAGTTCAACATTCACAAGCTCTTAAGCCCCTCCCCGTGAAGCTCACCGCTGCTAGGCTGCAGCATCCTCCTCCCTCTTACCCCCCCCCCCCTCGTTGCTGCTCACCTTGATCCGTGCGCTCTGCCCTAAGGCATGGGGGGCGGGGGGCATGGGGGGGGGTCGGTGGGTGCTGGGTGGACGAACAGCCGAATAGAGTAGTGAGCACGCAGCCTCCCACGTGTTGACACGTACAGCTTAGCATTACAACTGTTGTTGTTGTTGCCGCTGTGTGTCCAGTTTGTTATTCCTTCCTCCGCATCTCACCATTAGCACGGTCGGCTACGCGCGGCAGAAGTTCAACGCACACACGTACATGCAAGTAGGAGGAGATGCGAGGGGGGGGGAAATTGGCATTCGATTAAAGGGGGAGTAGTGGGGGGCGGGGTGGAGGGGACCATGAATTTACAAGCAACTCGCTGGAGGTAGCAGACAGAAGCAGTATCGGTTCCATCCCCAGTCGCTGCGCGAATTCCTGAGTTGCAATTTTTATTTAATTCTTTGCATTGTGTTGGCTCGCGCGAGAGAGAGAGAGGACGGCCCATCAGCCACCGGCGAATAACACCGCCGGATTTACACGCACGAATGCATGAGCCGTACAAATTACATTACGATTGTCTTTATAGTTATGATTTATTTATTATCTCGAGGGGGGGCAGTGCAAAAGTAGCACATGCGTATGCTACTTTTACTACGAGGATAATCCAGATTATCCAAGTAGCACTGTCAAGGGCCCCGCGCTAAATGCTTTCATGCTATCAATTCCGGTTCAGTGATTCTGCACTTGCCCGATTACTATAGTACTATACCACCTTCAACTTTTATGAACGACTGGATGTTTAAGGTTAGCGATTTGTCGTATTATCTGGCTGTATAGCAAATAAAAAAAATACAATTACTTTACTGTGCAAGTAAAAAATGTGTGTTTTAATATGTACGTGTTTCTTTTTTAAGGCCCCTTTATAACATATGCTACAGGCCCGGCACTACCTTAATCCGACACTGCGGATGGGGGGGTATTTTATTCCAGCTTAGAGAGTATCTACACGGGTGTGTTCGGGCTACGTGAAGTATCCGGCGACTCGAGCCGGATCGCAGGAAGCGATGTGATGTGACGCGGCTCTCTCGGCTCGCCTCTCCGGCATCCAGACCCACGTGCGCGCGCGGTGTGTGTACACCGGCGTACGTGTACACACATACAAAAGCAAAGATTCCTCGTATATAGCCTTTTCAGACTGTTGGGGCAAGTGCTGTGAGCGAGGGCGGCAACACACACGAGGGGGTAGGTGGCCAAGACCACGCCCGGGCACCTTTGTCTCCCTAGTGGCGATGTTTACACACCGCACCAGGTACTCATTTGAGACTGAGTCGACCTAAAGGAGGCCTAGGACCGGTTGCAATAATCGTCAATAGTGTTGGCCCTGAGCGGGAATCGAACACCGGTCGCCAGGTTCGTAGCGCAGCGCGCTAACCCCTACGCTACCGCTCACCACAGACACAGACACACGCATGCACATAGACACATACAGACACAAAGATAAAGATCCCCCGTATAGCCTTAACAGACTGTAGGGGTAAGTGCTGTTAGCGAGCACGGTACACGAGGGGGTGGGTGACCGGCACCGCGCCCGACCGCCTTTGTCTCTTCAGTGGCGATGTTTACACACCGCACCAAAAACTTATTTCAGGCTGAGTCGACCTAGGGGAGGCCCAGGACCGGTTCAGATAATCGTTACCGGTGTTTGCCGTGAGCGGGAATCGAACCCGGGTCGCCAGGTGCATAGCGCAGCACGCTAACCGCTACACTACCGCTCCCCACACACAGACACACACACAGACACACACACGCACACAGACACACAGACACACATAGACACACACGCAGACACACATAGACACGCACACAGACACACACACAGACACGCATACAGACACACACACGCACAGACACACACACAGACACACACACACACATAGACACACACACAGACACACACACACGCACGCATTCCCTTCACACTGCTCCCACTCGTGTCGCCGGGCCAGGGCGACTCCGGGTGAGAGAGACGTCTCCTCCGTGTCTCGGGGCGTCCCTCCAGATCCTTGGAACTCCCTCTAACCCCCCTCCCCGCCCCGCCTCCCACACGAATCCCATTGCCAAAAAGAGTCATCCCCCTTGGATGCGGCTGCCAGGGGCGTGTGTGCCGTGGTTTAATCGGATGCCGAGTGAGAGAGATGTGCAGGAGAGCTGGACAAAACAAACTCAACTATACAACTATTTTATTTTTACCAGTTAAGGCCCACTGAGCTGTATAGCTCGTGTTCAGAGGCGACCTGGTCATCACGAATGATGATGGCTCAACGAAGTCGCTTAAAATCACGTGGACATTTGTAGCAGCCAAATACTCGCGTGTCGTTGATTCTAAATGTGGAGCAAAATCCACGCCACCACGGAGAGGAAGAGGGAGAGAGACACGCAAACTCCAAATATACAACAGGCGTCAGGGGTTGGGATCGGACCCAAGAGCCTCCTGTATACCGGGCGAGGTTGTTAACATCTCGCCACCGTGGCGACTCAAGAGAGAGAGAGAAGCGGTAGAGAGATGGATAATGAGAGCGAGTGCACGAGAGGTGGAACGAAAAGGAGCGAGCGAGAGAGACAGGGGTAGCGGGGGGGGTGCGAGGGAGCGTGCGAGAGAGGGGGGGCGTGCGATGGAGATACTTTTGACTTTTAAACAACTTTTATTGCCGCCAGCAGCAACAGCACTGGAGGCGATTCCGATACGAAATACACAAAGTCACCAGCAAACAAATGAAAATAAACGCTACAAATCCACGCGCTGTGGCGCAGGGAGGGAGCGTGCGATGGAGAGAGCGAACGAGAGAGAGAGGGAGGGAGAGAGGCAGGGGCCGCGTGGCTTTCACGAAGCTGAATCTCCCCGTGACTCACGCCGCCCTAAGAGCGTTGGCCGGAGCAGCGTCTGTGCGGGCGAGCCACTCGTCCCTCTGCGACCTTCCGCCTGCCCACGCTCCCGCCGCTTGGCTCCCCGTGCTGCCCCTGGCTTATAGAGATCTGGTGGGGGGGTGGGGGCAGCCTCTGCTCAATTGGAGGGGGGGTGTTCCTTGCAGATCCCCCCGCTGAGCGTGGAGGAGACGTCGTGGCTGTGCGGATAGACGGGTGGGTGGTGAGTGGCTGAGTCAGCGCGACTTGGCTGCCTAAACTGAGTCCTGGGGTCGCTGGGTGGTTGGGTGACTGAGTGACTAGGTGGTTGGGTTGATGGATGGTTGGGTGGCTGGGTAAGTTGGGTGGCTGGGTGGTTGGGTGGATGGGTGGTTGGGTTGCTGGGTAAGTTGTGTGGATGCGTGGTTGGGTAACTGGGTGGTTGGGTGGATGGGTGGTTGGTTGGGTGACTGGGTGGTTGTGTGGCTGCGTGGTTGGGGAATCGGGTGGCTGGATGGGTGAATGGGTTGATGGCTCCGTGCTGTGTAGTTGAATGGGTGAGCGGATAGCTCTAGGGAACCGTGGTGCAACAGTTAGCGCGCTGCACTACGAACCCAGCGACTCGAGTTCGATTCCTGCTCGATTATCTGAATCGGTCCTGGGACTCCCCTAATTCGACTCAGCCTCAAATGAGTACCTGGTTCGATGTGTAAAAATCGTCACTTTGGAGACAAAGGCGGCCGGACGTGGTGCTGGCCACTCACCCCATCGAATGCCGTGCCGGCCTTAATGGCTAAGAGCACTTGCCCCAACACTAGTCTGCTAAGGCTATACGGGGGATCTTTGTCTTTGTTTAAGAAGGGGGTAGGGAACGCTTCAAATCCGTTATTTCTGTGAAACTGCCAACAAAACTTCAGGCGATGGTGCAGAAATTGCAGCTCCACGTCTGGAAATATTTCTGTGATTTGGGATGGATCTCAGTGCGTCTGGATTCAAAAGCACCGTCCACTCCTCGCCATCACTCCAACTTCTTCCACTGACCCCTCGAATCATCGCTCTCGCTCGCTCACTCGCGCTCGCATACGATGTTCGTACACCAATAGAGATATAGACACAAAGAGAGACACGGAGAGAGGGGGAGACAGAGGGAGGGGATACACAGGGAGGGCGAGAGACAGATTGTGAAGGAGACAGACAGAGAGGAAGAGATACAGAGTGAATTCAGAGAGAGCCCGATAGGGCGAGGCAGGGAGCGGGAGAGACAGGGAGACCGTGAGTGGCAGCGTGAGATTTGAGAGAGACAGACAGAGACAGAGAGACAGAGAGACAGAAAGAGAGACAGAGAGACAGAAAGAGAGACAGAGAGACAGAGAGACAGAGAGACAGACAGAGACAGAGAGACAGATAGAGAGACAGACAGACAGAGACAGACAGAGACAGAGATACAGACAGAGAGACAGGGAGACAGGGAGACAGACAGAGATAGAGAGACAGACAGAGGCAGATAGACAGAGAGACAGAGAGACAGACAGACAGACAGAGACACAGACAGAGAGACAGGGAGACAGAGAGACAGACAGAGACAGAGAGACAGCCAGAGACAGAAAGACAGAGACAGACAGAGAGACAGACAGAGACAGAGAGACAGAGAGCGGCAGAGGCAGGGAGATATGGCCACGCGAAGTGAACTCCCCCCTCTGCGCACAGCTGCAGCTCTTTACAGAATCAGACAAAATACGCAGCCAGAACCCAGCCCAGCTGTGAGAGGGGTGAGGAGGGGGTGGGGGCGGAGGGACGGGGGGGGGGTCTCATTAGCGCCGCAGAAATCCGCGTGATCGCCTCGGAAATCCGCGCAGCTGCGCGGGAAGAAAAAAAACATCCTCGCAGCTCCCACTCTTCCACTCTCGTCGTAGTGTCGCAACATCCCTCGTATCAGCTTGTGCCTTCATGGCTTCACTCGCCAGCACGTCTCGCTTGTCTCTCTCCTCTCTTACCCTCCAGCACCCACACCGCCACCACTCCCTCTCTCTCTCTCATTTCCTCACCTTGCTTCTCTTCCAATTCACATCACTCTCTGCACCCTCCGTGAAGAATCGCCTCACTTTGCACAACCCCCTCTCTCCTCTCACTCTCTCCTCCCTCTCTCGGTTTGCTTCTCCGGTACGTACACGCACAGCACTGGGGTCGCGATCCACTGCTGGATGAATGGGGTACCCCCCGCCCACTTCATACGCCTTGCGGGGGGCCCCGCGCTTAGGGTTTGTGTGACCGTGACTTCAGCACCCTGGTCAGCAAGGGGCTTGTGAGAGCGGGGTACGGGGGGGGAGCGGGGCAGGGTCGCGGGGGGAGGGACATCATCGACGTGGAAGCATAGAAGTGCAGTCCAACGCGTTCACCACCCTCCCAGACCAAAACAAACACGGCCCTTCATTCCGTTCCACTTTGCACACACAGATAAGATGAAGATCACCCCGTATGGTCTTTAACAGACTGTTAGGGCAAGTACACAAATACATAGATACAGACACGTCAATAGCAACACAGCCACGCATACAACGACAAAGATACCCCGTAGAGCCATAACAGAATGTTGGGGCAAGTGCCGTTAACGAGCAGCACCTATGAAGGCCAGCACGGCACACGATGGATTGGGTGGTCAGCACCACGCCCGGCCGCCTTTGTCTTCCCAGTGGCGATGTTTACATACCACACCAGGTACTCATTCGAGGCTGAGTAGACCTAGGGGATGCCCAGGACCGGTTCATATAATCGTCACTGGTGTTAGCCGCGAGCGGGAATCGAACCCGGGACGCCAGGTTTTTAGTGCAGCGCGCTAACCACTACCCCCCCACACACTGACACTGACACACACAATGACACACACAATGACACACACGCACACATCACTCAGCCACTCAGCCACAGCCTCGCTACCGTGCGCTTTCCCCTGCCCGCTCGCTCGCTCACTCACCTAGCGGATCGGGTGTACAGAAGCTCCCCCCCTCCACTTCCCAGCACCCATGAATAACCTCACCCCACCACCACCACCACATCTCCCCCTAAACCTCCCACCGCTCCTTCACTTCCAACTTCCATCCCAAGCCTCCTTTCTCCATTAAACCATTGCACCCCCTCACCCCACCCCCGCCCTCTTCGCCATATATTTGACCAGATGCTGCGTCGCCACAGCCTGCGAGCACGTGTTGGGTGAACTCACTGCCGTCTGTCTCGAGCCTCGCTCCCCAAATGTGTCTCACCCCCACCACCCCCACCACCCATAGCCCCCTCCCCTCTGTCTCACTTTGTTACCTCTCTCGCCTTTCGCGTGCGCTCATTTCCGAACGTATTATTCATCTTGCGCCCCGAGTGTGTCGGACGGCAGCTCACGTTGTGTTAACGTCACCCGGCACCCCCCGGGAGTGCCCCTGTGCGTGCGTGCGCGTGCGTGCGCGTGAGGGAGTGGGGAGCCGTGGCGCAGTGGTTAGCGCTACGCTGCGCTACTAACCCCGGGCGACACGAGTTCGATTCCCGCTCACGACTATCACCGGTGACGATTCTCTGAACCGGTGCTGGGCCTCCCCTAGGTCGGATGATTACCTGGTTCGGCGCGTAAACATCGCCACTCGGGAGACAAAGGCGGTCGAGCGTTGTTCTGACCACGCAGGCCCTCGCTGACAGTACATGCCCCAACAGTATGCTAAGGTTATACGGGGGATCTTTGTCTTTGTGTTCTTGAATTCGTGTTGGAAGATAAGCAGGCGTATATTGAACGACTCACAATTCATTCATCCAATCATTGTGTCATTCTCGGCGCCCTGGACTTGCAATCCGGAGAAGTTACCGGTTCGATCTCCCGGTGCGGCAGCGTTGTGTGGTGGGGTAAAGTGTGGATTGTCCCACCTCTTCCGAGACGGCCTGGAGAGCGTGGAAAAGTAGGCAGAACACCCACTAGACGAGGGGGATCTCTCCCCAGCTGTCTCTCTCTCTGTAGTGGAGAGCTGTCACACAAGCAGGGGACGTTAGCGATACATTGCAGGGCTGCACCTGTACCTCTTATCACCTGAACTCAATCTCTCGTCGCTCGCGGCCGTGGTTGTGGTGGTCGCTTGGTCTGGGCCGTGGTGGTGAGGAGGTAGGAAGAGGGGTGGGGAGGGTGGGGTGGGGAGGGTGGGTGGTTGGGTGGGGAGGGTGGGTGGGTGGTGGGGGGGTGACGGGGGAGGTGTGGGGGGGCTCATGTGGTCTTGGGTCTTGGCTCCGAGCCACGGGCTCCTGTCCGCACGTGCCGCGGCTTCCCCGCAGACGCACGTGCACAAACAAAGACAAAGATCCCCCGTGTAGCCTCAACGGGCTTTTGGGACAAGTGCTTTTAGCGAGCACCTATGGAGGCCGTCTTACGAGCGCACACACAGACCCGCACACATCACCAAAACCCAGACCTTTGCGAAAGATACAAACTAACCATAAGCGTCGTGAAGAATATAAGTTGCAAAATAATCAAGCCTCCTTTCACGCATCTGCTGTCCCTCCACAAACCATCGGCCACATGGCCCAGCCTTGGTTCAAGGCGAGCCTGACCTTCAGTGTCTTATCATGCTGCGGATGACACACTGAGTCTCGAAATCGGTCCAGAGTTTGAATGAATTGACGCCGATGCTGCTGAAATTATGCAGGCCCCGAAAGTAAGGCGGAGCTGCTGATGGGATGTGTAAATATATATACAAGTCATATAGCTGTTGGAGAAAAGGTATTGGAAGGCGGTAACTTGTTTGTTGATGTTGCTCGCTACTAATGGGCAGTGCTGAGTCTAAGGGCAATGTTAAGTATATGGGTAGTGTTGAGTCTATGGGCAGTGTTGGGTCTATGGGTAGTTTTGAGTCTATGGGCAGTGTGGAGTCTATGGGCAGTGTGGAGTCTATGGGCAGTGTTGAGTCTATGGGCAGTGTTGAGTCTATGGGTAGTGTTGAGTCTATGGGCAGTGCTGAGTCTATGGGTAGTGTTGAGTCTATGGGCAGTGCTGAGTCTACGGGCAGTGTTGAGTCTATGGGCAGTGTTGAGTCTATGGGCAGTGTTGGGTCTATGAGCAGTGCTGAGTCTATGGGTTGTGTTGAGTCTATGGGCAGTGCTGAGTCTATGGGTTGTGTTGAGTCTATGGGCAGTGCTGAGTCTATGGGTTGTGTTGAGTCTATGGGCAGTGCTGAGTCTACGGGCAGTGTTGGGTCTATGAGCAGTGCTGCTCAATGTGCAGGGGAAGTTTATTCCAGTGGAGGGGTGCAAGGGAGTGAGAAAGACCGAAATTGGATTGGGCACCACACGTTTAAGGAGGGACAGAGAGAGAGAGAAGATTGGGAACGAAAAACTGCGGTCATTCTCGCAGTGGCTTGAGACTAAATAAAACCTTAGAATAAAGGCGGTGGCCACCGCATCGCGCGGCGCTTTCAGATGCGCATCTGCGGCCGTCTGGAACGCTCTTCCTTCTGATATTAGTAACCACTGGAGCTACGATACACTTTTAAATCATCATCAAGATTGACAAAACTCATATTTTTTCAACTGCTTTTTTTGCGTTTAGTTTGTTGTCCTTCCCCCGTACCTCCGATGAGCGCGTTCGGCTACGTACGGTGCGAGAGAAGTCCAACGCTCGGTAACACACACACACGAAGGCATTGCTTTCGCATGGAAGTTACGGGCGGAGAGGCAGCGACGGTGACTCACGAAGTGCGGCGCTCATCAAACCCGCTACCAACTCGGGCCTCCCTTGGCTTTGGCATTCGGAGGGAATTTGCGAGACGCTTACAGAGCCTCGCGTGAGATCGCGCGCGTTCATCCCAGGGCGCCTCGCATACGCAAGGACAGAGATACGGACGCGTAACAACAACAATAACAACAACACTAACAACAACACTAACAACAACAATAACAACAACAATAACAACAACACTAACAACAACACTAACAACAACACTAACAACCACGACGATAACGCCGCACACGCAAAGGCACAGATAGCCCCGTAGAGCCGGAGTAGAATGTTGGGGGCAAGTGCTGTTAGCGAGCACTTAGGAAGGCCGGCACGGCACACGAGGGGGTGGGTGGCCAGCACCACGCCCGGCCGCCTTTGTCTCCCCCGGTAGCGATGGTTACTACACACCGCACCAGGTACTCGAGCGCTGCGCTGCGTGCTACGAACGCGAATATCTGAACTATTCTTGGGCCTCCCCTAGGTCGACTCAGCCTTAAACGATTACAGTACCTGGTGCGTTGTGTAAACATCACGACTGGGGAGACAAAGGCGGCTGGGCGTGGTTTTGGCCACCCATCACTTCGCGTGGCGTTCCGGCCTTCATAGATACTCGCGAACAGCACTTGCCCCAACAGTCTGTTAAAGGCTATTTGGGGGATCTTTGTCTTTTTGTTCCCCGTTATCTGACGATTTGTCCTTCCCTCGCCCTCCCTGTCGATCTGCTCAACCCTCACCCGCTCTCCCCTCCCTCTCCCTTGCGTCCCATCGCTGCTCCCCATCACGCTCCCCCACTCTCTCCCTTTGCTCTCCCCTGCATCTCCTCTCCCATCGCTCACTCTGCGCTAATTCCATCCGCACTCTCCTTTCCATCTCCCCGAAGACTGTCCCGCTCTCCCTCCTGTCTCACTTCACTCTCTCTCACCTTTCTCTCCCCCTCTCCCTCCCCTCGCGTCTCCCCTCTCTCCTCTCGCGTCTCCCTTCACCTTCCACTCTCTCTTCTCTCCCCTCACTCTCACCTTTTACTCTCCCTTCACTGGCTCTCGCCATATTTTCTCTCTCTCCACCCCCCCTCTCTCTCCCTTCCCTCTCACCCCTCGCGTCTTCTTTCATTTCCACCCCTCCACCCCCCCTCCCCTCTCACCTTTCACTCTCCCTTCATTGATTCTCACCATCCTCTCCCCAACTCTCCACTTCCCATCCCTCTCCCCTCCCCGCCTCGCCCTCCCCTCTCTCTCTCCCCTCTCTTAATTCTCCCCCTGCACCCCTTTGCCCCCCCCCCTCTTGCCCCCCCCTCCCCATCCCGCACAGACGGCCGCAGCCTGTGGGAGGCGGAGGCGAGGCTGGTGAGGGACAAAGCTCAGGCGGTGAGTCCCGCTCGACTGAGTCGCCACGAGTTTCAGATTCTTCTTCCCGGCGTCTCCCTCCTCCTCCTCTTCCTCCTCCTCCTGCTGCTGCTGCTCCTCCTCCTGCTGCTGCTGCTCCTGATGCTGCTGCTCCTGCTGCTGCTGCTCCTCCTGCTGCTGCTCCTGCTGCTGCTTCTCCTCCTGCTCCTCCTGCTGCTGCTGCTGCTGCTGCTGCTCCTCCTCCTGCTGCTGCTGCTCCTCCTGCTGCTGCTGCTGCTGCTGCTGCTGCTCCTGCTGCTGCTCCTCTGCCAGATGTCACGGCCCCGCCGCCATGTGCGTGGGAGAGGCTCGCGGCAGTCTCGGGGAGTAGCCCCCCCCCCCCACTGCCCCTCCCCCACCCACCCCACCGCCCCCCACCGCCACCACCCTCGAAATACAGCGAGCCCTGATGAAGAGGGGGGGGAGCAGTGGCAAATCCAAGGGGAGGTGGGGGGGTGCTATGGGAGAAATTCCCTGCCCCCCCCCCCGCCCAATCCCAGGCCCCCATTAAGAACCAGAAAATTGGCGTTGTTCGATTGATATTGAAGACTCACAATCCAAATTAATTGATTGTCATTGTATCGCATGAATGTATATGGCCATCTTTAAAATGCATGCATTTTCTGAATTGCCCCCCCCCCCCCTGGAAGTTTCTAGATCTACCTCTGGTTGGTGGGGGGGGTCATTCACAACTCAGGGCGGGGGGGGGGGCATGAAGAGGATATTATTGTATCGACCTTGAAAGGATGATGGGCTCGTTGTGAGCCTATCATGCGAGTAGCGCTGTGTGTGTGTGTGTTGCAAAACGTAGTGTGCCGTGGCATGTGGTGCGGTGTGCACGGTGCGGTGTGTATGGCCGTGGTATGGCCTCAAAGTGCACCTAGCCTGGCACAGATGCCGTGGGGACGTCACCGTCGCTTCGCGGCTAATTGTTTTGCTTGTATTGGTATCGGTGTGGCCGCGGTGTGATGGGCGTGGGGTGTGTCGTACGCGTGGTGTGGCCGGTGTTCAGGGCCGCATCGTGGTGCGGGTTCCCCCGTATCAGGACAGGCTGGTGGGCACGCCGGTGCGCGTACAATTCCACGTGTACAACGGCAAGCGCAAGCGCAGCCAGCCTCAACGCTACACCTACCTACCTACCACAGGTACACAACGCTACACCTACCTACCTACCACAGGTACACAGCACTACACCTACCTACCTACCACAGGTACACAGCGCTACACCTACCTACCTACCACAGGTACACAGCGCTGCACCTACCTACCTACCACAGGTACACAGCGCTACACCTACCTACCTACCACAGGTACACAGCGCTACACCCACCTACCTACCACAGGTACACAGCGCTGCACCTACCTACCTACCACAGGTACACAGCGCTACACCTACCTACCTACCACAGGTACACAGCGCTACACCTACCTACCACAGGTACACAGCGCTACACCTACCTACCTACCACAGGTACACAGCGCTACACCTACCTACCACAGGTACACAGCGCTGCACCTACCTACCTACCACAGGTACACAGCGCTACACCTACCTACCTACCACAGGTACACAGCGCTACACCTACCTACCTACCACAGGTACACAGCGCTACACCTACCTACCACAGGTACACAGCGCTACACCTACCTACCTATCACAGGTACACAGCGCTACACCTACCTACCTACCACAGGTACACAGACGCCCCTACTCACCTTACGCAGATTAGCGCTGTTGGCTACGTACGGTGCAAAAGAAATTCAACGTTCTGTACACACATACAAAGGGCTCTCCCCCACGTAGCCTCGAACAGACTGTTGGGACAAGTGCTGTTGGTGATAGCGTGGGACCGTTTTTTTGCCAGTATGAAAGTATGAAAAATAAGAATAGGTTTTACCCCGTCTGGCAATAAAACAGGTATTAAGATGTGATGTCTGCTCTAACCACACACAGTAATTGTGGTGAACATGCAAACAAAACATGCTCTGATAACACTGTGTAAAAAAACTAATGTTTGTTCCTGGGTAGTAAGTGTTATTTGCTAATTGCTTATGCCTCAAAAGTACAGAAAATGGCTATTATTCCCCACAAACTTTGCTTTTGTGACCAGGACAGTGATATTTTGAAATGTAGCTATTTTCAATGAGAAAACGTGCGAATTTGTGTTTTTTCCGTTCACATACAGTCAGAAAAAACAACATATGACTCAAAATTAACATGTATTTATACTAAAGTGATATAAAAATGACTGCAAAAGATTTAGACACCAAGGCGCACTGCCGCAGGTGGGACTGGCCACAGCGGACCGAGTTCTCTGTGGGGAGGAACAATCTCGACAAACTACTCACTTCTAAATCTTTTGTCGTAATTTTTGTATTACTTTACTATAAATACATGCTAATTTTGATTCATATTTTGGGGTTTTTCTGACTTTGTGAACGAAAAGACACAAATTCGCCCGTTTTCTCATTGAAAATAGGTACATTTCAAAATATCACTGTCCTGGTCATAAAAGCAAAGTTTGTGGGCAATAATAGCCATTTTCTGTACTTTTTAGGCATAAGCAATTAGGAAATAACACTTACTACCCAGAAACAAAAATTGTGTTACATCGTGTAATTTATGCATTGTCTTAGGAACTGATTGGCCTGTTATCGAGTAGCACCTACTCGTTTTGAGGCTGAGTCGAACTAGGTGAGGCCCGGGACCGGTTCGGCTAATTGTCACTGTTGTTTGTGGCCGTTAGCCGGAATCGAACTCGGGTAGCTGAGATCGTAGCGCAGTGCGCTGACCGCTACGCTACACACACTTACACACAAAAGACAAAGATCCTCCGTTTTTTCCCCGTTACACTTTCGGGGCAAGTGCTGTTGGCGAGCACCTATGAATGCCGGCACGGCACACGAAGAGGTGTGGGTGGCCAGCACCACGCCCGGTCGCCTTTGTCTCCCCAGTGGCGATGATTTACACACCGCACCATTTGAGGCTGATTCGACACATGCACACACTTTAACATATTTTTAACACACGTGAACTTACACACACCAGAGTCACATGACACAGTAGCATGCAATTTATTTATTTATTTCTGGTCATTCCCGGCTCCGTTTACATTACGAGCGAGTCTGGTTACAATCAACTTCCTTCCCTCTCGCTCGCTCGCAGATTATTTGGGAAATTCGAACGGCTCCATAGCAACTCCACTCTCCCCCGAACGCTGTCGGGCATAGCCACGCTTTGTGAGTGGCGCGTTATCCACGAAGTTTTCTGTTTACTCGAGTGATCAAATAGCTCACGAGACGCCAAGCACAATTAATGTTAACTACCTCGCCTGGTATACAGGAGGTCGTGGGTTCTACCCCGACCCTGAGGATGCCTGATATATATTTGGAGTTTGCGGTGTCTCTCTCTTTGTCTCTCTCCGTGGTCGCGTGGATTTTTCTCCGGGTCCTCCGGTTTTGTCTTTTTTCCCTCCACATTTCGAGTCAACGTAGTCAACGTCACGCGTTCAGAATATTCGGCTGCTGTAAATGTCCACGTGATGATAGGCCGCTTCGATGAGCCATCGTTTGTCATGGCCAGGTCGCTTCTGAAAACAAGAGCTACGCTGCAGCTCAGTGGGCCTGAAGTGGTAAAATAAAATAAATAGTTCATCGCTGTATTTATAGCTTAGAATAATCCTTTCCTGTTCGCCGCTTTGCCAACCCACGTCGCTATACGCTCTCGGGCGTGTTGTGCCGCCGTGCGCTGCTCGGCACGATGTCCGACACTTTCGCTGCACGTGCTAGGTAGGGACCTTTTTTTCAGTGAAATTGATAATCGCGAAAACAAACAGGACAGAGACTTGACTTTTAAACAACTTTTATTGCCGCCAGCAGCAACAGCACTGGAGGCGATTCCGATATGAAATACACAGTCACCAGCAAACGAATAATCGCTATAAATCCACGCGCTGTGGCGCTAAATGCAGCGCGCACAACACGAAAGAAAGGTCACGTGGTGGTGGTGGTGGTCATCGCGCACGCCACGGTGACGAGCGAGCGCTTCAGAAGGTGAACACGAGGGTGCCGTCCACGCTGGTACAGAGAGGGGCTTGTCCGGCTCCCCAGCGTTCGAAAAAGACATGCACATCACCGACATGTGTCTGGTATGTGTGTGAGAGAGAGAGATAAATAGATACAAACTAAACCGAACTTCTTTAATTTTACGACTAAAGCCCACTGAGCTATCTAGATTTATTTTTTTAGAAGCGACATTGGTTTCAAATTATAACTAAACGAAGCGGCTTATCAAGTGGAAATTTCTAGCAGCCAAATACTTTACGTGATGTTGATTCTCAAACGTGGAGGGGAACCCCCGGAGAAAGATCCACGCGAGCACGGGAAGAGAGACACGCAAACTCCAAATACACAGCAGGCGTCAGGGTCGGGATCGAAACCACGGCCTCCTGTATACCAGGTGAGGTAGTTACCATCCCCTAGCCACCGTGATGATGATGAGAGAGAGACACGCAAACTCCAAATACACAGCAGGCGTCAGGGTCGGGATCGAAACCACGGCCTCCTGTATACCAGGCGAGGTAGTTAACGTCTCCTAGCCACCGTGATGATGATGAGAGAGACACACGCAAACTCCAAAATCCACAGCAGGCGTCAGGGTCGGGATCGAAACCACGGCCTCCTGTATACCAGGCGAGGTAGTTAACGTCTCCTAGCCACCGTGATGATGATGAGAGAGAGACACGCAAATTCCAAATACACAGCAGGCGTCAGGGTCGGGATCGAAACCACGGCCTCCTGTATACCAGGCGAGGTAGTTAACGTCTCCTAGCCACCGTGATGATGATGAGAGAGAGACACGCAAATTCCAAATATACAGCAGCAGGCGTCAGGGTCGGGATCGAAACCACGGCCTCCTGTATACCAGGCGAGGTAGTTAACATCTCCTAGCCACCTTGATGATGATGAGAGAGAGAAACGCAAATTCCAAATATACAGCAGCAGGCGTCAGGGTCGGGATCGAACCCACGGCCTCCTGTATACCAGGCGAGGCAGTTAACATCTCCTAGCCACCGTGATGATGATGAGAGAGAGAAACGCAAATTCCAAATATACAGCAGCAGGCGTCAGGGTCGGGATCGAACCCACGGCCTCCTGTATACCAGGCGAGGTAGTTAACATCTCCTAGCCACCGTGATGATGATGAGAGAGAGACACGCAAATTCCAAATATACAGCAGCAGGCGTCAGGGTCGGGATCGAACCCACGGCCTCCTGTACACCAGGCGAGGTAGTTAACATCTCCTAGCCACCGCGGCGCCCCCGAACGAATGAATGAATGAATGAGAGAGACGCTCACTCACTCGCTATGGCGAGGCGCATGTGAACCTTTGACGCCACGTGGCAGTCATTTCTCATGAAGGGTGGGGGTTGATGGTGGGGGGAGGGGTGTGGTTGAGGGAGGCGCGGTGGGGGGGACATGGCTAGTTGACTTTATTTGAGCGGTTTGTGTTGTTGTGAGGCGTGGGAGAGAACCGGGTTGGGAGACCCCCCCCCCTCCCGGGACCCCCCCTCGCCCCCCATCGTCCCGTCCACCGCGGGCGACGCTACTTCATTGAACGCGGCCACGTGAACGCCTCCAACCCACAGCACCCCTCCAACCCACAGCACCCCTCCAACCCACCACCCCGACCCACCAATTATCAACGTCCCGCAGCTGATATTCAGACATCCACCCGTGGCTCGTGGCGACGTCTCCGCCGTTGCAGCCTCCCCAAAACGGTCGCTAGCGGCACTTGGCCCGTCAATCGGTGGCGGCTATACGGGGGTTGGGGGGGGGGTCGTTGTCTTTTTTTTGTTCTACCTTGTTTGGGCTACCCCTCCCACGGGGACCCCCGCGGATGTGGCTCTGTCAAAGTGCCCCCCACATCCCCCCCCCCGCCGCCCCCCCCCCCTGCCCCCCAGTGGAGACTCGCACAATGGACGGGGTTGTGACGTCAACTTATCTCAGTTTGAAGCCCCCGCGGAGTTAGAGGGAGCAGACCCGATAACGAATCTCTCTCTCCCACGCTCTCTCTCCTTAGACTCTCTCTCTCGTATTCTTGTTTGTCTCTGTGTGTGTGTGTCTCACTGTGTGTGTGTATCTGTGTGCGTGTCTCTCTCTCTCTGTGTCTATCTGTGTGTGTGTGTCTCTCTCTCTCTCTGTGTGTCTCTGTGTGTGTGTCTCACTCTCTCTGTGTTTCTCGATCTGTGTGTGTGTCTCTCTGTGTGTGTCTCTCTCTCTATCTGTGTGTCTATCTGTGTGTGTGTCTCTCTCTGTGTGTCTCTCTCTCGTATTTCCTCATCATCTTCGTCTTCTCTGTCTCTCTGCCACTGTCTCTCTGCCTCTTTCTCCGTCTCTCTCAATGTCTCTCACTCGTTCACCTTTCGACGGTCTAACGCCCCCCCTCTCTCCTCCTCTGTGTTGCTGGCGTCTCGCGCTCCTTCTCTCACTCTCTCTATCCACATCGGGACATCGTTTTTTTTCCACATCCCATCAACCACGCGGCCTTCTGGAAGTGCATCTTTTCAGCTGTGATTGGTTCAAGCACAAGTCTGCACCGGTTTTGACATTCGCTGTCTCATCAGCAGACCCAACGCTGTTGAACTGCCCTCTTTTCTGTTCGAGATATGGAGCCCAGTTCAACGAAAACCCATGAAATACATGGCACGAGATATTCAGATTTATGGTGGTAGAGTAATTAGAGGAGGAGGAGGAGCGTGGGGGCGGGCTGGGGGCTGGAGGGTGTTGGGGAATGAGGGAGGAGAGGGGGGGGAGGGAAGGAGGGGGAGGGGGATATGGTGGGAGGGGGGGGGCGGTCCGGACAGGGTCCCCTCTGTGAGCCCCCCGCTAAGTCTCCCGGGATTCCCTGGCGCGGGTCCCGGTGCGGGCCCCGGGGGCGCTCTGTTTGTGCGGTTACCCCAAGAGACGGCCCCCACGTGCACCGGCGTGTGTGTGTGTACGTGTGTGTGTCTGTGTGTGTGTGTACGTGTGTGTGTGTGTGTCTGTGTGTGTGGGGAGCGGTAGTGTAGCGGTTAGCGCGCTGCACTATGAACCTGGAGACACGGGTTCGTTTCCCGCTCACGGCCAACACCAGTGACGATTATCTGAACCGGTTCCGGGCCTCCCCTAGGTCGACTCAACCTCAAATGAGTCTTTGGTGCGGTGTGTAAACATTGCCACTAGGGAGACAAAGGCGGTCGGGCGTGGTGCTGGCCACCCACCCCCTCGTGTGCCGTTCCGGCCTTCATAGGTGCTCGCTAGTAGCACTTGCCCCTATAGTCTGTTAAGGCTATACGGGGGATCTTTATCTTTGTTGTGTACGTGTGTGTGTTTGTGTGTAAACATCGCTACTGGGAAGATAAAGGCGGCCGCGCGAGCGTGGTGTGCTGAACCCTTTCCCGTGTCGTATTGGCCTTCATAGGTGCTACTTGCTAACGGCACTTGTCCCATCAGTCTGTTCAAGGCTACACGGGTGATCTTTGTCTTGTGGGAAGAGGTGGGTCACTGCACCATGAAGACCACAATTTGCCGAGTTCGTTTCACTGCCGTAGCGTTGGTGGACTCGCTGAGTGGAACTTTCTCGTACACGGAATTGTTACGGTCAGAGACCCAATTGTTTGAAGTCGCGTGCGTGGGCAGTGAGGTCAAGTTCAAGAGGTCATCCTGGCCAATACGTCGCAGCTGGAGAATCTGGTCCTCACTGAGGGTCCAATAGGGGCGCCACGGTGGCGAGATGTTAACTACCTCGCGTGGTACACAAGAGGTCGTGCGTTCGATCGCTACCGTGACGCCTGCTGCTGTATGTTTGGAGTTTGCGCGTCTCTCTATAAAGAGCTTTATAGCTCCGTGCGCCTTACCTGGTAAAATAAAAAATGGCTGAGTTTATTAGAACTTGCTCATTCATGTGGCAGAGATCATTCACACACACACAACAACAACAAACGCCATTCGCCACTAAGTGGCACTGACGTCCCCACGGCGCTTGTGCCCGGCTATGTGCATGTTGAGGCCACGTGAAGTGTCCAACGCCCGCCGGCAGGAGGTCCCGGGGCAAACCCATGTTCCATGACTGAGATGACTTCACCACCTGTGCCCCCCTACTATGCAAACTTGCTGTGTTTTAGCCGCCCGGCGCTCTGCTCGTTGTTGTGAGCGTCGCTCCTCTGCCCTCCGTTGTTGCTGGAGGGCGACTGCCTCCAACTGCCCAGCAGCGTCCTTCACGAGCCTCCTCCACAGAGGCCGATCTTGACACCGCTGGTACCAGTCATCGGCAAGTCCACTCAGCTCCACGTCCTCCTGTACCACATCACTCCATCTATTCTCCAGCCCACGTCGCGCCCATTTAGTCCCCTATATCCGGCCGAACACAAGCTGTTTAGGCATGCGGTGGCTGGGCATGCGGGCTACACGATCCAGCCAACGCAGCCTTGCCTGCCAGAGGAGCTCACCGATGGGACTTTGTCCAGATCTTTCAAGGATTTGTGTAGGCAGGCCAGCCTAAATGTTTCTAACCGGCGAAGATATTCCATTAGGGTGGGTCCACGTTCCGCAAGCGTAGAGAAGGCAGAGCATGCCCGTGGCCGAGAAGACTCGAAGCTTCGTGTGCATCGACAGACCGGAGTGAGATCTCTGCTATCAAACCGGAGCCGGTCATGAGCACACTGCCCAGGTATAGGAAACTCTCCACTCTCTCCACAACTGCCCCATCACCAATTGGGAGTTGTGTGGGTGGGGTGTCTGATGGTACACAATACCCAGGCAGGTGCTTAGTTTTAGTGGGGCTGACGGTAAGGCCCCACCTCTTAGTGGCAAGCTTCAGCAGCAGCGCTTCCGACTCCTCCACTGAGTGAGCAGCAATCACCAGATCATCGGCATACATAACGTGGTTGACCAATAGGGAGCCATCCCTTGACCGCGCCGGGTCATCGATCAGCCTCCCATTGTATCTGTACACACACGCACACACGCACACACACACGTGCACAACAACAAAATCCACCGCCATTCGCCACTAAGTGGTGGTGACGTCACCACCACGCTTGTGCCAGGCCATGTGCACCTTGAAGCCACGTGAAGTGTCGAACGCCCGCTGGCAGGAGGTCACGGGGCAGACCCAGGTGCCACGGGTCGACTGACTGAGATGACCGAGATGACTGGCACACACACGTGCACACACACACGCGCGCACACACGCGCGCACACACACGCGCAGTTTAGCGGTGAACCTGACCACTTCACGAGGCTCCTGGCAGTGGCCGCGCTTGGCGCTGCCATAAAACCCAGGGAGTTGTTGGCGGGTCGACAACAACGCACAACGATGCGCCCTTCTGCCACCCTTCTCCGGTGCCCGATCAGTGCGACCGAGAGGCTTGCCAGCGACGGACCAATGTCGATTGTGCATCTCGAGCAGTGAAAACAACCCAAGTCTCGGCTCGCGTTTGGTCCGCGGGCCCGGTAGTCGCTCACGGCTCATAATGACCATCCCGGTTCTAGCAACCCACCCACCCTCCAGCACCCCCCACCACCCCCCACCAAACTCCCACCCCCATCATACCTCCCCTGCGTGGGCAGCCCCTGGGTCTTCCACAACGCGAGTCTCTGTTCTTATCTCGAGGCTCGCGGAGCTCGCTCGGGTGAGACAAAGCAGAAAGCTGCGGAGGTCTCCATGTTGGCATGGAGACGACATACACAGCGGAGGAGGAGGAGGAGTGGACGCGTCTGCTGTGTGTGCACATTTACAAGTGTCTATGCAGCCCCTTTGCTCTACCCACTGCTGGATGAGTGCTCACCACGCGCCGTCATAGCGGGGGAGGGAGTCATTTGCCCCCAGACGTCAATCACTCTGAGCGAGACCTCGGCAGGGCACTGCGGTGGCGGGGAGATGTTCACTACCTCGCCTGGTATGCAGGAGGCCGGGGGTTCGATGCCGACCCTGACGACGCCTGCTGCTGTGTATTTGAGGTTTGCAGTTTCTCTCTCCCGGTGGTCGCGTAGATTTATCTCCGGGTCCTTCGGGTTTTCCCTGCACATTTATAATTTGACACGCGTCAAGCCTATTTGGCTGCTGTACATTTCCTCGTGATGATAACCCACTCTGTTGGGCTGTCATTTGTGGCCAGGTCGCTTATGAAAAAGAACTGCGTAGGTCAGCGGGCTTTATCTGGTTATATAAAATAAACAAAATGTTGCTTTTAGTTTAGTTTCGCCAGCACTGATTCAACGCAAGCATCAGGAGCAACTCTCACTGACTGCTGATGAGGCACTGGATGTCAAAACCGGTCCAGAGTTCTGCTCGTGCTGATGATGCCCTTGCTGCTCAGACAGAGACGCTCTCACAGAAGGACGTCGTTGCTGAGCCGATGCATTGTGTAAGACATGATGATGATGATGGTGTTATTTGTTTATATTATTACGTTCGTGTCCTTATTGTACCAATGCGGTCACTTCCACGTTCTCCACAACGACCGGAATGGCCACGCTGTGATTACGACCGGGCGAGTTGGTGGGTTCACACTCACAATGTTGGCTTATCGCGGAAGAATCTGATGAGCTAAGGAGCTCTTTTTCACAGGTGTCGAGTAGCGACAGACGTGGAGCAGAGTCGGGAGTCCAGACCCCCATCTCCGCGCCGGTGTCGTCTTCGGCGGTTGCTTCGCCATACTTCCCCGCGCTAGTCAACGCGTGTCGGTTGAAGGAACGAAGCGGAGACTGTGGGATCATGGGACGGTGCAACAGTTGATGTTTGCTAGACTGCTGCACCCTCCAGCCCCGCAGCGTCTCTAGCAACCTGCTGTGCATGCTGGTCGCGCATACAAGCACTGCCCAGGGAGTTGTGGCGCAGTGGTTAGCGCGCTGTGCTGCTAACCCGTCGCCCCGAGTTCGATTTCCGCTCACGGCTCACGAGATCAGTGGCGAATATCTGAAGCGATCATTGGGTCTCCCTCCCCTAGCTTGACTCGGCCTTGAATGAGGACCCGCTAGTGCGGTGGTGTCTAAAACGTCAGCACTCGGGGAGACAAAGGCGGCCGGGAGTGGTGCTGGACAGCCATCCCCTCGGCCGTGCACCTGCACCAGCCTCTACGCAGGTGCTACTCGCTACGCAGTAATTGCACTTGCCCCAACGGTCTGCTAGAGGCTCCACGGGGTAGCTTTGTTTTTGCGTGTGTTTTGGAACAGTCGCGCTGTGTGCGTTCGCTCTGGACACGTGGGCGGAGGCGGCGCCTGGGAACCGCGTGGGGGTTTCGAGGGGGGGGGCTGGGGGGGGGTTGGTGGGGCTGAAGAGGGGGGGGTCAGTGGGTGCGAGGTGAGGGGGGAGCGATCGGAGCCATGGGGGAGTGTGAAGGTTTTCGGGCAAAGGGACAACAGCGCAGAGGAGTAGGAGGTGGTGGTGATGATGAAGTTGGGTAAGTATGATAAGGAGGTAGTGGGCGATGGTTATAATGAGGAGGAGTTGACGATACCGAGGGAGGGAGGGAGGTATCGTACGTATGATGATGACGGTGATGAAGAAGCGAAGGGTGTGTTCACGATCAAAGAGATGTGGTGCAGAACAAACAGACGAAGATGAGGATGAGTGTGTACATGATGATGACGGTGGTGGTGGTGGTGGGGACAGGAGGAGGGGTGAGGCGGGGTGTGTGGGGGAGAGACACTCCGCGTGGCTTCTTGGCCGTCATCTCCTGGCCACAGCGCAAAGGGAATCCCTCGTGCGCCGCGATAACGTGGGGAGTGGGGGGGAAGCGTGGGACAGCGGGGGGAGGGGTGGAGGGCAAGTGGGGGGGTGGGGCGGGTGCCCAAGGCGTGGTGGCTGTAGCCGGGGTCGCGTGGGCACGGTTCGGGGGGGAGGGGTGGGTCGAGTGGAGGGGGGTAGGGGATGGATAATGAAGTCATTGACTTACTCGGGAAACTTTCAATGAGCCTCAAGGATCTCTTTGGTCGTAGGCGGCGTTTGTATTCGTGTGTACGTGTGTCGCTACGCGTGTCGCTATGCGGGTCCCACTCGGGAGACAAAGGGCGCGGTGCTGGCCACCCACCCACTCGTGCGCCGTGCCGATCTTCATAGGTGCTCGCTAACAGCACTTGTCCCAACAGTCTGTTAAGGCGATACGGGGGATCTTTGGCTTTGTATGTATGTGGGGGAGCGGTGGTGTAGCGGTTAGTGCGTTGCGCTACGAACTCGGTCACCCAAGTTTGATTCCCGCTCACGGCCACCAACACCAGCGACGTTTATCTGAACCTTATTCCTGGACCTCCCCCAGGTCGACTCAGCCTCAAATGAGTACCTGGTTCGCTGTGTAAAGCATCAGCACCGGGAAAACAAAGGCGGTCGGGCGTGGCGCTGGCCACCAACCCCCTCGTGTGATGTGCGGGCCTTCATAGGTGCTCGCTAACAGCACTTGCCCCCATAAGCCTGTTAAAGGCTATACGGGGCATCTTTGGCTGTGGGAGCGGTAGTGCCCTGGCCGTTGTCCCACGAACTCGGCGACCTGCGTTTGTGGCGATTATTATCGAGCACGGGGTTCAACGACTTCCCCCACCCTCCTCTAGGTAGATCGTGAGCTCGCTTACGGGAGGGCATTTGCCAATCACCGACCCACGCCTCTTACCCCCCCCCCGTCCACACCCCCCAGCCCTACCCCCAGCCCCCCTGTAAACTCGGGACCCCCCCCCTCCCCGCGTGCGAGCGAGGGAACCCACTGCGGTGAGTTTCCAGGGAGATTCCGGGAGGAATCACTCGGCAGGGCCGGGTTGTGTGGCCCCGCTCGAGTCGTGGGCGAACCGGGGGCGGGCGGGAGAGAGAGAGAGAGCGGGAGGGAGAGAGTTGGAGAGAGTTCGAGAGCGTTGGAGTGCGAGGTAGGGGCTGGTGAGTGCGAGAGAGAGAGAGTGTCTTGTTAGTCGTGTGAGAGAGGAGAGAGAAAGGGAGAGGCGAGGGGGTAATGAGAGTGTGAGTGAGTCTTTTGTTCTTCCTATGTAGAGCGTTTGTTTGCGCATAGCGCGCCACACGTGTCTCCGAGTTGTTGTGTTTACCCACGTGTGTGTGCACACGTGTGTGTGTGTGCACACGTACGTGTGTGTGTGCACACGTGTGTGTGTGTGCGTGTAAGACTGTGAGGAGAGCGGTAGTGTCGTGGTTAGCGCACTACGCTGTGAACCCGGAGACCCGAGTTCGATTCCCGCTCACGGCCAACACCGGTTGCGATTATCTGAAGCGGCCTGGGCCTCCCCTAGGTCGACTCAGCCTCAAATGAGTACCTGGCGTGGTGCGTAAAAACATCGCCACTAGGGAGACAAAGGCGGCCGTGCATGGTGCTAGCCATCCACCCCCTCATGTGCTGTTCCCGCCTTCGCTAACAGCACTTACCCCAACAGTCTGTTAAGAATACACGGGGGTCTTTGTGTGTGTGTGTACACGTGTGTGTGTGTGTGTACCCACGTGTGTGTGTGTACTTCACGAGCCATCATCCCACAGTAGCTTGACAAAAAACGCTATGCACGTGCTACTTTAACCATAATTAGTTCTGCAAATGAGTAAGATGGCTCCCTGCACGAGCGGCGTTACTTAGTACAGCTGCGCGCCACCCGATTCGCCTCCACCATGTTCGGGAACCTTTCTACGGTTCGGCAAAAAAAAATACCGAAGGATCCAGCAGGCAGACGAACATTGCAGATGTTCACCCGACCTCTCCGGCATCTCGATGTGCTCTGACGAGGGGCCGTTGCCCGAAACGTCAGCTATATTTTTCCCTCCCTTTTCAGGCCGGCACGGTGTTATTGACGAACGTGTTTGAAGTAAAACATTGCAGGAGATACACTCGTTTTTATATCGCCGTGTTCGGACCACGTAAAATGATCCCGTTCCGAATTTTCACGGGAAATTACAAAAATGTTGACACATCATCCCGTGAACCTCGCACAAAGCAACAACGTATCGACTGAATATCCGCAATGACAAACAAGGAACACATTGTCCTGCGGAGGGAGCTGGTAGGAACGTTGGGTTGCTCGGTCAATGGCCAGGGTCAACGGCGGCGTGGTGTATTCCGTAAATATGGCCGACTGTGAGGGCGGGCACAAGCCGGCGTGAGTAGGTTAAACGTTGAGTTTTATAAGGGCACCACGGGGTGACCAGCGACGCCCCACCCCTCCCACCCAGCCCCACCCTCCCCACCCAGCCCGTCCCCACCCTCCCCTCTCCACCCAGCCCCACCCCTCCCATTTTTGGATGCACGACGGACGGACACAATAATCCCCTGTGGGCTGGTGGAACCAGGTGGTTCCTACCAGTATAACATTTGGCTGTAAAACCCCCAAAGTGCTGAGTCAGCCAAAACGAAAGTGACTCACTGAGAGCCCCGAGCTCGGCAGTGGGCGTCACGCGCCACGTGCTGTCCAGCGTGGCTGCTCTGCCCATTGCTGACATTTTACAGAGCTCAGCCACAGCTGCCCGACAGGCCCAGAATTATTTTGTAAAATGTAATTAATTAATGATAACCATCATCTGAATGCCCGCTTTGTTAACGTGTGTGTGTGTGTTCTGTACGTTTGCATTTGTCGTTTGTGTGTGCGCATGTTGTCCGTGTATTAATGTCTCTGTATCTGTCTGTGTGCTGTGTGTGTGTTGGCTGGGTCACGGAGTCCGCATTCCCGGCCACCGCATGCCTACAAATATTTTGTTCGGCCTGATAGAGGGGGCTAAACTGGCGCGGCACGGGCTACAGAGAGAAATAGTGATGTGGTACAGGAGGATGTGGAGCTGAGTGGACTTGCCGATGACTGGTACCAGCGGTGTCAAGGTCGGCCTCTGTGGAGGAGGCTCGTGAAGGACGCTGCTGGGCAGTTGGAGGCAGTCGCCCTCCAGCAATAGCGGAGGGCAGAGGAGCGACGCTCACAACAACGAGCGGAGTGCCGGGTGGTTACATACAGCAAGTTGGCGCAGGAGGGGTTACAACTGGGGGTGCATCTGCCAGTCATCTCAGTCAGCCAACTCATGGCACCCGGGTCTCTCCCGAGACCTCCTGTCAGCGAGCTTTTGACACTTCACGTGGCATCAAAGTGCACCTGGCCTGGCACAGGCGGCGGGGTGACGTCACCGTAAATTAGTGACGAATGATTGGTATGTTGACGTGTGTGTATGTTGACGTGTGTGTATGTTGACGTGTGTATTTTGACGTGTGTGTATGTTGACGTGTGTGTATGTTGACGTGTGTGTATTTTGACGTGTGTGTATGTATGTTGACGTGTGTGTATGTTGTTATTGACGTGTGTATGTATGTTTACGTATGTGTGCGTATGTTGACGTGTGTGTATGTTGATGTGTGTGTGTATGTTGACGTGTGTATGTTGACGTGTGTGTATATGGCGTGTGTGTGTATGTTGACGTGTGTGTATGTTGACGTGTGTGTCTTCAAAACATCTCAATGCAATCAAACGTTTATTTGTTTTCGGCCTTCATTATTCCTGCCAGAGCCGGCATCTGGCATGGCATTTGGAAACTCCCGGCGCGGGGGTGGATTTAGTGGTGTGTGAAGTGAAGGGATATGGGGAGTGGGTTGGTGGGGGGGGTGCATGGGGAGGTTCAGGGGGGGTGAGAGGGAGATCACCATAGTTTGGAGAGTTTGATGGAAGGGGGGGGGTCGTCAGGGATGGAGGTGCCAAGTGGTTCCGGGTGGGATGGAGCAGACTGATTGATGATGGTGATGATGGTGACGATGATGGTAGTTCAGAGTTCAAGTTGATTTCGTTTAAACCAGGTGAGACCACGACAGGGTCGCGTTCGCAAGAGTGACTGATCTGGGTGGGGTCACCAACAATTAACGAAAGCAAAGACGTGGAATCTAAATAGGGCCAATGAAGGGATATCAATCGGCGTCGAAGCAATCGAACAGAGATCAGGGCAAAAACAACCCCCGCGTCGTTCTAGAAGGTAGCGAAAACAGATCGATATTGAGAAGACGAAAATGTTTAAATTCCAGGAACGAAAGTTGGCCCCGGACGAAATTTCCAGCGAAAAACGATTGATAGGAAAATTCAATTCCAGGAAGATTGAAGGTGAATTACTGCACTCGAATGTGAAGAGGTGTCAGGGGATCGGCGGGTGGAGTAACGAGGATATCGAGTCAACAATAAATATATCTTACTAACACTCACGACACAAGCGGAAGTATATTCATTCATTTAGAAAGTTTTTAGCCATCTGGCAAAACTTAGCCCACTGTTCGCCCAGTCTCTGTGCATCTCGATGTGTCTCTATGAGTATCTGTGTGTCGCTGTGAGTCTCTGTGCATCCCGATGTGTCTCTATGAGTATCTGTGTGTCGCTTTGAGTCTCTGTGCATCTCTATGTGTCTCTATGAGTATCTGTGTGTCGTTGTGAGTCTCTGTGCATCTCTATGTGTCTCTATGAGTATCTGTGTGTCGCTATGAGTCTCTGTGCATCTCTATGTGTCTCTATGAGTATCTGTGTGTCGCTATGAGTCTCTGTGCATCTCTATGTGTCTCTATGAGTATCTGTGTGTCGCTGTGAGTCTCTGTGCATCTCGATGTGTCTCTATGAGTATCTGTGTGTCGCTTTGAGTCTCTGTGCATCTCTATGTGTCTCTATGAGTATCTGTGTGTCGCTGTGAGTCTCTGTGCATCTCTATGTGTATCTGTGTGTCGCTATGAGTCTCTGTGCATCTCTATGTGTCTCTATGAGTATCTGTGTGTCGCTATGAGTCTCTGTGCATCTCTATGTGTCTCTATGAGTATCTGTGTGTCGCGTTGAGTCTCTGTGCATCTCTATGTGTCTCTATGAGTATCTGTGTGTCGCTATGAGTCTCTATGCATCCCGATGAGTCTCTATGAGTCGATCTCGGGGAGGCCCAGGACCGGTTCAGATCATCGTCACCTGTGGTAGCCGTGAGCGGGAATCGAACTCGGGTCGTCTGATTCGTAGCGCAGCGCGCTAACGGCTACACTAACGCGCCCCACCGATGCACACACGCACACACACATGGGCGCAATGCACACATACAATCCGTACAAACACCGTTTACATAAAAACCCGCAGAGGTCTTTATCTCATCAGATCATCACAACCCCTGCTCGCTCGGTGACACCTGGAATGCGCCCTGTCTCTCGCCACGGGGATAAAATCGCCCCCCCCCTCCCTCCTCATCCCCCCTCCCCCGTCTCGCACACTGAGACGATGAGCGGGGGTACAGGGACCCCTTGGAGGGGTTCCCGATACCACCGACAGGCAGCAGTCAGGGTGATGGATTCATTCGGCCAATTCACTCCTCCACTCACTCGGCTCAAGGGCGGCCCGTCGCCTCCTCATCGCTCGTCTATCGCTCCTGGCACGGTCACGTGTCCGTGGACCGCACCACGTGATTCCTCGGCCCGTGTTGAGCTCGTCAGCTGTATCGTCTCGTCCACACTGCGGAAACTCCCGCACCTCCGATTAGCACGGTTGGCTACGTACGGCGCGAAAGAAGTTCAACGCGCATACACACGCACACGGCTCTGTCGCTGGATGGTGGAGGGTTACAGTTAAATAATTGGAATTATATCCCCCCCCCCCCAAACACGATTTGACGCAAAGTAAACGAATTATTACGCGTGGCATCATATCGTTGTGTCTGCATTTGAGTGAGTGGGGTATCTACAGATGGATCGCCCTCCATACCGTGGAGAGTTTCAATTTGATTTTCGCGGAACCGCGTGAGATCTCAAGCCACGGTGACCTGGGTCACCCAAAATAACACAATTGATCACGTGAAGAAGATAGATAATTAAGAAGATAAGTTACGGACGAAAGCAATAATATTGCCACAAACATAAATAGCATTATTACATTATTAATTAAGTACATTTCAGCAACGCACAAAGTAGAATGCTGTACACTGCGTAGAACAGAAAACGCCCCGAACAAAATAACTTTTTTAAACCTTCATCGCGATATTTCCAAACAATACACTTCGACACGCGAGACGTGTGATCGCAATCTGCACTGCCTAACCCCCCCCCCATCCTCCCTCCCCTCCCCCGTAATCTTCCGCAGTGCCCCCCGTAATCATCAAACGGGAGCCGAGCGATGACCTCCTCAGTCAGCTGCACGCGGGCCCCCCACTCCACTCGTTGGGTGAATCCCCATTCTCAGCGGCGTGGTTCCGCGACGCGCCCCTGCCCATCCCCTACCCTGGCCATGCCACGCAACACCATCATCAGCAGCAGCAGCAGCATCATCATCATCAGCAGCAGCAGGTGCCAACAGTTGAACAGAGGCCGCGCTACCTACACGAGCGTCGTGCTGCTGCTGCTGCGTTCTCGACTGACTGTGACCAGGGATACGTCAACAATCATCTACAGCCGCTGGTTCAACCTCTCAGTCACCAGCAGCAGCAGCAGCACAACAACCACCAACACCAGAACAACCACAGCAACAATCACAGCAACAACCACAACAATAACAATCATCACCACCAACAGAATAGCCATCATCATCACCACCAGCATCATCAGCAGCAGCAGGAGCAGGAAGACCAACATCATCAGCAGCAGCAAGAGCAACATCATCATCATCAGCAGCAGCAGCAAGGGCTGTTCGAGGAGGCGGTGTTCGCAGGGAAGCGGTCGTTCTCCACCGCCGTGTTCGCCTCCTTCCCGCACTGCCCACCGGGTCGCCTGCATCTGCTGAACGGGCGAGGGGGTTTCCCCAGGGTCGCGGGGGAGGGGCCCGGGGGACGGGGGCCAGGGGAAGGCTTCCACACGAGCCAGCAGCAGCAGCAAGAGCAACAACATCAACAACATCAGCAGCAGCAGCCCTCCACCGCCGCGGCCGGCCAGGGGTCTCCGCCGACGTCATTGCCGCTGAGCGCCATCAAACAGGAGCCGCTGGAGACGCCGCCCAGAGGGCAGAGCATCACGCTCGACGACGGTGAGAGGGCCTCGGGTGCTGCTGCTGGTGACGGAGGTGACGGTGGTGGTGGCGGTGGTGGTGGTGGTGGCGGTGGTGGTGGCGGTGGTGGTGGTGGTGGTGGCGGTGGTGGTGGTCGCGGTGGTGGTGGTCGCGGTGGTGGTGGTGGCGGTGGTGGTGGTCGCGGTGGTGGTGGTGGTGGTGGCGGTGGTGGTGGTGGTGGCGGTGGTGGTGGTGGCGGCGGTGGTGGTGGTGGTGGCGGTGGTGGTGGTGGTGGCGGTGGTGGCGGTGGTGGTGGCGGTGGTGGTGGCGGTGGTGGTGGTGATGGTGACTCGCACAACGATGATGGTCATGACCTTGACAATGACGATGGTCATCATCACGATATGGACGATGTGGTGGTCTAGACGATGTTAGTGGGAGGGATGATGATGATGATGATCACCATGATGATCTGCACAACGATGAGCGATGATCATGATAATGAGCTAGATGCCGTGTGGTGGTGATGATGATGATTATAACACCGTGTAACAAAAAAAATTGGTTCCTGGGTAGTAAGTGTTATTTCCTAATTGCTTATGCCTCAAAAGTACAGAAAATGGATATTATTATTCTTGGGTCTTTCGGTAAAGTCGCATAGATAGATTCAAATAAAATAACAAAAAAATTACAAAATAATATTAATCATATAATCATACATTTTATTTGAACCTATCTACGTGACTTTACCGAAAGACCCAAGAAAGTGAATTCCTGCAGTCACGAAAGCTTTAAGTCAAGATTTAAAATGATTATTATTCCCTACAAACTTTGCGTTTGTGACCAGGACAGTGATATTTTAAAATGAACCTATTTTCAATGAGAAAACGCGGTGTGCATTTGTGTCATTCCTTCACGTAAAGTCCTGGTCACAAAAGCAACGTTTGTGGGGAATAATAGCCATTTGTTATACGTTTTAGGCATAAGCAATACAAAAATAACACTTAGTACCCAGGGACAAAAATCGTGTTACATAGTGTAATGAGGATGCCGTGGTAAGGATTCTGCTGCTGCTGATGATGATGATGATTAATAAGCTGGACAATGTTGAGTGAAGATGTGGAGGGTGGCAACACCTCGATGCAGTAGTGATCATGTTGATGACTCGTGATGATGATCGCCCTCTATGGCAGTGAGTGACGGGAAGTGCGGTCGGGAGCGGTGGCGCAGCGGTTAGCGCACTGCGCTATGAACCCGGCGACCCGAGTTCGATTCCCGCTAACGGTCAACACCCAGTGACGATTATGTGAACCGGTCGACTCAGCCTCAAACGCGTATCTGGTGCGGTGTGTAAACATCGCCACTGGGGAGACAAATGTGGCCAGGCGTGGTGTTAGCCACCCTCCCCCTCGCGTGCCATGCCGGCCTTCGTAGGTGCTCGATAACAGCACTTGCCCCAACAGTCTGTTACAGGCTATACGGGGGATCTTTGTCTTTGTACGTGTGTGTGTACGTGTGTGTGTACGTGTGTGTGTACGTGTGTGTGTACGTGTGTGTACCTTCCTAAGTGCGGCACAGTGAGTCCTCTCGCGGCGCGACTCGCGGAGTAACCACGGCCGCTGATTGAATGGAGCCGCGCTCGGCCAAAATCAACACGGCACCTCCGTTTCAACTGCTGTGGGGATACCGGCGGGGCGGGGCGGGGTGTGGCGGGGGTGTTGGGGGGCTGTGTGAGTTGGGGGGGGGGGTGCGGGAGAACGGATTGGGAAGAGGAGAGAGAGAGGGGAGCGGGGAGGAAGAAGGGGTGGAGGTGACCGGACGCAGATGATGCACTTTTACGCACACAACATCATCGTGTCTTTTGCACATTCTGTTTGCCGCAGCAACACAAAGTGGCGCTTGTGCCAGGCTAGGTGCACATTGAGGCCGTCACGTGAAGTGCGGAAGGCTCGCTGCTGGGAGCCGGAGGTCACGGGACAGACCCAGGTGCCATGGGTGACTGGCTAGGGATGACTGACAGATGCGCCACGTGACCTCACCCCACTGTGCCAACTCACTGGGGGGTTAGCCGCCCCGGCGCTTCGCTCGTTGCGATGCTGAAATGTGCAACACGATGTGTGCGTGTGTGTGGATAACAAGGTCTTCAAGCCAGGAGCCCCTATAAAGGCTTAGTGGGTGTCGATTAATCGGCGGAGCAGCGGGGGGGTGGGGGTGCAGGATCAAGGTGTGTGTGGTGTAGCCTTAATAGGTGCTCGCTAACAGCACTTGCCCCAACAGTCTGTTAGAGGCTACACGGGGGAACTTTGTCTCTATCTTTGCATGTGGGTGTGTGCCTCAATGGCCCGCGATCAGAAATCGCTCTTTAATTCCATCAAAAAAGTAACCTGCAGCGCCACACCTATTTCCATCATTCGGGGAAAGAACGGTGATCCAATCTCCGACCCACAGGAACAGGTTTGCAGATTTGCTGAGCATTTCTGTGGAGTCCTGGGGGAGGGGAAATCCCTCAGCCTGGAACACATCGTGGGACAAAGTGGGGATGACCCTGCTGAGGCTGCGGTGGCTCAAATATCGGAAGAAGCCACCCCCTGTGAGTAACTGGCTAAGTGCCATCTGTTGAGGAAGTCCTGAAGGTGGTCCAGAGCCTGAGACCAGGAAAGGCACCGGGCAGAGATGATCTCCCAAGCGAAATGTTGAAGGAGGGTGGCGTTTGTGCACAGACTGCACTACATGACATCATAACAACAGTCTGGACCACTGGATAGGTTCCGCAGGATTGGAAGGATGCCCTGGTAGTTCCCCTCATTAAGAAGGGGGACCGCACAGACTGTAACAACTACAGGGGCATCTCACTCCTCAGTGTGCCGGGAAAGGTCCTGGCAAGGATAATTCAACATCACCTTGCCAGGCACGCTGAGGAGAGGCTTGCGGAGCCCCAATGCGGTTTCAAGAAAGGGCGGTCCTGCACAGATGCCATATTTTCTGTCCGTTTGCTACAGCAGAGGTGTAGGGAATTCCAACAAGACCTACATCTCTGACCTGGTCAAGGCCTATGATACCATCAGTGCTTTCGGAGTCCCTGATCCGCTGCTCACGATCATTAAGGGCCTTAATGGTGGTGAGCGGGCCCGGGTAAAACTACGTGGCCGGGAATCGGAGCCATTCCCTGTTCACTTTGGGGTGCGACAGGGATGTCCTCTGGCTCCCACATTATTTAACATCTATTTCGACCACGTAGTTCGTGAAACCTTCAATTGCTGTACCGGAGGAATTTCCATCTGGTACAGATACAATGAGAAGCTGATCGATGCCCGGGTGCGGTCAAGGGATGGCTCCCTATTGCTCAACCATCCCTCCCTTCTCGACGCTTGCGAAACGTGGACCCCCCTAATGGAACATCTTCGCCAGTTATAAACATTCAGGCTGGCCTGCCTACGATCCATCTTGGGTTTAACCAGGCTGGATTGTGTGAGGAGCTCACATATCCTTGAAAGATCTGGACAAAGTTCCATTGGTGAGCTCCTCCGACTTGCAAGGCTGCGTTGGCTGGGTCATGTAGCCCGCATGCCCAGCCACCGCATGCCTAAACAGCTTTTGTTCGGCCGGATCGAGGGGGCGAAACGGGCGCGGCACAGGCTAGAGTGATGTGGTAAAGGAGGATGTGGAGCTGAGTGGACTTGCCGATTACTGATACCAGCGGTGTCAAGATCGGCCTCAGTGGAGGAGGCTCGTGAAGGACGCTACTGGGCAGTTGGAGGCAGTCGCCCTCCAACAACAACAGAGGGGGGAGGAGCGATGCTCACAACAACGAGCGGAGCGCCGGGTGGCTAAAGCACAGCCAGTTGACACAGTAGGGGCCACAGGTAGTGCATCAGCCAGTCATCTCAGTCAGTCGACCCGTGGCACCTGCTGGGTCTGCCCCGTGACCGCCTGCCAGCGGACGTTCGAAACTTCACGTGGCCTCAACGTGCACATAGCCTGGCACAAGCGTCGTGGTGACGTCACCGCTACTTAGTGGCGAATGGCGGTTGTTGTTGTGTGCGAGGCCAGAATGTGTATACGATTAGCACGGTAGACAACGCACGGTGCGAAATAAGTTCAACACACATAGCGTCATGCATATAGAAATCGGGGTTTCGGACGCTTCTCATAATTAATCGGGATAGTGCGGCATTTAACCCGCTGTTATTAGTTGCGTTATCATGATCACCGGGGCAAAGCACTTTAACGCAAACGCATTAATTGGTGGCCAGCAGCCGTGCCTAATTGACTCGTTAGGCGGGCCACAGCGTCATATTAATTGACATTAGGCCAACAACGCAACATTTCCATTTCAATCTCTACGTTTACTGAATAATATATATTGAGAGAGAGAGGAGGGAGAGAGGGAGGGGGTGGGTGTGGGAGGGGTAAGGAGGGTGGTGGGGGGGACGATAAATTCATTCCACTTAAACTCAAAACACCCAAATCGGAAAAACAAACACGGGGGCCGCGTGAGAGCGACGCAGGAGCCGCGCTGTGCACTTTGGCTGGGAGCCGTCGCGCAACGAAATCCGCTCCGCCGCTCATCGGGAGCTGGCCTGGCTCATCAGAAGGGCACCACGCTGGCTAGGAGATGTTAACTACCTCGCCTGGTGTACAGGAGGTCGTGGGTTAGACCCCGACCCCGACGCCTGCTGCTGTATATTTGGAGTTTGGGTCTCTCTCTCTCATCATCATCACGCTGGCTAGGAGATGTTAACTACCTCGCCTGGTGTACAGGGGGTCGTGGGTTAGACCCCGACGCCTGCTGCTGTATATTTGGAGTTTGGGTCTCTCTCTCTCATCATCATCACGCTGGCTAGGAGATGTTAACTACCTCGCTTGGTATGCAGGAGGCTCGTGGGTTCGATCCCGACGCCGACGCCTGTTGTGTGTTTGGAGTTTGCTCGCTCTCTCTCTCTCTTTCCCCTTCCCCCGTGAGTCGCGTGGATGTGTGTGTCCGTGTCCTCCGATTTGATTCCCTCCGCATTGAGAATGAACATCAACGCGCGTTTCCATGATTTGGCCGCAGTAAATGTCCACCTTGATGAGCCACTTTCGTCGAGCTCTCATTTGTGATGGACAGGTCGCTTCTGAGCTACGCAGCTCAGTGAGCCTTACCTGGTAACATCAAAATATAGTTTAGTTTCATGCTCATTGGCGTGCTCTCTCTCGGTGGGGGGGGTGTCGAGACTCAAACCATCATCACCTCCGGAGTCGATGCAATGAGCACCGACCTTGTAGTGGGAAGTCAAGGACAAGTGTCCTTTGGAAAGAGACGCGTCCCCGCCCTAGGAACGTGGAATTCCCACCACTGGCTCTGCAGGTCTGTACGCGTTTGATGTGCACCAACGTCTCTGTGTGATTCATTTTGAGCATGAAAATCACCTGACATTCCTTTTCCGTTATCTTTTTCATCGCTGGTAGGTTTTTGGGTATAAAATATCTACATATATTTATTAATGTATGTATGAATATATTTATTAATATACTATCATTTTTGCGCAATCTGTTGTCCTCGTGGATAAATCTTTCCGCAAACAGCTGTTGGATCGAGCTGGGTGTGGACCCCCCCCCCTCGTTCGATCCCCTCCCTCGCCCGGCTGCGAGACACGCGGATTTGTTTTGTGTGTGTGTCTGTGTGTGTGTCTGAGTATGTGTGTGTGTCTGAGTGTGTGTGTAGCGGTTTTCGAGCTGCGTTACGGACCTAGTGACCCGAGTTCGATTCCCGCTCACGGCCAACACCGGTGACAATTATTTGAACCGGTCCTGGGCCTCCCCTAGGTCGACTCAGCCTCAAATGAGTATCTGGTGCGGTGTGTATACATTGCCACTGGGGAGACAAAGGTGGCCGGGCGTGGTGTTGGCCACCCACCCCTCGTGTGTCGTGTCGGTCTTCATAGGTGCTCGCTAACAGCACTTGCCCCAACAGTCTGTTAAGGCTATACGGGGGATATTTGTCTTTGTGTCGACGCGAGTGAGTGTGCGTTGCGGTGTTGCACGGGTTGCTCGCAAACAACACTTGCCCCAAAAGTCTGCTGAGGCTATACGGGGGATATTTACCTTTGTCTTGTTGTAGTGGCTACATCACCACACTACAGACCCGGGGGGCTGAGTGCGATTCCCCGGCCACAGCCAACATCAGCGACTAATGCGCACTCGCGAACATGCGCCTCACACACAAAGACAAAGATCCCCCGTATAGCCTTTAACGAGTAGCACCTATTTATCGTGGGTGGCCAGTCACAACGCCCGACCACCCGCCTTCGTATCCGTCGTGGCGGCGTTTAGAAAATCACACCGGGTAACTCAGGGTGGAGGGTGAGATAACGTTATCGCAACCTCCACATCGCCCGCCAGCAACCAGGAGGAGCGTGGCCGGTTCACCTCCCTTATCCGGAGAGACAATGTTACACATTCTTTACAAAGAGATTCCTTCGCAAGATGATTCACTCTGCATGATGATGATAATATTGGTTTAGAACGCACGTATATCAACACACAGAAACATCCACACACCCCACCGACAAACCACCACGAGACACGCGCAGATAGGGCTGTGACTAAATTTAGGATGTTGTCCTATAGCGTGAGACGCGCGCGGTCAGAGCCAGAGAGGTCTCCCTCCCACAACCCGCCGTGTTTGTGTTGGTGTGGTCAGGAAAGCGGAGCCGGGAAAATGGCAAGAGACCAGACACCACAAGGGCTGAAGAGTCCTGCAGGAGGAGGAGGGTGGGGGGAGTGGTGGTCGGGTTGAGTGGGAGGGGGAGCGGTGGTGGGGGGCAGGGAGTGGGTGTTGGTGGTGAGTGAGGAGATGGGGAAGCTGTGTGTGTGTTGGATATGTAGGAGCTGTGGGATGTTTCTTGGGTGCTATGGGTGCGTTGATGCTATGGGTACGAGGATGCTTTGGGTGTGTGGGTGCTCTGGGCGTGTGTGGATGCTCTGGGCGTGTGCCCTGCCGGCCTTCATAGCTGCTACTCGCTAACAGCACTTGTCCCAATAGTCTGTTCGGCTCTACGGGTAGCCTTGGGTGGCTGTGGGGGAGGTGTGGATGCCATTTGTGTTTGCTATGCGGTCCAGGCGGCGTGCATGCTACGTGTATACATCTGTCATTGTGTTGGCATGGGCGCATTTCCGCCACTGATTCTGTTGGCGGTAGTGATGGCATGTCCGCTATGCATTCGTATGCATATTGTTCCGTGTGTGCGTGTGCGTGCTGTGCGATACGAGATGTGTAATTGCCGGCGACCCGAGGTCGATTCCCGCTCGCGGCCCACATCACTCACTAAATAACCGAACCGTCCTTCCCCTGGGTCGACTCAGCCTTAAAACGAGCACCTGGTGCAGAATGTAAAAAAAAAACATCAGCAAACTGGGGAGACAAAGGCGGCCGGGCGTGGCGCTGGTATTCGCTAACAGCACTTGCCCGAACCGTCTGTCAAAGGCTATACGTGGTGTGTACGCTGTGGGTATGCTATGCGTACCCTCTCCATGTGTGTCTGCCCAATGTATAGCGCTGGGTGTGGCTAATGCCTTGAGAGGAGAAGGTGGTGGGGTGGTTGTGGGGGGGGTGATGGTGGGGTGATGGTGGGGGGTGGAGTGGGTGGGGTCGGGGGGGTCCGCGGGCAACGCTGTCGCGATCTGGATGGGAGCCCATGTTGGTGCTCGCTCGTGCAGGGGCTGTGCCGCCCTGCACTCGACCCCTGCAGCTGCAGCAGCAGCATCAACAGCAGCAACAAGGGCAGTGGTGGCAGCGGCAGCAGCTGGGGAGGTCTGCGGATCAACACGGGAGGCAGCGGCACGCAGAGAGACGCGCCCGTCACCTGCACACACACAGGCGCACACCACACACGGAGACACACGCACAGGCGCACACGCACACACACGCACACACACGCACACGCACAGGCGCACACACGGACGCACACAGGGGCCGCAAAACATTCAAGACTTTTCCACCTCGATCTGTATCGCGTGTGAACATCATCGTTGCTGTCCGCTTAACGTTCGCGGGGCGTCCTTGAACTCCCTGTCCTCAGCAACTGTGATAATACAAAATAAGATTTCTAATATTATATAGTAATAATATATATTGCGATGTATTACTACGTGATATATATATTCATATGCATTCAACTCTTCGTTTTTTGATGCTCTCAGCCAGGTTTTTTGGTGTTTTAATCCCGACTATTTTTGCTTCATGAATCACGATTCATGAGTTTAAAAAAAAATTGGGGGGGGGGGTTCAGGCACGTCATGACATAGCCAATCTGTTGAGTGTGTGTGTGTCACCCTCCAACACCCAACGCAGCCAAACTAATGAAATTGCCACGTGGTGTACAAGTGCTCAGATTGTTGTTGTTGTTGTTGATGTTGTTTTACCTCTATATTTATTTTTACTTTTACCAGGTAAGACCCATTGAGCTATGTAGCTCTTTTTCAGAAGCGACCTAGCAATCTCAAATGATAGCTCAACAAAGTAGCAGCTGACCATCGTGTGGAAATTCCTAGCAGCCAAATAGTTTAAACGCGCATTGCTTCTAAATGTGTTGGGGGGGGGGGGCGCCGGAGGACCCTGAGAAAAATCCACTCCAAATATACAGCAGCAGGCGTCAGGGTCGGGATCGAACCCATGACCTCCTGTATAGCAGGCGGGGTAGTTAACATCTCCTAGCCACCACAGCACCCCACTCGCTCGCCAGTGAGCTGTAACAATAATGATAATGACAAGAGTAATAATGAGTTAATGACAACACTAATAACAACAATAACAACAATTCTCACATTCGGAGGTGGTGGTGAAGGGTTGACGCGTCAACGATTACATTTTGTCGGGTGGTGGAGGGCGATACGACCAAAACGTAGCCTCACCCAAATCTCAATCATGACTCGTAACACTGGCTACCGATTTTTTTTATTTACATCAATTATAAATAAAACCGAAACTGTTCAAATCAGCAGAATTACTACCCGACGCGGTGTGTAGTAAACATCTCCACTGGGGAGACAAAGGCGGCCGGGCGTGGTGTTGGCCACCCACCCCCTCGTGTGCCACAGTGCCGTCCTTCACAGGTGCTACTCGCGAACAGCACTTGCCCCAGCAGTCTGTTAATGCTACACGGGGGATCTTTGTCTTTAGTGTATTTTATTGTACACTCGCTATTTATTTTCAGGGTCTGTGTTTAGATTTGTTTTTACTTCCAACAGATGGTCAAGGGGGCAGGGTGTGGCGGGGTGTAATGGTGATCATGATGACGGTGGTGAGTTGTGGTGATGATGATGACGGTGGTGGCTTTGATGATGGTGATGATGTTGGTGCATGTGATGGTTATGGTGATAGTGGTTACAATGATGATGGATTTGCGGTCTCAGCGGTCTTGTGAGCCACGGCGCAACCAGGACCACGCCCGGCCGCCTTTGTCGCGTCGCACCGGGTACTCATTTCAGGCTTAGTCGACCTAGGGGAAGCCCAGCAGCAGAGAGGGCGAGGGAGACATGAACTCTACGGCGCTTTCTTGCGACAGCTGGACACGATTTGTGGACATTCGCTCCGCATTAGCCGTGCTGATTACTCAATCGAGGGGCGCTGGGGGTGGTCATTATTGAGACGTGGGGAAGAGATTGGGGGGGGGTCGTGCGTGCTCGTGACAGAACACACCATCATCATCATGGTCATCATTATAATCAGCAGAAGCAGCAGCGTAAAAAATCATCAGCTTGCACCCTCCCCCATCCTCAATCCACCCCCGCCCCCCACCTTGTCCCACCCATCCATAAAATATTTGCACCCCCATCTCCTACTCCTCTTGACCACCTCACAAAGACAAATATCTCACGACACAGATTGTTGTTGGCGAGTACCACTTACCAAGGCCAACACGGGTGTGGTGTGGCTGACATCACGCCCGGCCGCCTTTGTCTCCCCAATGATTTTTATTTATATATATACACACGTATTTTTAAGGCTGAGTCGACCTAGGGGAAATGTCTTCCCGGACGGGTTTGGTGGCTGTGGACTCGGCCCGGAGAGTTTGCGTGGCGCAGTGCGCGCTAACCGCTGCGCCACCGCTCCTCACCCACCCACGCACTCTGAACGCGTGGCGCACTGTAGGAGCGGCCCGGGTGGGAGCGAGGGGGGGCGAGGGGGTGGGAGCGAGGGGGGGCGAGGGGGGGGTGGGAGCGAGGGGGGGCGAGGGGGGGGTGGGAGCGAGGGGGGTGGGGGCGAGTGGGGCGGTGCGACGACACCTCCAGGGTGGCGGGTCATTCCTAGGTGAGAGATTGTGGGTAACCGTGTGGGTCTCTGGGTAACTGTGTGGGATAACTGTGTGAGTCTCTGGGTAACCGTGTGAGTCTCTGGGTAACTGTGTGAGTCTCTGGGTAACTGTGTGAGTCTCTGAGTAACTGTGTGGGTCTCTGGGTAACTGTGTGAGTCTCTGAGTAACTGTGTGGGTCTCTGGGTAACTGTGTGGGTCTCTGGGTAACTGTGTGAGTCTCTGGGTAACTGTGTGAGTCTCTGAGTAACTGTGTGAGTCTCTGGATAACTGTGTGAGTCTCTGAATAACTGTGTGGGTCTCTGGATAACTGTGTGGGTCTCTGGGTAACTGTGTGAGTCTCTGGATAACTGTGTGGGTCTCTGGATAACTGTGTGGGTCTCTGGGTAACTGTGTGGGTCTCTGGATAACTGTGTGAGTCTCTGGATAACTGTGTGGGTCTCTGGGTAACTGTGTGAGTCTCTGGATAACTGTGTGGGTCTCTGGATAACTGTGTGAGTCTCTGGATAACTGTGTGGGTCTCTGGATAACTGTGTGGGTCTCTGGGTAACTGTGTGAGTCTCTGGATAACTGTGTGGGTCTCTGGATAACTGTGTGAGTCTCTGGATAACTGTGTGGGTCTCTGGATAACTGTGTGGGTCTCTGGGTAACTGTGTGAGTCTCTGGATAACTGTGTGGGTCTCTGGATAACTGTGTGGGTCTCTGGGTAACTGTGTGAGTCTCTGGGTAACTGTGTGAGTCTCTGGATAACTGTGTGGGTCTCTGGGTAACTGTGTGAGTCTCTGGATAACTGTGTGGGTCTCTGGATAACTGTGTGAGTCTCTGGATAACTGTGTGAGTCTCTGGATAACTGTGTGGGTCTCTGGGTAACTGTGTGAGTCTCTGGGTAACTGTGTGAGTCTCTGGGTAACTGTGTGGGTCTCTGGGTAACTGTGTGAGTCTCTGGGTAACTGTGTGGGTCTCTGGGTAACTGTGTGGGTCTCTGGGTAACTGTGTGAGTCTCTGGGTAACTGTGTGAGTCTCTGGGTAACTGTGTGGGTCTCTGGATAACTGTGTGGGTTTCTGGATAACTGTGTGGGTCTCTGGGTAACTGTGTGAGTCTCTGGGTAACTGTGTGAGTCTCTGGGTAACTGTGTGGGTCTCTGGATAACTGTGTGAGTCTCTGGGTAACTGTGTGGGTCTCTGGATAACTGTGTGGGTTTCTGGGTAACTGTGTGGGTCTCTGGGTAACTGTGTGAGTCTCTGGGTAACTGTGTGGGTCTCTGGATAACTGTGTGAGTCTCTGGGTAACTGTGTGGGTCTCTGGATAACTGTGTGGGTCTCTGGGGTCCTTTGTGTAAGGGTTGCCGGGTTCGTAGCGCAGCGCGCTAACCGTTACACCACCGCTCCCCCCACACACACATACACACAGAGAGACACACACACACAGAGACACACACAGATACACACACAGATACACACACAGGCACACACAGATACACACACAGACACACACACAGAGACACACACAGATACACACACAGATACACACACAGGCACACACAGATACACACACAGACACACACACCCTCTCACCCCTCTCACGCACGAGATTAATTAAAGCCGTATAACCCAAGACCAATGTAACTCGAGTCCTGCAGTGCTGGGTAATCAACACGGGAGCGAGACAGCGTTGGGGCGAGGGGCGGGGGCGTGGGGGGATAAGAGGGCGGGGCGGGCGGGGGGCGGGGGGCGCACTCGAGAGGGTGGGGGTGGGGGGGGGTGGGTTTGGGGGGGGGTTAGTTTTGACGGAATTCCTCTTTTCACCGGCGGTTCGAAGTCATTGTTATGAAGTTTGGGGATGGGGGGGCGAGCGGGAGTCCAAACAGAAGGGCAGGATGGGGAGAGAGAGAGAGTCTTTGGGGGGATGTGGTGGTGGAGCAGAGGTGAGGGAGCCGGTATTGCTGGAGGGATGTGGATGGGGGGGGGCTGCGTTTGGGGGGGGGGGTGGAAGCAGCGTCTGAGCATCTGGTTTATTTTGGCGAGCAGTAGCGCATTCCAGCTGCGTCTTTCTCCCCTCTCTCTCTCTCCCCCCTCTCTTTCTTATTCTCCCCTCTTACCCCCCCCCCGCTCTTCTTCCCGATCCTCCATCCACGCTGACCAAACGCGTGCTCACGCATCTCCGTTGCTCGCCCGCTCACCACCGGCTAGCCAGTCAGGCAGCAGGCCAACTGGCCAGCCACAGACACACAACAGACAAAGATCCCCCGTGTAGCCTTAACAGACTGTTCGGGGCAAGTGCTGTTAGCGAGTAGCACCTATGAAGGCCGGCACGGCACACGAGGGCGTGGGTGGCCAGCACCTCCCCGGCCGCCTTTGTCTCCCGAGTGACGATGTTTTTACACACCGCACCAGGTACTCATTTGCGGCTGAGTCGACGTAGGTGAGGCTCGGCTCCGATTCAGAAAATCGTCACCGGTGGTGGCCGTATGCCGGATTCGAACTCGGGACGCCGAATACGTAGGGCAGCGCTCTAACCACCACGCCACCGCTCCCCATAGCCACACACACAGACACACAGACACACACACAAACACACACACAGAGACACACACACAGACACACACAGCCCAGCCGTGCAGCCAGTCACTCACGCCTGCAGGCATCCAGCCAGCAAGCCAATCACGGAGGTAGTCAGACGCACAGCCAGCTACACAGACACACCGACAGTCAGTCCCAGTCAGTCACAGACAGATACGCAAACCGGCAAGTCAGCCAGCCAGTGACACAGACGGTCACGCAGACACGCGGCCGCCAGCAAGGGAGCTGGCCAGGCACACAGACAGACCGGACAGACACGCCGGTAGCCAGACAGTCACTTGGACAGGCATCCAGGCAGCAAGCCAATCGGACACACAGACAGACGCAGCAAGCCAGCTGGGTCACGCCAGCGTGGTCACGGTGATAAAAGTGTCGAGACACAGTGTGCGTCTTTCACGTGGGCTCCCGTCTCAAGGGGCTCGCAGGGAGAGAGAGAGAGGCAGGGAGGGAGAGTGAGCAGAAGAGTCGAGAGGAGATGAGTGTGTCGTGTCGTCTCAATTGATTTTCTTTCCTCCCTACCTCCCATCACTCCTTCACCCCACTCACCCCACTCACCCCCTCCCTCACCTCTTCCCTCGGCCACTCACTTAACCGGCAGTGGGTTTTTGTTGCGAGCGCCTCCGCGTTGAGGGAGGGCTGTAAACTCCACTCCGGGTTTCGTGAAGTCTCCAAAAATGGCATTAACGATCATCATTTGGAATGCGAAGGGCAGCTTTCGTTCACTCCCAGAGAGAGAGAGCGAGAGAGAGAACGATTCAGAGACAGACATCGGGAAGGCTGCTTCTAGAACCGTCAGCCGACAATTGCCCAAGCTCTGCGGTCCTGTATTAGGATGTGGTTTTTTGCTGAACTCCATTTCACGAGTGGTCGTATCGCACGTGGGAGGTAGCCGGAGTTCCCGGAGGGGGGGGGGGGCGGTGTAGTTATGGCACTCAGTCCCCGTCCGGAGAGAAGCTAACCCACTTGCTGTACTGCCATTAGGCAGGAGATGGCGACCGTGACGCCCACGGGTAGGAAGGCAGTTTCACTAGCGCGCGTGTGTGTGTGTGCGCGGGTGATATGGGGAGCGGTGGTGGAGCGGTTAGCGCTACGCATCGCTACGAACTCGGCCGCCCGAATTCAATTCCCGCTCATGGCCACCACCACCGGTGACGATTATCTAAACCTGTCCTGGGCCTCCCCTAGGTCGACTCAGCCTCAAATGAGTAAACATTGCAACTGGGGAGACAAAGACGGCCGGGCTTGGTGCTGGCCACCCACCCCCTCGTGTGCCGTGTGCCGACCTTCATAGGTGCTGCTCGCTAACAGCACTTGCCCCAACAGTCTGATCAGGCTATAGGGGGCGGGATCTTTGTCTTTGTGATCCAACCCATCACTGACCCCCCCTCCACACACTCCTGGATTGCAGGCCACGTTCAGCCAAGCCGACAGCAGCGTGTGACGGTTGTGACATCACAGTCAATTCGTGACGGCTGTTGTTGTAAAAGTGTCTGTGTACACGTCTCAGCCAGTCAACGCATGGTAACCTGGGTCTGTCCCGTGACCTCCTGCCAACGGGCGTTCGACACTAAAAGTGCACATAGCCTGGCACAAGCGCCGCGGTGACGTCACCGCCACTGGCGATTGTTGTTGTTGTTGTACACGTGCGTGCGTGCGTGCGCGTGTCATCTCCTTTCACTCCGGGGCGACTTCCAAACTTTACCCGGGGAAATCCCTTCGGAGGGAGAGTGAGAGAGTGAGAGAGAGAGAGGGCTCTGCTATCGGTCTATCAGCGACGGGGGCTCCACATCAGCAGCAGTGGGAACGCAGCGACGGGAGGGGGGATGGGAGTGGTGCGGGTGGGAGCTGTAGGGGCGGGGGTGTCAGGGGGGGGGTCACACACGCGGCGCACCGCTTGGCTCAACTCCGCCAAGGGGTCCCCATGACCCCCCCCCTCAAACCCCTCAAACCCCCCTCCCCTCTCCGCTTGACTCAGGTCCCACCTCTCCCCCCAGCCAACACCGCCACTCCCCACCCCTCCTCCCCCCTCCCCTCTCTCTCCGGAGACTCGCCACGTCTACTGTGGGGCTACCGGACGCGAATGAAAACATTCTGTCGGAATGTCTGCATACATCACCTCCGGGCCTCGCGCGTGTTGCTTTAGTGTCTCTTTCTTGAGGGTGATGGGAGAAAGGTGGGGGGGCGGGGGAGGGCGTGGGGGGGGGCGTGGGGGGGGATGTCCCCCCATCCACCCCCCCCTCCTCCTCGCCCCCCACCTCCATCCTGCTCGTGCCTCGCCTCTTCCTCCTCCGGGCCCTGCGTCTCGAGTCAGCAGGAGCGCGAGCATCGCCATCGATATTTGTCGCTATTTCTTTCGTATTATTATTGAATTGGTGTGAAAGAAGTTCAACATACACACATTATACAGGATATATATTTTTGTTAACTCAATTACGTTTGCTTTTGAGCACTACATTTCGCACAATTACTCAATCTATCCTCAATCATGGACAACAGATAAAATACATTATACTTGAGGATAGAGTATATGCACTATCGAAAACTATTACACATATTGTCGAATTTCAAACGTGTATTTAAAACAACAACAACAACAATGATAATGTCCATATAGTTAATCGACCGCAGCTACAAACTCCCGTGCCGTGGCCGTGAGCTTGAGCGACAGCGCGGACCGGTGGCAGTGGGAAGTGAGCTCAGCCGTGCCGCGTGAACGGTTAACGTGGCGGCGTGAAGAGTCCACGTCGAGAGCCGGAGAGTGAACACGAGGGGGTGAACACACGGACGGAAGGTTCGCGTAGAGTGAACAGTGATACGTGCGAGTGAAACTTTTGCCGGCATTGCAACCACCGTGAACTTCCCACAGCGGAGTTCAAATTGTATCGACCCCCCCACCACCTGTATATAGACTCGCATAGAGATCCATACACTATCATAGAGACCCCATCAAGACGCGTAGACGAGCATTGAGACCCATAGCCTAGCACTGACATCGACTCACAAGAATCCAAACACTCATTGTAATTGTTTGAAATAGCCAAACACGCCGATGTAAGAGGCCCCTCCTGAGTTGTCAGACTCAGCTTTTCTGGCTATAAAATGAAGGCATAACCATTACACTGTGATAGAGAGGGTGGAGACCAGACACGGGGGGTGAGGAGGAGGAGGGGGGGGGGAGATGTCTGGTGGAGGAGGAGGAGGGGGGGAGCTCACTGGGCTGGAGATGTCTCACACCGACAGCCTCGCTTCTGGGAAAGGCAGTGCGGGGAAGAGTGATTTGCAATTTCACGAGCGGCGACGCGGCGATTGGCGCTTCCGTGCCACGAGTTCGGCCAAAGCTACGTTCGAGTCCCCGTCGCTGATGATGCGACAGTCAGCGGACGAGTGGTGTCGGCGATTCGACCGAACAATGCACAGCGGTTTCACCAGAGCATCTCGAGATCGCATTTAGAATTCGTCCAGACCCCATCTCTTCTGGAATCGCGCTGCTGCTGCTGCTGTCACCATCCCAATATCTCAACCAGATCGAGTAGAACACTGCCAGTGGAGAAACGCGGACGTTCAGAATAAACCCTTCCTTCTAGACCCAGACATCATCACGGCACCTCCCCTTGGCTTGGGCATTCATCTTCCTCCTCGAAGACGCTGGCGGTGGAACCAACAACTGCATCGGAACAACATCACCAGCCATCTCGTGCATGAATGGGAAGTTAAAGACACGAAGCCACAGTAATGCGACTGTGGCCATGCAATTCAAACTATGGGCCACGTGGTGAAGCCCATAGGGAGACGTAGATACTCATAGAGATGCACAGAGACCCACAGCGATTCATAGATACAGATAGTCAACCCATCGAGACACATAGAGAGGCATTAAAGTACAAGCCACAGTCGTGAGACTGTGGCTTGTACTTTAATTAACGGCACAATGAACCCGCTGTGGTCTGCGCTCATTCACGAACTCTCTCTCTCTCTGCCTGTGTAACACGTAGCAGGCTTTCGCGACCAATATCCTCCATGATAGAGGTGTTTGGGTCAGATCGCTCCCTCTCTGCTAAAGCCCTCTCGTCGTTGCCAGCAGCAGCGCTCCACGCTCCACGCTGCTGCTGGCCACTCGGCGCACGCGTGAGCGCCGAATCGCAGACGCCGCGTGCACCACGACTGCGAAGGCGCGAGGCGCCGGTGTCTGGGTCCTGGTTTCTCCGTCTGTGGTCGCGCTGTAGCTGCAGGGAGCAGGGCTCTGTCTCCCCCCCCCCACCACCCTCGCTCCCACCCCACTCACACCCACCAACCCCCACACCCGCACCCACTTCTACTCCCCCTGTCTCTCTCTCGTCTCTTATTCCCCCCCCCCAAGCTTTTATAACCTCATTTAATAGAAGCAACGTGCAACACCCGGTTTATTACTACTACATTCAACCTTAGAGGTAGTGCTGCTTGTTGCTGGCCGCTTGGCGTTTTGGGGGGCATTCTGGATCTCCCTGCCCAATGTATCTGAGGCGCCGCGGTGTCTAGGAGATGTTAATGACCTCGCCTGGTCTACAGGAGGTTCTTGGGTTCGATCCAGACCCTGACGCCTGTTGTAATTTTGAAGTTTGCAGTGTCTCTCTCTCTCCCCGTGGTCGCGTGGATTTTTCTCCGGGTCCTCCGGTTTCTCCCTCCACATTTAGAATCAACGCGAATTTAGAGTAACCGGCTGCTATACATGTCCACACGATGAGAAGCCCACTTCGTTGAGCTATAATTTGTGGCCAACTCACTTCGGATAAAGAGCTACATAGCTCAGTGGGCCTTAGCTCGTAAAATAAAAAATAAAATAAAATCGCTGCTGGTCGTTTGCACCCTTCGATAGCGCTGCTCGTTGCTGGCCGCTTGGCGTTGCCGCGGTGCCTGTGGGCTCTGCGGCTGAGCCACCGACTGCGTGGGGCGATGCGATGGTTATTTATTTATTATTTAACTCGGAGGGGGCCTCCCTGTGAATGGCGCTTTGTGTGCACGAGCGAGGGACTCACAAACCACGCAGCGAACTTCAATAAACACATTTTGTTCGGCCCCAGCGTCCAAGGGAAACACAGCGAGAGATGAGGGGGTCTCCCCCCCCCCGTTCTCCTCTCCATCCCAATAACCCCCCCAACCCCCACCTTTGACTCCACCCCTCAACTAAATCCCCCCCTCTCCCCACCTCTCAAATCTTCCCATCATCTCGACCCCCACCCACCGCCACGCCAAAACAGATCTCAAAGTCATTTTTTCCTGCTGTGTGTATGGAGCGTGTATTAAACTTCTTTCGCACCGTACGTAGCCAACCTATTACTAAACACAAACAGGAGTTGCAATTAGCCGCATCAAAGCGCCGGTGCTAATGCCCTGCTTACGGGCCCTGTGCAGAAACTGTGGTGGAAATTCCACAATCCCATGGCAGGGACGAGTCCAAAAGCACTGTGACCGCTTGCACATCAGCATCGTCACCACAAGCAACAACCACCACCACCACAATTACCAGCCAGAGCAGCAGCATCACTACCGCCGCAACCACAATCACCACCACCAACAGCAAGACCACAATTGCCACCGCAACCACAATCCCAGCATCCACCACCACCATGAACACCACCACTATCAGTGGTTTCCAGACACCACCTATGAAATTGGAAATATCTGTCCAGGTGACAACAGAAAACATAAAATTAGCGCCATCCTACACCAATCTTCTCTCCCACAGCCCCATCCCGTCTGTCCCGATATTCACCTCGTGCTGTTGGGGTTGGGGGGTGGGGGAGGTGGGTGGGTGGGGTGGGGTGGGGGGGTGACAAGCGAGAGTGAGGCGACGCAATATCGCGCGCGACAACACCCGGGGCGTAGCGCGATCGTGTGATGGCATTTTCCAAATAGAGACGTTCTCAGAAAACCCACCCAGTCACTCAGTCACTCGCCCACCCACCCACCAACCCGCCCACCAATGCGCTAACCCACCCACCCACCAGCACACCCACCCACCAACACACCCACCAACCCACCCACCCGCCGACACATCCACCCACCGACCGACCCACCCACAAACACGCATTCAATCGCCCATCCGATCACACACTTTGAGTCACTCATTCAGTCACTCCCATCTGATCACTCATTCATTCACCCATCCAATAACTCACCCATTCAATCACCCACCTGATCACTAACTCATTCAATCACCCATCCGATAACTCACCAATTGAATCACCCACCTGATCACTAACTCATTGAATCACCCACCACTCATCCACCCTTTCAATCTGTCGCGTCACGTTCGCGGCAGTGCCTCCACGCCACAGGCGTGCCACCAGATTCACAATCCTCGAGTGACACCCGCGGGACAAACCTGAAATTGCTTTTATTGAGGAATATTTAACGCGATGAGATGGAGCTCGTGCGCAGGTGCTGGATGGAATGTTGCATCATCGCAGGATCGTGAGAGGCGGGGAGGAGGCGACATGGGGAGGCCTTCATCCGGCAGTGAATCGATCGCGGCTGGTGATGATTATCGATCGCGGCTGGTGATGATTATCGTGATTTACAGCCCTTTGTGACAATGCCCTGCAGCACGGTCTCCCCCACGCCCTGTCAGTGGGTGGCGTTTGTTTGACCATACTTCACCACGCTGGTCAACGCGGGTTGGTAATGCGAGTGGGGTGGAGAGACAGGATCGTTTCGGATATTACTCACTCGCCACTGATGTTAGCCGTGGCCGGGAATCGAACTCGGGTGGTCGGGAGTGCGCTAACCGCGGCGCCACCGCTCTCTCAACTTGTTACAATGCAGGGCAACTCGCGTCTCGCTCTCAGAGTCGCGAGTCGCCGCGGCCTCGCTGACAGCAGTCTGAATGTTGCCTGTTGACATTCTAGCTTGGGGGAGGTTGACTCACTTCAGCCCATCATCCCTCCATGGTCGATACAAATAGGTACCACGTTGTGCGGAATTCAACAGCGGCTGTCCGATGGATAGACTCGCCCTCCCATCCCCCGCCATAGAAACGTGGAGTTCACACCACTGACTCCGCAAGGCTGTAAGCATGAAATCAATTTGCTGAACGGGTCACCAGCAGTCGCCCTAACTCCGCTCACGAACCCGACGGAACGAACTGGCCGCTCAGCCTCGAGTACAAACCTGTCCCGCTACCCCTGACCAGGTAGCCAACAGCCTCGCGTGATAACTCCCTTGACCCCCACCACCACCACCGCCCGCGTCTCCCCAGGGCCCACTTGCCACGAGGTGCGGATCGGCGACCCGCTGCTGCGTGTTCGGCCAGAGCGCTGACGGGGGGGGGGCGAAGGAGGAAGGGGGGGGGGGCGAGTGGTGGGGGGGGGGGTGAGGTAGGGGGCGGGTGCAGGGGGATGGAGCAGTTGGTGTGTGGAGGGGGTGGGGGTAGGGGGTGGATGAATGGGGGGAGGGGGAACTTCTGTACCCCCCCTCCCCTCCTCCTCCTTGGCTCCCGGTGTTGGAAAAAGCGCGCTCCAGCAGCGCTGCGTCTGTAGAGCCGCCGCCGCCTCCACTCTCCGTGATTGCCGGGCCCGACTCGTACAGCGGGGCCCGGCTCTGTTATTATTATTACGATGTTTTATTATTGCTGCTCCCTCTGCGTTATTGCTCCGCGCGTGTGTATGTGTATAGCTCTTTTGTCAAGCCTCTAATCCACTGCTGGATTAGCGCCTCCACCCCCCCCCCCACCACCCATCCCCCGTCACTGCGCGGTTGGTAAAGGCTCGGTGGAGTGCTCTGTATTGTTGCGAGGACATAGGAGTACGGTACAACAGTGGATTTAACTGCACTATTTCCCTCTGCTGATCATCACGTGGCCTCGCAGCAGCCTATAACACCTGTTATGCACGGTGGTCTCCCATACGAAGCTCTGTGCAGGCTCAACAATGCCTGCTTGGCATCCGTGATCTTCGTAACGTCCCGTAGTTAGAAATAAAATAAAATAGATCACGACCGCTTGTGTTGCGATCGAAACGTCGTGAATTGTTTTGTTTTATTTCTAACTACGTGACTTTACCGAAAGAACCAAAGAGTATGGATTCCTGCAGTCACGAAAGCTTCAAATCAAGATTCCGTGATCTCATCACGAGATCGCTCGCATCGCCGGGCGATTTGACCACAGCCGCAGTCTTTGGACCGTCAACACTCACGGTGCCGGGTTCATAGAGGCGATTCAAAGTGAGATTGTGATCTCAGTGAGCACGTGCGTATGCACACACGTGGATCACGTGGTCCGTGCGTGTGCATGGACACGTGTTCCACGTGTGCGCGTTCCACGTGTTCCGTGAGTGGATGCATGCGCACGTGTCCCACGCGGTCAGTGAAGCGCCACGCCCGCGCTAACCACTGCGCCACCGCTCTTCTGTCGCTTGTCGGTGTTTTCGCTGAAACTGCCAGGGGCGCGCTTTGCCAATTTCACGAAGGGCTCTTCTCGTTTGAATATCTTCTTCGTTTAACCACTTTTTTCCCCCCTTCCCCCACTCCCAGCAGGCAATCGGAGCGCGAGCGCTGCGTTGCTAACAGTCGTTGCCGTTGCTGTGTTCTAATAAACACGGCGAATATGAGAAATAAATTAGTGAAAACTCACCAGCAAAATGAAAAATAGAGCGCTTTATACGACATTTTTTTTGTTAATGTATCTGTCGGTTTTCATTTAAGGAAAGCACAAACCAGCGCTGCCCAGTTAAACAGTTTACAGTACTCGCAAATGTTTGCGTATAAAACCGCCCTCCACTCCACCATCCACGTTCCCACCCCTACCCCCCCCCCCCTGTCAGCCCCCCACCTTCCCCCCACTCCGACAGCCCCCCCACCACCACCCACCAGCCACCAACCCCCCCCCCCCCCCCCCCCCCACAGAGCGCCATCAGACCTGTAGGTTTGTTGGCTGAGGTTTGACTTTTTGTATCGTGAGCCAGTGGTTGGAAATTCCACATTCCTATGGCGGGTCACGGGACGAATCTGTGAACGGATGTGCAGGTCGATTGTTTGCATCGCAGGATCGTTGGGTGGAGGGGGTAGAGGGGGGAGGTGCAGGAGACCTTCATCCGGCAGTAGATAGAGCATGGCTGATGACGATGATGGCGATGGTGATAGTGCTGGTGATGTTGCTGATGCCGTGTGTCTGCGCGTGTGTCTGTGTGTGTGTCAACAGTCACAGAGGTGCTGGAGAGAGACCTGTCACCCACCCTGGTTCACCCGCACTGACCGCCAGGGGGAGCGCTCCGCACTCCTCTGCCGCGATGCTCCCCGGGTCCCTCCCCCGAACCCCGCCGTGCGTGGCGCCGCGTCACGAGACAATCACCAACCACCCACCCCCCTCGCCTGCCTGTCGGGGCAGATCTTGGAGATTAGGGCAGGGCCCCACAGGTCGCGTGTCTCGACTGTGCTACAGCAGCAGCAGCGGCAGCAGCAGCGTCAGCGGCAGCAGCGTCAGCAGCAGCAGCGGCAGCTCTGGTGCAAGCGTTGGGAGCAAGGTCGCATGGTCTGGTGGAGACATCAACAGCGACTTTGGCCGTGATGACATCGTGACCTCGACCCCTCGTCTGCCAAGCCCCCCCCCCTCACCCCCTCCCGTTATCCACCTTCATCCCCTCCTCCCCCCTCCCTCCACACACTCTGGGCCCCCACTCACAAGACACCCCCCCCCCGCTCCCAAACCCACAACCTCGTGCCAAGCAGCAGCCTCCCGCCACGCGAATGGATCATGGACCATCCCCACGTCTCTCTCTCTCTCTGGGCCCTCTGATGGGACCCAACGAGGGGCTGGGGTTAATGTTGGGGACAGGGGGGAGGGGTGGTGGGAGGGGAGGGGCAGGGGGGAGGGGTGGTGGGAGGGGAGGGCAGGGGGGAGGGGTCGAGGGCAATTGGGGGCTGGGGGAGGTTGAAGCCACACAACTCAACAAGCACCTTGCGCAGAAGTTGAAGAATTTGGAAGAAAAAGCAAATTCGACTGAAGAGTACTCCAAGGCGTTGAAGACTTCAATCTGTGCCTGGAGACGCGAACTCTTTCGCACGCTCTCCCCGCCGACTGCAGGCTGGGAGTGAGGACGTTGGGAGGTGGAAAGCTATGAGAGAGAGGGGGAGTGGAGAGTGCGCGGAGCTTCGGGTACTTTTCAGTGCCCGCCTCTCTCCACGCTCTCTCCGTGCTCCCACACAACATCCCCCGCTCGGGCGAAGCGCCGTTCGACGCCGCGTGGGACCTCACGGTCGTCCAATGGACGTTTGCTCCAGTCTGAGAACAGCGATTGGTTCGGTTCGGTTCACAAAAAAACGTTCCGTTCAGAACCGAACGGTTCCCACTCCGACACTTCCCCCCCCCCCCCCCGAGATTCACAACCTCGCTCCCCACCCCACCTCCTGTTTCCGCGGAACGGGAGTGACCACACCAATGGGAACAACCACGCCACGCACTCACTCCCAGCACAGAAGTGAGGCTCAGCCGCTTTGTACTGCCTCCCCTTGTGTGTGTGTGTCTGTTAGTATGCGTGTGAGTTCGTGTGTATGCCAGTCAAAGCATGGCACCTGGGTCTGTCCCGTGACCTCCTGCCAGCGGGCATTCCACACTTCACGTGGCTTTACAAGTGCACGCAGCTTGGCACAAGCGCCGTGGTGACGTCGCCGCCACTTAGTGGCGAATGACGGTTCTTGTTGTCGTGTTAGTATGTGTGTGTGTGCTCGTGTGTGTGTGCTCGTGTGTGTGTGCTCTAGTGTGTGTGTGTGCTCGTGTGTGTGTGCTCTAGTGTGTGTGTGTGTGCTCGTGAGTGTGTGTGTGTGTGCTCTAGTGTGTGTGTGTGTGTGTGCTCGTGTGTGTGTGCTCGTGTGTGTGTGTGCTCGTGTGTGTGTGTGCTCTAGTCTGTGTGTGTGTGCTCGTGTGTGTGTGTGTGCTCGTGTGTTTGTGCTCGTGTGTGTGTGTGTGTGCTCGTGTGTGTGTGTGTGCTCGTGAGTGTGTGTGTGCTCGTGTGTGTGTGTGTGCTCGTGTGTGTGTGTGCTCGTGTGTGTGTGTGCTCGTGTGTGTGTGCTCGTGTGTGTGTGTGCTCGTGAGTGTGTGTGTGTGTGTGCTCGTGTGTGTGTGTGTGCTCGTGTGTGTGTGTGTGCTCGTGTGTGTGTGCTCGTGTGTGTGTGTGCTCTAGTGTGTGTGTGTGCTCGTGTGTGTGTGTGCTCGTGTGTGTGTGTGCTCGTGTGTGTGTGTGCTCGTGTGTGTGTGTGCTCGTGTGTGTGTGTGCACGTGTGTGTGTGTGTGCACGTGTGTGTGTGTGCTCGTGTGTGTGTGTGTGTGCTCGTGTGTGTGTGCGAGTGTGTGTGTGTGCTCGTGTGTGTGTGCTCGTGTGTGTGTGTGTGTGCTCGTGAGTGTGTGTGTGTGCTCGTGTGTGTGTGTGCTCGTGAGTGTGTGTGTGTGTGCTCGTGTGTGTGTGTGCTCGTGTGTGTGTATCCATGATTTGGTCCAAATTACCGCGCTGTATCTATAATAAGTGCACTTAAGTATGTCATGGTAAGTATTGTATTCTTATTTGCTTGCTCAAATCGCTTGTTTTTACACAGTATATTTTATATGTATATCTCCCATGTAATTTGCACTGCTTTGCATTACACGTCATGTCAGCATATATGGCAGCGCGTGTGTGTATATACGTCGGCGCGTACGTGTCCCGGGTTGGTTGGGAGCGGTGGGCGCAGTGGTTAGCGCGCAATCTTCGCTGTGGCGCCTGATATTAGAACCGGGCCTTGGACCCCCCCCCCATCTGCCTGCCCTGACCACGCTTCACCAACTCGCACTGACCAGCGTGGTGAGGTATGGCCAAACCCACCGCCCCCCCACCCACGACCGACCAAGGTGCGGAGAGGAGATTATCATCCAGCTGTGGATTGATCATGGCCTGTGATTATGGTTCAACGATGTTATCGGTAGTCTAAGACGCGTTCTTTTTAAAGTGTATTCATTATATGTAGACTGATTTTTGTAATTTACGCTTCGGTGTTAAGTGCCTGGAGACATCTGTCTGCGCGCATTCCCGGTCTGTGGTGCTGCGCCTCTCTCGTGCATAGACAGAAGTCGTGCTTTTACAGTGCTGGTTGGCGATCAGCGCGTGTTTGTTAATCCATTGCTGGTGGTGATGGTGGTGAAGACACAGTGGTGAATTGATGCGCGCACCGCGGTCCAATAAACCCAGGCCACCTGAGTTTAATTCCCCTTCCATTCCCGGCCACGGCTAGCATCAGTGGCGAGTGAGCGTCTTCCCGACTGAGCAAACCAAGCCTCCCTTTGTTCAGCCCGCACTGACCAGCGTGGAGAAGTATGGTTCAAACAACCTGCAAAACCGACACGGCGTGCGGGGGAGGCCTTCATCCAATCCAGCAGCGGCTTGAGCAAGCGGCTGTAGAATCACGATCGGATCCGTCCCGACGCCCGGTCAGATATTCCTGGGTGAATAAGTCTATATAGTAATTGTTATTATCATTACGCTTACAATCGCCGATGGAAAGCATTTATCACAGCAATAATGGGAGAGTTTTGTTTATCTCGTAGCATCAGCAATACCCATCGCAGTACATATGAATCTGTTCATCGTGACCATACCATTCGGGAGGGGGGGGTTGCTCTGAATGTCCGTGGTTCGACATTGGTGCTGTTACACAGAAATGACGTTCGGCTGAACGTGAAGTATATTTTTTTGTTAAATTCTATCGGTCGAATTGGTGAGTGGGTGGCTGGGTGAGTGAATGAGTGAGTGGCTGGGTTGGGTGAGTCAGCGAGCGAGTGGATTGAATCGATCAGTGCTCGATCATCATTCATTCCGACTGCCGCTCCACTCCGAACCCTACCCGGTGCAGCAGTGAGGTCGGAACTGAGTGCTCCAACCAAAACGTGACAACAGGAATCCAGCTGATGGTGATAATGGTGTTGCTGTTGATGTTGAGTGAGTGGTTGGCTTCTGCGATTTCAATTCGAAGCGTGCATGAATCGATGGATGTGTGTATTTTTGACATCATCAATCATCATCGCGATCCATGGGCAGATAGTCCGTAGGTGCATATTTCGTCACTTAATGTCGAAAGCAGTCCATGCCTATACACATCTGTATGCTGAACTTCTTTCGTACCGTACGTAGCCAACCGTGCTATTCGGAGGTGCGGGGGAAGGACAACAAACTAAACACAAACAAATCAGTTCTAGATGACTTCCCAATATCGGGAGGAAGAGCGTTCCAGACGGCCGCAGAAGCAGCCCATCTGAAAGCGCCGCGCGATGACCGCCGTCTTCGTTCCAAATAGCCGCCGTTGCTGCTGCTGCTGCTGAGCGGAGTTCGCGAAACGTCGGCCATCAACGCCGTGGCACAGCGACACAACGCGCCGGCGAGAAGCAGCTGTTGCTACAACAGCAGCAACAGCAGCGCAGACGCGACAGCCTGCGGCAGGCGGTAGTGAGCGCTCGAACGCATTCTTGAAAGGCGACAGTTTTGTGTCGCTCTAACCAGGACGCCCTTTAACGCGGCACGCGCGTTCCATGCCGAGCGCTGGTGCGCGTCGCTGCAATCCGCACACGCGGGAAATGTAGTTTTTACTTGGGGGGGGGGCAGGATATATGCCCCCCTCTTCCACCCTCCTCCCGCCAAAGTCGTATAAACCCTAATCCGTAACGTTTGTGTACAATGAGCAGATGATGTCTCTTCGCGATGTGGCATTCAATGACATTACGGCACTTAGGGCGAGACGCGAGGGGTGTGATTACGCGCGCGCATACGCAGAGACAAAGATCCCCCTTGTAGCCTTTGACGGACTGTTGGGGTAAGTGCCTTTCGCGAGCACCGATGCACACGCGCGCACAAGGACAAAGATCCCCCGTATAGAATTAACATACTGTCGGGGCAAGTGCTGTTAGCGAGCACCTTTAAAGGCCTTCACGGCACACAAGGGGGTGGGTGGCCAACACCACGCCGGGCCGCCTTTGCCTCCCTAGTGGCGATGTTTTTACACATCGCACCAGGTACTCATTTGAGGCTGAGTCGACCTAGGGTGAGGCCCAAGACCGGATCAGATCATCGTCACCGGTGTTGGCCGTGAGCGGGAATGGAACCCGGGTCGCCAGGTCCGCAGCGCAGCGCGATAACCGCTACACCACCGCTCCCCACACACACACACAGACACACACACACAGACACACACACACAGACACACACACACAGACACACACACACAGACACACACAGACACACACACACAGACACACACACACGTACACACGCGCGCGCGAGGTGAACGCGCACAGATATGCACATGCACGCACACGGATGACGTGACCCTATTGATCAGACGCAACTCGCGTTGTCGGTGAAGACTCGAGCCTTATAACCGAGCGGTCAGCCAAAGCCACGCGTGCTTTTTGACTATCTGTGTTCCGAGTTTGTGTTTCACTCCCAGATTTCTGTTGTTGTTGATGTAAAACTGAACCCTCATTAAAACTGTCACTTACTCCCGAAATCGGATCCGGCGTCTCCTTTGCCCTATGCTGTGTGCTATGGGATGTGGTCCTCAACCGGGGATCACACACACACCCCTAGGGGGTCCCAGGAGGGTACACGAGATGATTTATAAACATGTGGAATATGTGGAATTATATCATACGTGTGAGTCATTGGTGAGTAATCACGCGGGCATCTAGCAATATAAAATAATTACGATATAATAATAATAATTAAAAAAAGTCCATGTGGGAATCCAGAACGACATTAAAGACCTTTCTAAACTCGCTGATCGTAAACATTGCGGGTTTCTAAGAGTAACTCAGCGAGCGCCAACGAATTGCGTCACGCGTGCAGAGCGTCCCTTGGGTATTTCTGTTGTTGCGTTCGCTTGCAGCTACTAGCAAGCTCGTTAGGATACCTCGCAAATGTGGACAATTGGTTCCGATATATTGGCGTTCATTATTCGTACATTTATTTCTCAGAACCATGTTGGGGTCAGAGCAAGGGGAGCACTCGGTTGGAACAAACTTTAACAAGGGGGTACAGCAGTAGCCAACGGAGGTTGGGAATAACCGCTGTGGGATGTTGGTAGTGGTGGAGACGGCGCGGGGTGGAGGAGAGATGTGGGGGGGGGTCGCCGTGGCTGGTACAAGAGGACGTGGTAGAGCTGAGTGGACTTGCCGATGACCGGTGGATCCTTTGGCGGTGTCAAGGTCGGCCTCTGTGGAGCAGGAGGAGGCTCGTGAAGGACTCTACCAGGGGCAGTTGGAGGCAGTCGCACTCCAGCAACAACGGAGGGCGGTGGAGAGACGCTCACAACAACGAGCGATGCGCCGGGCGGGTAAAATACAAAGAGCTCGCACAGTGGGTAGCACAGTTAGTGCATCTGACAATCTTCTCAGTCACTGAACCCATGGCACCTGGGTCTGTTCCATGACCTCCTGTCAGAGAGCCTTCGACACTTCACGTGGCCTCAAAGTGCACCTAGCATGGCACAAGCGCCGTAGTGACGTCACCATCACGTAGTGGTGAATGGCGATTGTTGTTGTTGGTGTTGGCAGTGGTGGTACTGCTGCTAGTGGTGGTGCTAGTGGTGGTGGTGCTGATGGTGGTGGTGGTGGTGGTGGAGATAGAGGTGGTGCTGCTGGTGGTGCTGGTGCTAGTGGTGGTAGTGCTGGTGGTGGTGGTGTTAGTGGTGGTGGTGCTAGTCGTGGTGGTGGTGGTGGTGGTGCTAGTAGTGGTGGTGGTGCTGCTGGTGGTGCTGCTGCTGCTGCTCGTAGTGGTGGTGGTGGTGCTGCTATGCCGGCGTGTGGGGTAGGCGGCGCGTCATCTCGAACCTGTGAGCTCATTCCCGAGACGAGGAGCAACTAAATAAATAAACACTCCCACGCCGTGCGGCTCACGGCCCCCGCAATCTCTCACTCGCCTGGACCACTCAGGCGACGGAGTGAGACGCAGAGAGAGAGAGAGAGACACGGAGAGACAGAGACAGAGAGACAGACAGACAGAGAGAGACACGGACAGAGAGAGACAGAGAGATACAGAGAGAGACAGACAGAGACACGGAGAGAGAGAGACCCGGAGCGAAACACAGAGAGTCATTGGTAGAAGGAGGAAATCGCACGCGCGAACGACGCGGCGAGCAGATTGGACGACGCGAGTGCGTAGTTTAATAATTAATTTATTCCGCATCACGGAGAGAAGCGAGGGAGTGGCGCACACGGAGGAGGAGGCGGCCATCCCGACACCAGCGTCGTACAGAGAGGCACAGAGACACATACACACACATAGACACATACACACACATAGACACAGAAACACACACATAGACACACACATAGACACACAGATACACAGAGACACACACATAGAGACACAGAGACACACACATAGACACACAGAGACCACACACATAAACACACAGAGACACACACATAGACACACAGAGACACACACGGAGACACATACAGAGACAAACACAAATATACATACAGAGACAGACACAGAGACACAGAGACACACACATAGACACACAAAGACACATACAGAGACACACAGAGACACATACAGAGACATACACACATAGACACACACATAGACAGATATATACATACAGAGACAGACAAAGATACATACATACACACATATACACAGAGATACATACAGAGACAGACTACATACATACGTGCAAGACATACTCACACGCACAGATATTCACACACTTGCACATACACACGCAGACATACACTGATAAGAACGCGCATACGGACACACACACGGACAACACCAATCCACACACAGACAGTCACCCACACGCACGGTAGACGAGACCTATTGCATAAACACACCCACACACACACACCCACCCACACAGACCCATTTCATCAGAACCGCCGAGCGATGTCAGGAGAAACTCCGCCTGCAGAGGAGACGGCGCGGATGATGGGGGGCGATGAGGAGGAGGTGGGGAGCGAGGCCGTGGCGGAACGAGGAGGCCCCGCGCTGGAGGGAGAGGGCCCCCTCGTGAGGGCCGTGATTCTGTCGGGCTTCGGGGGCCCCTCGAAGCTGGGGGTCTCGCGGCAGAGCGCGGCCTGCCCGGGCCCCGGCGAGCTGCGAATTCTCGTCAAGGCGTGGTGAGGACCCGACTCGTTCGTTTACATCGGCGGAGTGTTGTTGTTGTTGTTGTTGCTGTTGTTGTTGCTGTTGTTATTGCGCTCCGTGTTGTAGTGCGGTGGTGGCTTTGGCGCAGTGTTTGGCGCACTGCGCTACGAAGCCCTCGGCTAACATCAGTGGCGAGTGCTATCGGAAGCGGCTGGTTCTGGTTGGGGGTGAGTGGAAGGTGTGGGTTGTAACACTGACCACTCAGATGCTCACCAGCCAATCGTTGGCAACCTGGTACTGGACGGTGGTTTGATAGTTGTTGAGGGTTATGGTCAGCGGCAGGGCTCGTGATGGCTCGTTCGCTCGTTAGTTCGTTAGCCGCAGGGCCTAGGACAAGCGACCGCGTGGAGCGAAAATACCGTCGTTCAAACACGGCAATGTGAGTCCGACGACCTGGGCTCGGATTCGAACGCACGGCTAACATCGGTGGCTCGGCCTCCCCCGAGGTCGACTCAGCCTGAAACGAGTCGTTGGTGCGCTGCGCGGTGAACGCAGTTGTGCGTGGGTGGCTCCTTCGCGCCCGTGGTGGTGTCAACCGATGGTCGTAAACAAAAAATATTTTTTTTAGAAAACGAAAATGATTCATCAAACGGTGACCTTCGTCGCGGCAAGGCCGTCGCCTTCACCCACCGTGAAGCGGGAACGTTCCGGACCGGTTTCGACCTTGCGAGTCTCATCAGCACCCAAAGCGCATCTAGAGGCGAATGTGGAGACTTCCCAAAGTGGGGTGGGGAATTGGTGGCAAACGCCCCCTCCCCCCTCCCCTACATGAATGATAATACACACAAACACATCTCCCATGTACTTCCTACGGTAAATATCAATCAAAGACCAATGTTGGGGCCTCAAGAGGGGAGGGGGGAAGGGGAGGGGGGCACCCATTGGATCCGCCAGGTACCCAGGCCCACGATGTCCTCTCATCGGCAGCCACAGGCCGCAGGTGTCAGCGCAGAGCCGCGCGCTGGGGCTGTAAGTTCGCTGAGCAGGTTGGTTGGTAGTTAGCGAGCGGTTGGTTGGAACGAGTGGTGCTGGGAGTTTGTTGCTTGGGGCTCGTGGTTGGTTAGAGCGAGTGGTTGGGTCGTGTTTTGATTGCTTCGTGGTTGTTGGTTAATGGTTGGTTAGTGCGAGTGGCGGGCTTGTTGGGTAGATTGACCCTTGGAGAAATTTGACCCCCCGAGTGTTTGACCCATGAGTGTTTCACCCACAGAGTGTTTGCCCTGCGGAGTGTGTGGTCCACGGAGTGTTTCACCCACGGAGTGTTTCACCCACGGAGTGTTTGACCGCCGAGTTTTTGACCTCAAAAGTGTTGGACCCACAGAGTGTGTGACCCGCGGAGTGTTTCACCCACGGAATGTCTCACCCGTGGAGTGTTTCACCCACGGAGGAGTGTTTGACCCAATGAGTGTTTGACCTAATGAATGTTTCACCCACAGAGTATGTGACCCGCGGAGTGTTTCACCCACGGAGTGTTTGACCCCAATGAGTGTTTGACCTCTGATTTGCATTCACTCTGCGCCCTGCCGCGTTTGCGCAGTGCAGGAGGAGGGGGGGGGTGGTGGTGGTGGTGGAGCGTGCCAGGCAGTGCAGGAGGAGGGGGGTGGTGGTGGTGGTGGAGCGTGCGAGGCAGTGCAGGAGGAGGAGGGGGGGAGGGGTAGAGCGTGCGAGGCAGTGCAGGAGGAGGAGGATGAGGGGGGGGTAGTGGAGCGTGCGAGACGAGCGGCAGACGCGGTGCTGTCCGCTGGCGCAGAGCGCCACTCGCTCCCCCCGCCATCGATCATTCCCATTGCTCATTCGCACGCAGAGCCAAGGGCATTGCGCACACGGCCGTGCGTACATGGGCATGGGCAGTAGTACATGGGCAGTAGTACATGGGCAGTAGTACATGGGCATGGGTATTGTGTAAGAGGGCGATGTTTAGTTCGTATAATATGCGGAACGCCCTCCAAATCATCATTTGAATCTGCGCGAGCGATCAGTCCAGAAATCAAGTTTCATCACTCGATCAATAGATCCTACGCACATGCAAATACACATCTCGCGGTGTTTGTATACACGTGTCATTAGGTGTTTGCTATGTGGGTATGTGTGTGTATGTATGTATGAGTGTACTCGGGGAGCCGTGGTGTAGCGGTTAGCGCGCTGCGCTACGAATCTGGCGACCCGGGTTCGATTACCTGAACCGGTCCTGGGCCTCCCGTAGGTCGACTAAGCCTCAAATGAGTACCAGGTGCGGTGTGTAAACATCGCCACTGGGAAGACAAAGGCGGTCGGGCGTGGTGCTGGCCACCCACCCCCTCGTGTGCCGTGTGCCGACCTTCAAATGTGCTCGCTAACTCACTTGCCCCTACAGTCTGTTTAAGGCTATACGGGTGATCTGTGTATTTGTATGTGTGTGGCGCAGCGGTTAGCGCGCTGCGCTATGAAGCCGGCGGCCTGAGTTCGATTCCCGCTCACGGCCACCAACACCAGTGACGATTATTTGAACCGGTCCTAGGCGTCCCCTAGGTCGACTCAACCTCGAATGAGTGCGATGTATGAACATCAGCAATTGGGGAGACAAAGGCGGCCCGGTGTGGCGCTGGCCACCCACCCCCTCCCTGTACCGCGCCGGTATAGGAAGGGGGTGGGTGTCAGTGCTAACACGCACTGACACCTTGACACACGCTGACACACGCTGACACACGCTGACGCACACTGACACACGCTGACACACACTGACACACGCTGACGCACGCCGACGCACACTGACACACGCTAACACGCTGACTCTCTCTCTCATTCCACCTGGCAGTGGCGTCGGCTTCCTGGACCTGCTCGTCCGCCAGGGTAACGTGGATCCGCAACCGCGGACCCCGCTGGTGCCGGGATACGAGTGCGCGGGCGTGGTGGACGCGCTCGGGGAGGGCGTAAGGGACTTCGAGGTAAGACTATCATCATCAGCAGCAGCAGCATTATCATCAGCAGCAGCAGCAGCATGAACAGCAGCAGCAGGAGCAACATCAGCATGATGAGCAGCAGCATTATCATCAGCAGTAGCAGCAGCATTATCATCATCAACAGCAGCAGCATCAGCAGCAGGAGCAACATCAGCATAATGAGCAGCAGCATTATCATCAGCAGTAGCAGCAGCATCAGCAACAGGGTGATGAGCAAAGAAGCAACGTCACGAGCAGCAGCTGGTATCATCAGCAGAAGCAGCAGGGTCATCAGCATCGGCATAGTAGTCGCATATAACATCATCATCGTCGTCAGCAGCAGCAGCAAGCAGATTGATCATCATCATCGTAATCATAGAGTTTTATGATGGAGCTGAATCTGTCCTACAGGCATGGATGTATGTATACATATGTAATGCGGGCGAAAGCGACCTTCCGGATGTGACGTCACGAGGAGGCGGAGCCAGGTGACGTGGGTGAAAGGTTGGGGGTCCTTAAGCGGGTAAACCGGAAAGAGAAGTCAGTCGGGTTGTGAATGGAGAAGGGTGAGGCCACGAGGGCGAACGAGAGGAGGGGGGCACCGCCGGCGAGCGGGAGCCGACCTCAGAGTACAGCCAGGAAGGCTGTGTGTTAGAGGCAGCGGTGTGGCTGCAGAGAGTCGCAGGAGCGACGAAGAGAGAGGAGAGTACAGCCAGGAAGGCTGTGTGTTAGAGGCAGCAGTGTGGCTGCAGAGAGTCGCAGGAGCGACGAAGAGAGAGAGAGACAGCACGAGGCTGTCAGCGCTGCGGAGTGAGCAGCAGCGATTACAGCCAAGGGGGCTGAGAGTGAGTAACAGCAGCGGAGCTGCTGTGGGGGCTACGAGAGCGACCGAGGCCAACAGAGGGGCTGCTGGAAGAGAAGAGAGAGACATCGGAGTCGGCACTGTGGGGACTGAGCAAAGAAGAGACAGCCGTGTGGGTAATACAGTACGGACCAAATAAAGGACACTGAGCCAGAGATCGTGGTCCAGAGTCGGTTATTACACTGGTGTCAGAAGTGAAACGGCTTGTCAAGACGGCTCGGAAGAAAGAATATTCCTGTGCCATCATCTGCTACATCATCCGACTTACGATTGAGACAGATGGCGCAGCTGGAGACCTGGAAAATCGTGCTGGCGAAACCGTGTGAGCTCACCACGCCGACGACGGCAGTGGGGAGAGCCGAGGGTGGTCTGCAGGCCGACGCCTTGCCTGCGCTGCCAGCGCCATCTGCCACGCGGCACGGAGACGCCATCTTGGGCGTGGCAGGGGAGAAACGGCGGGAAGCCGCCATCTTGTCTTCACCGCGGCGGGGAGACGCCGCCATCTTCAACATCGCGGCGGAGAGGCAGCCTTGCGCTGCCATCTGGAGGTGCCGCGGGGAGAGCAGCCTGCTGTGAGCTGCTGTTTTGCGAGGGGGAGCTGCGAGGAGAGGACGACGACGCTACAGCTGCTGGGGCGGGAGCTCTCCCGTCCTGGCTCGGGTGCGTGACAACGGAGCAGTCAAGTCGCCGAACGAGTTCTGCGAGACGACTCAAGTTGCCGCCCTGCCATCCTCTTCTTGCTGCAGCCCCGGGCGGGTCGTAACGATACGCAACCGGCCTTTACACACACCTCACCCATCTTTCGAGGGCCGGGTGGGGGCGATTTTGTTCTCTCATGACTCGATTGTGCGGAGCGCGGTTCGGTCTGTGGGTATGTGTGTGTAATAACGATGAACGCGCTATCTGCTTGTTGCTCGGTGTCAATTAAAGTGTGTACGTGTGTTGAGAATGGACGGAGAGTATGCTGTGCTTGCTGAGTGTTAAATTGTGTGTGTGCGCTGCGGTGTGGAGTTGTTATATTGATGGCGAAGTTAATTATTAACTCGGGAGCGTCGGGTATCTTGCGCTGTATCATCTCGTGGGTTACCTTGTGCGATGGGCTTAATTGGAAAATATATATATATTTTTTGGTGTATTGTGCTGCGAGGTGCTATGTGCGATGTGGTTGTTGCAAGAGAGAGAATATTTGTGTTGTTGCTGCAATGTTACGACTGGATTTATGGTGTGTTGGTTACCTGCAGATCGGCTTGCTATTGTGCTTAAATGTGCGCGTGTGATCGCGATATGCTGACTGTATGCTGTTACACCGTTCTGTACGGTTATGGGGTGCAATGCATTGATTGACTATTGGGGTTGGGATGTTATTAATTGTGCGTACCTGTTTGGAAATTGGTAACAAATTCGAGGGGGACCCTATTATTTGGTCGTATGGATGTTATGTACACGCGATTTTGTGTATATTATGGGTAACGGCGCTTGTGAGAGAGAGAGCGCGCTTTGAGGGTGCGTGATGACGCCGTTGTGGGTGTCTCAAAGGTTAATGCTAATGGGACCGTAAATTGGCGCCAAGTTGCGTCGCGTATTTGGTTGGTCGCATGCAGCCACGAGTTGCTTTGCGAGTTGGGTTGTGTAACCAATGTGGTTGGTAAAATATTGGTTAAAAATTCCCCGATATGACTGCTGCGCGCAGCAAGCTGGGGCTGTGCGTCTATCGTTGTTGGGATTGTTACAGTAAGACGGGGGAAGCAAATTGTGACCCCCAGCAAAGGGAAGCTGGGGTGCACGAATGGAGAAAACTGGCCACGTGTTCGCACGTTGGGCCGCCATTTTGCGCACACGCGGGGTATGGCGTCGAAGCGCTTTGCGGAAAGGGCCGCCATTTTGAGTGCGCGCGAGATATTGCGCGAACGCGCTGGGCGAAGGGGGCCGCCATTTTGAGCGCGCGGGAAAAACCTCGGTGGGGCAAATATTCCATCTGTTATGCCTGCCATTGTTGATTGGGTGATGCACGAGTGGTGGTCACGTCGGCCTATGGCTGATGGCTGACCTGACAGCCCGGAGGCGAAACCTCCGTGGTATGTCTTAAACTAATGGGCCGTGTGCTCATATGGCTCGGGGAGTCATGGTTCAGTTGTGCGGTGGCAGACTGAACCTGGTGTGCCGGGGGCTCACGGGTTTTGGGTTAGGGCGTTATTGTCTCTATAAGAGAACATTACCCCGTGGGGGGGGTCGTTGATATCTGGCCTTGCCGAGGGATTGATCTTCCCTTGGCTATAAAGCGTCAGACTATAAGAGGCTGGTGTGTGTCCATCGCTGATGGGATAGTAAGGGAGGAGCATGGCCGAGTGCTGCTCATCCCCGAAATGGCACTAGCCGAGAGTATGGTAAATGGATGTTGCCGTGGGTTGACGACCACGGTGAGGGTTACGGCGAGTTAAACGTTACCGCTGGGGAGCGTGGCTCTCCACGCGAGGGTGTGCGATTAGGGGTTTTGTTGGTTTGTTGAGAGTGACTGTGGGTACATGCTGTGTACGTCTGAGGTCTGTGCTGGTCCTCAAGGGAGGACTGCTGGTGGGTAAGAGCAGAATTTTTTTTTGTTGTTGTTGTTTTCACGTGTAAATAATATTGTTGTTAAAATGTAAATACTGGGGCGTCCATCGCGGTTATTTGGGTAATTATTGGGGTTTTCTTAAGCGGCCCGGAATTACATCATCTCCACTACCCTGGGGCCGGGTGGCTGTCGTGTACGATATGCGGATGTGCGTTGTTGTGCTTTGTGCTGTTGTTGTTCTTGTTGTTATATTACATGCTTAGTGTCCTTTAAGGGGGAAGGTCGGTTCACCGCATTACGCTTTGGTATTGTTCAGCCGAGGTCGGCTGGGTTTTTTCTATGGGGGAGGGTGGTGTAATGCGGGCGAAAGCGACCTTCCGGATGTGACGTCACGAGGAGGCGGAGCCAGGTGACGTGGGTGAAAGGTTGGGGGTCCTTAAGCGGGTAAACCGGAAAGAGAAGTCAGTCGGGTTGTGAATGGAGAAGGGTGAGGCCACGAGGGCGAACGAGAGGAGGGGGGCACCGCCGGCGAGCGGGAGCCGACCTCAGAGTACAGCCAGGAAGGCTGTGTGTTAGAGGCAGCGGTGTGGCTGCAGAGAGTCGCAGGAGCGACGAAGAGAGAGGAGAGTACAGCCAGGAAGGCTGTGTGTTAGAGGCAGCAGTGTGGCTGCAGAGAGTCGCAGGAGCGACGAAGAGAGAGAGAGACAGCACGAGGCTGTCAGCGCTGCGGAGTGAGCAGCAGCGATTACAGCCAAGGGGGCTGAGAGTGAGTAACAGCAGCGGAGCTGCTGTGGGGGCTACGAGAGCGACCGAGGCCAACAGAGGGGCTGCTGGAAGAGAAGAGAGAGACATCGGAGTCGGCACTGTGGGGACTGAGCAAAGAAGAGACAGCCGTGTGGGTAATACAGTACGGACCAAATAAAGGACACTGAGCCAGACGTCGTGGTCTTGACGTTTATTACACATAGAAGGAAACACATATATGAGTGAGTGAGGGCGGGAGTGAGTGGGTGATTGAGTGTGTAAGTGAGTGTGTGAGTGAGTGAGGGTGGGTGTGAGTGGGTGAGTGAGTGTGTGAGTGGGTGAGTGAGTGGGTGAGTGTGTGAGTGAGTGTGTGAGTGAGTGAGTGGGTGAGTGAGTCAGGGTGGGTGTGTGAGTGAGTGTGTGAGTGAGTGAGTGGGTGAGTGAGTCAGGGTGGGTGTAAGTGGGTGAGTGAGCGTGTGAGTGAGTGTGTTATTGCAGCCTGCGGTGTGGTGGCGATGAGTGGACACAGTGTGGTTGATGGCGTTCGTGGTGGAGACAACACGGCCAGTGTCTGGTACAGACCGCGTCCTCGACACGGAGTGGAGGGATTGATGATGAGTGAAGTTGACGTTGACAGCGACCTTGCTTGCAGTTGTCGTAACAACAGCAGCGACACCAATAGCTACGAGGAGGCGTGTGCCCGGACGGTGAGTGGACGAGTTTCTGCAGTCACTCAGTGAGTGATGGATCATCAGTCCCGCACCTCCGATTAGCACGGTTGTCTGCGTACGGCGCGAAAGAAGTTCAACACGACGTTCAATGCTCCCACGTGCAGTGAGGTAGGAGCTGTGGTGCTGACACCGCAGATTTAGCAGCATCAGCCGGGAGGTGCTGCTGCTGCTGCACGTAGCTGACTGTAATCCAGCCCTGTTGTGGAGGGTTGTACGTTTGTGTTGAACTTTTTTCGCACCGTACGTTGTTGCGAAACTCCATTCGCGTGGGCGTCCAGGGTGTCGCCCGTACCCTGTGGCTCGCCAGGAGAAGGCGGTCAACAAGCAAAGTGTGTGGACTAATCTCCATCTGTTTATTCTGTCTGTACGGCGGGATAGAGTGATGGGAGTTGGGGTAGTGATAGGAGTTGTAGTATAGAGGTTTGTGTAGTGATAGGGGTTGGGGTAGTGATGGGGGTTGGAGTAGTGGTGGGGTTGGGGTAGTGATAGGGGTTGGTGTAGTGATAGGGGTTGGGGTAGTGACAGGGGTTGGGGTAGTGATAGGAGTTGTGGTAGTGATAGGGATGGGGGTAGTGATAGGGGTTGGGGTAGTGATAGGGGTAGTGATAGGGATGGGGGTAGTGATAGTGGTTGGGGTAGTGATAGGGGTTGGGGTAGTGGTAGGGGATGTGGTAGTGATGGGGGTTGGGGTAGTGATAGGGGTTGGGGTAGTGGTAGGGGTTTGGGTAGTGTTAGGGGTAGTGATGGGGTAGGGGTAGTAATAGGGGTTGGGGTAGTGATGGGGGTCGGGGTAGTGATGGGGTTTGGGTAGTGATAGGGGTAATGATAGAGGTAGTAATAGGGGTTGGAGTAGTGGTAGGGGTTTGGGTAGTGATAGGGGTAGGGGTAGTGATAGGGGTAGTAGTAGGGGTAGTGATAGGGGTAGTGATAGGGGTTGGGGTAGTGATGGGGGTTGGAGTAGTGGTGGGGTTTGGTGCAGGGAGTAGCAGCAGCAGGATGGGCTAGGAGAGAAGAGATGGGTTGTAAATACTAAATCCTCATCATTAATTGGCTGAGAAAAACATCTTAAAATATACATTCAATACAGCAGCAGCGTGGCTCTCCTGGATAAAATAAATACGTTATTATCTATGATTAATAATGAGTTTATTATTACTAATATAACAGTACAGATACATTGGGAAATCGCCTCCACCTCCGTGCGTGAGTCACTGCAACGGCGCGCCGTACCGCGCTGCTCGCTCGGATGATTTTAATTAAAGAAGACAAAGAGGGCCGGGGACAGCTGTGACCTGGTCACCGTGTCACGCGGAATGATCACACGCACGCGCACGTGCACGCGCGTGTGTGTGCTCCGTCCGGCTGTATACTTGCGAACGTGTGGTATACATATGTACCTAACTGCGACGCTACCGCTCATGGCCAACACCAATAACGATTATGGGAGCCGGTACTGGGCTTCCCCTAGGTCGACGCAGCCTCAAATGAGTACCTGGTGCGATGTGTAAACATCGCCACTAGGGAGACAAAGGCGGCCGGGCGTGGTATTGGTCACCCACCCCCTCCTGTGCTGTGCCGGCCTTCATTGGCGCTCGCTAACAGCACTTTCTCCAACAGTCTGTTAAGGCTAGACGGGGGATCTTTGTCTTTGTGTGTGCGTGGGGAGCGGTAGTGGAGCGGTTTCCGCAGCTGCAAACGAACCCGGCGACCCGAGTTAGATTCCCACTCATGGCCATCGACGTGAGTGACGAATACCTAAACCGGTAGTGGGCCTCCCCTAGGTCAACTCGGCTCCAAATGAGTGCCTGATGTGTGGTGCCAGTCACCCATCACCTCGTGAGCCGTGTCGGCCTTCACGGATGCAGCGCGCTCATGGCCCCACCAGTCCCGTTGTTGTAACTTTCTTACCCGCCCCTACCGGACACCTGTGAAAAAGAGCTTCATAGCTTATCGGATTTCTCCAGGATAAAATAAAATATTACGATTCTGTTAAGGCTATACGTCCCTCTCCGTCTCTCTTTCCCTCCCCCGTCTCCCTCCCTCTCTCCACCCTCCCCACCTCTCCCTGCACCCTCCCCACCTCTCCCCCACCCTCCCCACCTCTCCCCCACCCTCTCCACCTCTCCCTCCACCCTCCCCACCTCTCGCTCCACCCTCCCCACCTCTCCCTCCACCCTTCCCCCGTCTCCCTCCACCCTCCCCACCTCTCCCCCACCCTCCCCACCTCTCCCCACCCTCCCCACCTCTCCCCCACCCTCCCCACATCTCCCCCCACCATCCCCACCTCTCCCCCACCCTCCCCACCTCTCCCTGCACCCTCCCCACCTCTCCCTCCACCCTCCCCACCTCTCCCCCCACCCTCCCCACCTCTACCTCCACCCTCCCCACCTCTCCCCCACCCTCCCCACCTCTCCCTCCACCCTCCCCACCTCTCCCCCCACCCTCCCCACCTCTCCCTCCACCCTCCCCACCTCTCCCCCACCCTCCCCACCTCTCCCTGCACCCTCCCCACCTCTCCCTCCACCCTCCCCACCTCTCCCCCCACCCTCCCCACCTCTACCTCCACCCTCCCCACCTCTCCCCCACCCTCCCCACCTCTCCCTCCACCCTCCCCACCTCTCCCTCCACCCTCCCCACCTCTCCCCCACCCTCCCCACCTCTCCCTCCACCCTCCCCACCTCTCCCTCACCCTCCCCACCTCTCCCTCACCCTCCCCACCTCTCCCCACCCTCCCCACCTCTCCCCCACCCTCCCCACCTCTCCCCCCACCATCCCCACCTCTCCCCCACCCTCCCCACCTCTCCCTGCACCCTCCCCACCTCTCCCTCCACCCTCCCCACCTCTCCCCCCACCCTCCCCACCTCTACCTCCACCCTCCCCACCTCTCCCCCACCCTCCCCACCTCTCCCCCCCACCCTCCCCACCTCTCCCTCCACCCTCCCCACCTCTCCCTCCACCCTCCCCACCTCTCCCTGCACCCTCCCCACCTCTCCCTCCACCCTCCCCACCTCTCCCCCCACCCTCCCCACCTCTACCTCCACCCTCCCCACCTCTCCCCCACCCTCCCCACCTCTCCCTCCACCCTCCCCACCTCTCCCTCCACCCTCCCCACCTCTCCCCCACCCTCCCCACTTCTCCCTCCACCCTCCCCACCTCTCCCTCACCCTCCCCACCTCTCCCTCACCCTCCCCACCTCTTCGCCACCCTCCCCACCTCTCCCTCCACCCTCCCCACCTCTCCCCCACCCTCCCCACCTCTCCCCCACCCTCCCCACCTCACCTCCACCCTCCCCCACCTCTCCCTCCACCCTCCCCACCTCTCCCCCACCCTCCCCACCTCTCCCCCACCCTCCCCACCTCTCCTCCACCCTCCCCACCTCTCCCCCACCCTCCCCACCTCTCCCCCACCCTCCCCACCTCTCCCCCACCCTCCCCACCTCTCCTCCACCCTCCCCACCTCTCCCCCACCCTCCCCACCTCTTCCCCACCATCCCCACCTCTCCTCCACCCTCCCCACCTCTCCCCCACCCTCCCCACCTCTCCCCCACCCTCCCCACCTCTCCCTCCACCCTCCCCACCTCTCCCCCACCCTCCCCACCTCTCCCCCACCCTCCCCACCTCTCCCCCACCCTCCCCACCTCTCCTCTACCCTCCCCACCTCTCCCCCACCCTCCCCACCTCACCTCCACCCTCCCCACCTCTCCCCCACCCTCCCCACCTCTCCCCCACCCTCCGCACCTCTCCTCCACCCTCCCCACCTCTCCCCCACCCTCCCCACCTCTCCCTCACCCTCCCCACCTCTCCCCCACCCTCCCCACCTCTCCCCCACCATCCCCACCTCTCCCCCACCCTCCCCACCTCACCTCCACCCTCCCCACCTCTCCCCCCACCCTCCCCACCTCTCCCTCCACAGGTGGGGCATCGCGTCGCCGCCGTCGTCAACCTGGGCGCGTGGGCCGAGGCGACGGTGGCGCGCGCCGACCACGTGTTCCGTCTGCCGGACTCCATGAGCTTCGTGGAGGGAGCCGCGCTCCCCATCAGCTACCTGGCCGCCCACCTCATGCTGTTCGACATGGGGGGGCTGCGGGAGGGCATGTCCGTGCTGGTTCACTCTGCGGGGGGCGGAGTGGTGAGTGACGGTGGTGGGTCCGGGGGCGGGGTGGGGGTCACCGCGCACTCTGCAAGCTGCAGAGTGTCGCTCCGCTTCACCGCTCAATCTCGAAAACGAGCAGGCGGCTCGGCGTTAATGTTATTCAAAGAGGCGTAGCGCGGTTGTTTTTGAAGACATTGTACTCACCGCAGAGAACCGTAGCGACACGGCCGCACTCTATACAATAGCTGGCTTCAAACTGTGCCGCACGCCCTTCCGCATGGCCTTATGGAAGCCTCGGTACCGATAAAGTTTGATTACTTTCGTTATTTTTAAATTCCCTTCTGATGACGTGCACGCCATCCGATGACGTACATGTGATTGGAACGGGATCGGAATAAAACCAGATGACGAACATGTACGTCGTCGGAATGGGAAAGGGTTACATTTGTACATACTATGCACCACGCACGGAATATGCCCCTGGCTTCAAACAAAAGAGGTGCGCACAATGGGCCTGCCTTCAGATGAATGACGGGGAGAGCAGACGCTGGATTTTCTACGAATCTCTGGGGCGACCCGGGATGTTGACTGAGACTCTTGCGATCAGTCATCATCGTAAACGCTTCTCATCATCGGACATTTGGCAGGAATCTTGAGACTCGGTGAGGTCCTCCTGGGTAAAGAAGCATCATTTCGTTGATGTTGTTTTCCTGCCTTGTCCAAGCTTGCGTTCAGTGTGGGAGACATCGGCAGGAATTGATGTACTTACGCAATTTCTACTCAAACATAATGCTTGTATTCTAATTCGTTCGTTTTTCGTGACTTACTTACCTTTCCCCGATGCTTGCACTGCTATCGTTGCTCGTATTGTTCGATGTTGGAAGTCGCTAACCCCCGTGCCCCTTCCAGGAGAGGCTTGAGAAAGAGCTTCATAGCTCATCGGATTCCTGCTCCAGTCTAAATCAAGATTCTGACCCCCCCCCCCTCCCGGCGCAGGGCCTGGCTGTGGCGCAGCTGTGCGCCTCGGTGCCGCGCGTCACTCTGCTGGGCACCGCGTCACTCGCCAAGCATGACGTCATCCGCGACTCCTTCACCCACGTGATCGACCGCACCGGCGACTATGTGCAGGATGTGAAAAGGTGGGGGGGTGGGCGGGTGGGCAGCCCCTCCCCTCCAGCGCTCCCCTCATTACCTCACCCCCAGCTCGGTGCAGTATGTGAAGAGGGATGAAGGTGGGGGGAAGGAGGAGCATTCCCCCCCCCCCCACCTTTTCCATCCCCAACCCCCTCCCCTCATCCCCCCAACCCCTCCCCCCAGCCACCCCCCAACTCCTTTCCCCATCAACTTCGCATCCCCCTACCCCCCTCCCGTGGGAATCCCGCACCCATCCCTCCACACGGCCTCTCTGTGTCCCCCTATACCCCTCGCCTCCTACACTGTTGTTTTTTCATATTTTAAAATCATAGTTTTTTTTATCACCAAAGAAACGCGCAGCGTTCACCTCAGCTTCCCCCGCTCCCCATCCTTCTCATGCCCCCCCCCCCCCCCCATCTAATTATATTATGCCCCCCCCTCCTCCTCGCAGAGTGTGTCCTGGCGGCGTGGATATCGTCCTGGACTGCCTGTGCGGAGAGAACACGGCCAAGGGGCTGGCGCTGCTCAAGCCCATGGGCACCTACATCCTCTACGGTAGCCACGCACGCGAGGTCCCCCGGTGTAGACTCGCACGGCGCACGAGCGGGTTGGGTGACCAGCACCACGCCCGTCCGCCTTTGTCTCACCCGTGTGCTGATGTGTATCACACACCGCTCCAGTCGACGTAGGGGGAGGCCCAGGACCGGTTGTGATATTCGCCAGATACGGTGATGTTTACACACCGAGCCCAATGCGCTTTACACACCGCACTGGGGCCGTCATTTGAGGCTGAGTCGGGGACGGGTTTAGACAAATTGTCACTGGCGTTAGTTGTTCTTGAGCGGGAATCGAACTCAGGTCGCCGGGTTCGTAGCGAAGTGACGCTAACCGCTACACACTGGCACTCTCCAAAAGATTCGCGCAGACACACACACGTGTACACACAGCACGTGTACACACACAGAGACACGCATGTGGATATCCAATGGGTGTGTGTGTGTGCAGTCGCCCACCAACAACAACAACTACGGGCAGAAGAGTAACGCTCACAACAACGAATTAGAGCGAAGGGCGATATAACGCAGCGAGTTGGCACAGTAGAGGGCATAGCTGGCGCATCGGCCAGTCATCTCAGTCAGTCGACCCGTGATCACCTGGGTCTGTCCCGTGGCCTCCTGCCAGCAGCGAGCCTTCGACACTTCACGTGGTCTCAATGTGCACTTAGCCTGGCACAGGCGCCGTGGTGAGGTCACCGCTGTTGTTGTGAAAGTGGTGCTCCATCTCAAGCGACTTTTTTGCGGGTGAGATATGTAAGTTAATTAATTAATAAACTCATCGGCACGCCGATAAAATTAAATAAAAACTTTTTTTTCTACTTTTAAATTATTTTTTTATTTGACGAGTTTAATTCCCACTGAGCTATGTAGCTCTTTTTCAGAAGCGACCTGGCCACAGATGATAGCTCAACGACGAGTGGCTTATCACATGGACATTTATAGCAGCCAAATACTCTAAACGCGTGGTGATGTTGCTTCTAAATGTGGAGGGGAAAAAACCGGAGGACCCGGAGAAAAATCAACGCGACCACGGGGAGAGAGAGAGAGACACACACACGCACGCAAGCTCCAAATATACAGCAGCAGGCGTCAGGGTTGGGATCGAACTCACGACCTCCCGCATAACCGGCGAGGGAGTTAACATCTCCTAGCCACCGTGGCGCCCACGTTGCATTGCGAGAGTTGCGGCCACATCGTCGTCACCAACTGCAGGATTCGTTGCAACCCGCGGCTGCTGCGCGCACCGCTCCAGTGTGTGTGTGGGAGGGGTCAAACACCGCCCGCACATCGCTGACTGAGCAATCATCGCAGCGTGGCTGAGACGCGCTCCGCGATAAATCTCTCTCTCGCGCGCTCTCCTTTTATCTCTCTCCTCTCTCCCTTTCTTTCTGTGTCTCCCCGCTCTCTCTCCCCTCTCCCTGTCTCTCTCTCTCTGTGTGTCTCCCCTCTCCCCTCTCGCACAGGATCATCGAACGTGGTGACAGGAGAAACCAAAAGCTTCTTCAGCTTCGCCAAGTCGGTGAGCGTTGTGGGTTTAGAGGCCACGTGTGTGGGTGGGTGCCTGGGGGGGGAGTGTGTGGTTGGGTGCGTGGGGTTTGTGGCTATTCAGGCCTTCATAGGTGCCCGCAAAGACAGCACTTGCCCAAACAGTCAGTAAAGGCTATACGGAGGACCCTTGCCTTGGTCTTGTGGGTATAAATGTTGGTGTGTGCGCGTGGGGAGCGGTTAGCGCTACGCTGCACTACAAACCTAGCGACACGAGCTCGATTCCCGTAAAACACCAGTGACGATTATTTAAACCGGTCCTGAGCCTGCCCTTGGTCGACTCAGCCTCAAATGGGTAACTGATGCGGTGTGTAAACATCGTCACTTGGGAGACAAATGCGGCTGGGCATGGCCACCCACCCCCTCGCGTACCGTGACGGCCTTCATAAGTGCTCCTCGCAAATAGCCCCCAAAAAATCTGTAAATTCTCTACGGGGGATCTTAGTCTTAGTTTTTTTCGTCGGTGGTTGCCACCCTCCCTGGGGCCGAGACGAAGAGGAGGGGGCGTCTATTTGGACTCCCCGCAGCTGTTCCAGCGACTCCGACACCCAGATGGGAGACGGCATTTAACACGGCCTGCCACCGACGAGGCACAACTCAGAGCACCGAATCGGGGTGTCAGATCTCATGCTTGGGGTTGAGTTTCAAGGCGTCCACGTTGGGGATCACGGTGTGTGGGTCGCCCCGGGCCCCGCACCCCCCTGGGCACAGCATCACTGATGACTGCCCCACTACACCGCCCTGTGTCCTGGTAGAAACGAGCGGACGCCACTCAGCTCCCCCACTCAGCTACCCCCGTATCCCTCCGTATGCCTCGTGTACCCCGTATCGCCCGTGTGTGTACCGCCCGTGTCACCCGTGTGGGTCTGTGTGGGTATTCCGTGTGTCCCGTATCCCCGTGTGTGTGTGTCCCTGTGCCCCCCCCCCCCTCTGTGTGTGTGCGTGTGTGTCTGTGTCTCTCGTACCCCCGTGTACCTTGTGTGCGTACCGCCCGTGTCCCCCGCGTGTGTGTGTGTGTGTCCCCGTGTGTGTGTGTCCCCGTGCGTGTGTGTGTGTGTGTCCGTGTCTCCCCCCCCGCCCCGTGTGTGTCTGTATGGATATCCCGTGTGTCCCGTGTCCCCGTGCCCCCCCCCCCCCGTGTGTGTCCCCGTGTGTGTGTCCCCGTGTGTGTGTGTGTGTCCGTGTCTCCCCCCCCGCCCCGTGTGTGTCTCCCCGTGCCCCCCTCCTCCCCCCCCGTGTGTGCCCCCCTCCCGTGTCCCCGCCGCCGCAGTGGTGGCAGGTGGAGAAGGTGAGTCCCGTGCGTCTGTACGAGGAGAACAAGCGAATGGGCGGGTTCCAGCTGCTGCCGCTCCTCTTCAGCGCCGAGGGGCCCCGCGCGCGCGCGCGCCGCGCCATGGCCGAGATCACGGCCCTCTACGACGCGGGGGCCCTGCGGCCTCGCGTCGACTCCGTGTGGGCCCTGGAGGAGGTCGGTTCTCGTCCACCGCTGGATGAGTCGCGGTCTCACCACGCGCGTGATTGTGTTCGCGTCATTGTCGTCGTCGTCGTCAGACGTGGTCCATCCACTGCTGGATTGATGGTCCTGCCTCGATTCAAGACGCTGCGGTGTCCTGGTGGGACGAGCGGACACCACTCAGCTAACGCTGTATCCCCCGTGTCCCCCCCCCACCCCGTGTCCCCCATATCCCCCCCTGCCCCCCCCCCCCCGTGTCCCCCGTGTCGGCCCGCTCACTTCTGTTTCACACTCCGTCCGCTCGAGATCATATCCGTCCACCACGCACCTCCGATGAGCGCGCTTGGCTACGTGTATATAGTGGGGAGCGGTAGTGTAGCGGTTGGCGCGCTGCGCTACGAACCTGGCGACCCCAGTTCGTTTCCCGCTCACGGCCAACACCAGTGACGATTATGTGAACCAGTCTTGGGCCTCCTGTAGGTTGACTCAGCCTCAAACGAGTACCTGGTGCGGTGCATAAAAACATCGCCACTGGGGAGTCAAAGGCGGCCGGGCGTGGTTCTGGCCACCGCATCCCTTCGTGCGCCGGTCCGGCCTTCATAGATGCAACTCGCTAACAGCACTTGCTCCAAAAGTGTGTTAAGGCTATACGGGGGATCTTTGTCTTTGTGCGTGCGTACATTTCTAATCTGCGCATCTCACGCTCCTCCACACGACCATTACGGTTCAGCATCTGTTCCCCGTCCTCTCAGGAGCCCTGTCGCTCACGACTTGACGTGTCTTCGCTTTGCTCGCCAGCAGATGTCTCGCCACCAAAACAAGCGAGGAGGGGTGGGGGCTAGAGGGGGGTGAGTGGTGGGGGGCGCGGCTGGGGGCTGGGGGGTTCGGGGGGGGTAGCGCCGTCTTGAGGGAGATCTGGAACACGTGTTGACAGCTGCTTCCCACGCCATCCGTACAGGTACTTGTCGGGCAAGGCAGGTATCTATTCGGCGGTTAATAAAAGATGCTCACAGATTGATTGTTAGCGAGCTCCTCTTCGGGTAGGGCACGGCACACGAGCGAGTGGTGCGGCCAAAAAAACACGCCCGACCGCCTTTGTTTCCCCAGTGCTGATCTCTGCAGGTTTTTATTGTAAGGCTGGTTTCGAAATGCAGTGTCCCATCAGCAGCAGAGTCAGGCTTCGCTCAAATCAGTGCTGGTGAACTGCCAAACGTTGAAGGCAAAGGAGTGGTTTCGACATTCAGTGGCTCATCAGCGGCACAGTCAGGCACCCGGCCAATGCCGGTGAACGACCAGATGTGTGTAGGACAAGGAGCCTCTGTCTGTGGCTGCGGCTGCAAGTTCAAGGCACAACTCCTCTGTGACAGCCCCCCCCCCCACCCACAGTGCTCGTGGTGTCAGTGTGGCCCTGCGAGTCTGCGTAGCTACGACCTTGGCCCGTGCCCCCCCCCCCGCTGCCTTTGAAACGCTCGGATGAACGCGCGCTGAGGGAGGGGGGCACAGCAGGAGAGAGGTGGAGGTGGGGGGGTGGAGGCGTCTCCCGCGGGGGCTGTTAAGTGGCTGAGCTCACGGCCTTGCAGTGGCTGCCAGAGACGCGAGGTTAGCCCCGCGCTACAACACGGGGGGTGGTGGGGGGTGGTGGGGGGGTGGGGGGGGGTGGTGGGGGGGGGTGATGGGGGGGTGGTGGTGGGGGTGGTGGGGGGGGGTGGGGGGGGGCTACGCCGCGCCGTCTGCGCCGCATCCTGCACGCCACGCGCCGTGCGCGCCTCCTGCTTCGCGTCTCTCTCCTCCTCCTCCCCCCGCCCTCCGCCTCCACTCGCTCTCCTCCTCATCTCGCAAACTACTCCTGCTTCGCGTCTCTCTCCTCCTCCTCCTACATCCACCTCATCCTCCTCCTCTCCCACCCACCTCCTCCTCTCCCGTGTAACTTCTTCACCACCCACCTCATCCTCCTTCTCTCCCACCCTCTTCCTGTCCGTGTCTCTCCTCCACCCCATTCTCCTCCTCCTCTCCCACCCACCTCCTCTTCTCCCGTGTAACTTCTTCACCACCCACCTCATCCTCCTCCATCCGCCTCCACCTCCATCCGCCTCCACCACCGAGCGCTACCAGCATCATCAGTCGCCATCAGACACAACTGTGTGTCCAGCCCTTGGTCGACTCAGCGTTACTGCTTGTGGTGTGGAACGCATCGCCACCGGCGAGACGAAGGCGGCCGGGCGTGGTTCTTGGCCGCACCATCTCCTCGTGCGCCGTGATGATCTTCCAGAGTTGCTGCTACTGCCTAACAGCACTTACCCCAACAGTCTGTTAAGGTTATACGGGGGATCTTTGCCTTCGTGATGTATGTGTTTGCGTCCCATGTCCCGAGAGCTCACCACCGACTCCCGATGTGCATCTGGCGCAGATGTTAAGAGCACGTGTGCGTGTGTAAGCGTGGTGTGTGTGCGTGTGCGTGTGTGTGCGTGTGTGCGTGTGTGTGTGTGTGTGTTCGTGTGTGTGTGCGTGTGTGTGCGTGTGTGTGCGTGTGCGTGTGTGTGTTCGTGTGTGTGCGTGTGTGTGTGCGTGTGTGCGTGTGTGTGTGTGTGCGTGTGTGTGCGTGTGCGTGTGTGTGTTCGTGTGTGTTCGTGTGTGTGTTCGTGTGTGTGTGCGTGTGTGTGCGTGGTGTGTGTGTGCGTGTGTGTGTGGAGCGGTGTTGTAGCGGTTACGATGATCTGAAACGGTCCTGGGCCTCCCCTAGGTCGACTCAGCCTTAAATTAATAGCCGGTGCGGTGTGTAGACATTAAGCGTGGAGAGACAAAGGGGGTCGGGCGTGGTGCTGCCACCCACCTCCTCGTGTGCTTCTCCGGCCTTCGTATGTCCTCGCGAACAGCACTTGCCCCAAGAGTCTGTTAAGGCTATACGGGGGATCTTTGTCTTTGCACATCCATCACTCGCCCGTTGTCAATCCACTGCTGGATGACAGCCGAGCGACTCGTCGCAGCACCCTGTTGTGCACGGTGGCGGTCACGCACAGATCTCGGTAGCCCAAGCAGGCTTGAGCCTGGCCAAGTTCTTGAATCAGCGTGCACAGCAACTTGCTGCGGGCTGCTGCCACAGGTTAACAAACAACTCCCGCGTGAGCCGCTGGGAGGCCTTCATCCAGCAGTGGAGTATTGACAGCAGCACCGCATGACAATGTACAGCACCGGTGTAGTAACATCACCAGCAAAAACACACCACCACCATCCATTTGCCAACCCACTTCTTTATCGAACTCATTCTATCCATCAGCACCCTCATCCTCCTCCTCCCACCCACTCGGGTACCCGTTGCCAGGGCAACCCCGTCGAAGTCTAACTCGCGTCGCCATGACAACCCGTGACACACTCGCCGAGGCGGGAGTCGGGGGGGGGGGGGGTCGGGGGGGGGTCGCCCCGCTGTATTATTCAGGGGACGCCCCGCGGTGCAAATGTCGCGCCCGCGGATTAAAATCAGGAGGAGGAGGAGGAGACGCCCTGCAGAATTTTTTTTTGCGAAGGGCACAGCGGCCCTGCCGCTTCGACGTTGCTAAGCACGCAAAAAAACTAACGCTAAGCGGCCAGCGACAAACAGCACACTGCCGAAGGTGTCAAATGAGAACAAGAGTTCAAATGTTCTTGCTGTGGATGTCACACCTGATGATGATTGCTTGTGTTGCAGTCGAAACGTCGAGAGAATTTTTTTTGTTTTATACTTTCTTTTATTATTTCCCTTCTACGTGACTTTACCGAAAGAACCAAGAATAAGAGTTCACAGGTTCCTTGAATTGAGAGACATTATTTGTTATCACCATCATTATCATCATCACCACCATCATCGTCATCACCACCATCACCATCATCACCACCATCACCATCATCACCACCATCATCACCACCACCACCGTCACCATCATCACCACCATCATCACCATCATCACCAACATCATCACCATCATCATCACCGCCACCACCACCATCATCATCATCACCACCATCATCACCATCATCATCACCATCATCATCATCACCACCACCACCATCATCATCACCACCATCACCACGATCATCATCACCACCATCATCACCACCACCATCATCACCACCACCACCATCATCACCACCACCATCATCATCTCCCTCGTACTGGAGTTGTGTTATTTTCGGTCCGGGCTACTTACCCAGCGAGTCTGGAGGCCATGAATAAATAGATGTGGTTTGTTTGTGCATTACAGTAATGGGCACACCAATAATTAAAAATGTAACGTATGCTGGTCAAAATGTACAATTCAGTTGATTGCATCTCACAACGCCTCGGAGGGATGAGCGGGAGAGGCACCACAGCCACACGACGACACTGAACAGCCGACGATACCGACACGTGGCGAAACTCCACTGCTGGATGGCAGAGCACCACGTGGTTCATTCTCACCCCCCCCCCCCCCGCAGGTGAAGGAGGCGATGCAAAAACTTCTTGACCGCAGCAACATCGGCCGCGTGGTTCTGGATACGGAGAAGAGCCCCTCCCCTCAGGTGGGTCCCCCCCCCCTCCTCCCTCTTACCCCCACCCCGTGATTTAGTAAGCGAGTGAGTGGATTAATGAGTGATTTGTGGGTTTTTTTGTTGAGCGAGAGAGTGAAAGAATGAGAACGCGAATGAATGAATAATTTGGCTCGTGAATGAGTGAGCGAATGAATTGACGAGTGAGTGAACGAATGAGTGGGGTTTAGTGAAGGAACGAATGAGCAGGTTAGCGAATGAATGTCTGGGCTCGTGAATGAGTGGGTGCGTGAATTAATGAGTGAATGGATTCGTGAATGAGTGAGTGTGTGGCTGAGTGAACTAGTGGGTGAGTGAAATAATAATTGGGTGTGTGAATGAGTATGTGAGTGAATAATTGGGCGTGAGAGTGAGTGAGATGAGTGGAGTGTGTGGTTGAGTGGGTGAGTGAATGAGTAATTGGGCGTGGGAGTGAGTGGAGTGAGTGGAGTGTGTAGTTGAGTGAATGAATAATTGGGCGTGTGAGTGAGTGGGATGAGTGGAGTGTGTGGTTGAGTGGGTAAGTGAGTGAATGAATAATATATAATTGGGCGTGTGAATGAGTGGAGTGTGTGGTTGAGTGGGTGAGTGAATGAATAATTGGGGCGTGTGAATGAGCGATCGAACGAGTGACGCGCAACGTCAAGACTCGACGGGCGGCGCTCTGCGGTTACCAGGGGCAACGGAAATTACGACGACCGTTGCCGTAACCTGGCAACCGGTCCCATGGCAACGAGAGGGAGGGGTAGCGGGCAGGGTGGGAGGGAGTTGGAGGGGAGTGGGGGTGGGGGTTTGAGCTGGGGGGGGGGGAGAGTGGGGGAGGAGGTGGGAGATGGGGGGGGGGGGTATGGAGGGGTGGGAGGTGGGGGCTGATTGGAGCGGGGGAGGAACTGTAGGAGCATGAGTCAAGGGGATGATGAGGAGGAGGAGACGAGACACATGGCCACAGAGCTTTGTTGGTTGAACTCTGGCGGCGTTGGCCTCGGTTGCAGGTCGGTCCACGGGTTGAAATCCCGATGAGGGTTGACTCAGACCATCACGATAGCCCAACAGCAGCAGCAGCAGTAACTTCCATATGCATCAGCTGCAGCAGTAGTAACTTTCATCCATAATACTGGTCTAGTTAAGGAGCGAAACAGTTAGACTTCTCTACACACCTGGCTGTAGCCTGATGACGCTAGTTATAATTACTGGCGAAACGTCGTACATAGATTGTAAATGTTGTGGCTTGGCTCTCCAACACACCGGTTAGTGCTGTACTAGTGACGAATTGGCCACGTTCTGTTTACGTGACAACCCTTACTAGTTGGCTGTGTCGGGTAGCGGCGGGTTTAATGACACATTAATATATTTACGCGATCAAACCCAAACAACCTCTATTGTGGATGATGTTGGACGCGAAAGCCTCCTCCGACGTGTTAAAGTCACCTCCATATTCATCATCGGAATCACCATCGGCAACATTCATCATCACATTCACCAGCATGGGCATCACCATCGAATCACTGCACCAGATTGAATTTAATTGAATGATGACGTCACCCTGATGCTGCTCTATTTAAGACCGGAAGCAACAGGAGAGCTTCACCATTCTTGCCCGTTCTTGCCCGATGAAGCTGATTGTAATTATCAGCGAAACGTCGTACTACTCAAATTTAAAAATGCTGTTAATTCTCTCTTCAGCAGACCGGTGGGCTAAACAAGTGAATTATTTTGTCCTTGGAAAACGTGACACATTTTTTACTGTTTGGCCGTATCGGGTGGTGGAGGGTTACGACACATCTTCTTGGTTCTTTCGGTAAAGTCACGTAGAATGGAAATAATAAAAAATATAAAATAATTATGTTTTATTTGTATTATTTTATTATTTCCATTCTACGTAACTTTACCGACGCGATCTGACCCAAAAACCTACATTATGATCACCATCGCATTCGTCACCGTCCTCGCGGTCATCCACATCAGTGGCGGCAGCAGCGGGCACCTCGCCCAGCAGTGTATTGAGCGCGTGCGGGGTGTCTGTGCGGGGCTGGGGGGGGCGGGGCTGTGGCGATGCGCGCGAGCAGGGGGACCGGCACAGCCCCGAGGCGAGCGAGGCCGCTGAGGAGGAGGACGCCGAGGGGGGACGGAGAGGGGGGCGCCGAGAGCAAGGAGAGGAAACCCTTCATCCGCTAGGAGTCGGGGGGCCACCCGCCCCCCCCCCCAACTCTGCCATTCCCCCCCCCCACTCTGCCACCCCCCCCCCACTCTGCCCCCCCCCCCCCCCACTCTTCCACCCCCCCCCCCCCGACTTTGCCACCCCCCCACTCTGCCAACCCCCCTCCCCACTCTGCCAACCCCCCCCCCCACTCTGCCAACCCCCCCCCCCCACTCTGCCACCCCCCCCCCCCCACTCTGCCAACCCCCCCCCCCCCCACTCTGCCAACCCCCCTCCCCACTCTGCCAACCCCTCCCCCCACTCTGCCACCCCCCCCCCCCATTCTGCCACCCCCCCCCCACTCTGCCACTCCCCCCCCCCACTTTGCCACCCCCACTCTGCCACCCCCCCCCCCCAAACCCCCGCCCGCCCACCCGCTCCTGCCAGCTCAGCGCAACACAGGGACTGCCCAGCGGGTTGCTTCACCACTCGACTACCTAGCACCTGCTGCACACACTCCATGCCGGCCTGCCTCCCCAGTGCCTACACCCCTAGTACCTACCCCCTACTACCTACCCAGTACCTACACCCCTAGTACCTATCCAGTACCTACACCCCTAGTACCTTCCCAGTACCTACACCCCTAGTACCTTCCCAGTACCTACACCCCTAGTACTTACCCAGCTACCGACTCCCTACCCACCTACACCCCTAGTACCTACCCAGCTACACCCCTAGTACCTACCCAGCTACCGACTCCCTACCCAGCTACCGACTCCCTACCCACCTACCGACTCCCTACCCACCTACCGACTCCCTACCTATCTGCTCGCTCAATATCCTCCCGACCTACCCATATCTCTCTCTCTCTGCATGTCCACCAATCTTCCGAGCAAATACGAACCCCCCTACTCTCCCAGTCCCTCCTTGTGTCTCTTTCTTGTTACCCACCAACCTACCCTAACTTACTATCCTGCCTACTCACCTACTCGTATGCCTACCTACCAGCACCCGAACACCAACTAAGCGACCAACCTGCCTAGCTAATGCCTGCCTGCCTTGCCTACGAACCTCCTCAACCAAAACTTTGCCTAACTTCTACTGACGCTCAAAGCTGCACTCCTGCCAACCTGCCTAGTTAACCACCCACATACCAATCTACCCAGCCAGCTAGCTATCTTCCTACTCCCCAACTTACCTATCTTACTACCAACCTACCTATCCTCCAACCCACCCAGCTAGCTATCTTCCTACCCACCAACTTACCTATCTTACTACCAACCTACCTATCCTCCAACCCACCCAGCTAGCTATCTTCCTACCCACCAACTTACCTATCTTACTACCAACCTACCTATCCTCCTACCCACCCAGCAACCTATCTTACTACCAACCCAGCAACCTTCCCAGCTACCACTTAGGCATTTCGCCTTATCTCTCACACACACACACGCACACACAAAGACAAACACACACACACAAAGACAAAGACACACGCACACACAAAGACACACGCACACACAAAGACAAAGACACACACAAAGACACACACGCACACACAAAGACACACACACAAAGACAAAGACACACGCACACACAAGGACACACGCGCGTCGTGTTTGCGTTTTGTGTCATTCCCGCCGTCGTCAGTATTTGTTGCTCGCTTTGAAGTCGACGTTGCTGCACCGCCCGTGATTGATCGGGGCAACTCTCGAGCAACTGTTGCCTACAATTGCCGCCTGCTACGCATCGTCCACTGCTGCTACTGTCAAGGGGGGGGGGGGAGTGGCAGAGAAGCGGACAACTCAGAATCTGAATATTAATTACACTCGAGGAATCCGATGAGCTATAAAGCTCTTCTTCACAGATGTCCAGTAATTTGAACCCCACTCTGACCCGTGACGGAGCCCCATGCGGCTCGCAGAGAGAGGAGATATACCGAGTAGGGGGGGGGTGAAAGTGTGATCGATAGAGATGCACCAGATGATGAGTGAGACGATAGCCAGAGAGATGGGCCAAGATTAATCGATGACAGAGCTGGAGACGATAAATCATCATTCGTGACATGAGAAATGAACAAGAGGCGGAGGAGACAAGAGAGCTGTTGACAACAGATCAATATTTTTAACTCGCCTAGAGCCCGTCCAAGGACGGGTGAATATTGCAGTGAATCTGAAATATTCAATCGAAAATAATGACCCGCTCATGATTATTAATGAGGGGGCGGGGTCCACACGAGTGACGTCATCAGCTCATGATGATTGATGAGGGGGGGGGATGCCCCATGTGGAGTGACGTCACGCGCGGGACACACACACATTCTTGGCTTATTATATTAGTCATTTGATTAATTAGATCAACAAGAAATATAAGTATGTCAGCTGGAAACTATATACAGATGAGTGGGATGAAACAGATAGAGTCATATGACAGAGCTGTAGACCGAAGGCACGGTGTCTGTGACCAAACAAAGCAAAACAATAGAAACTGTGCTTGGCGAACGGTAATTGGTCGAGAGAGCACGCGACCTCGGGTGGTCATGTGACCTCCATCTTCGACCTGATTGGACATTACCACCCCAGTTTTGCCTGTTCAGAGGGCAGCAGCAGTAGCAGCGGTCGGGGGATGTGGCAATCCAGGCTCGTCCGATTGTGTCCGATTGAAAAACAACGTCGTGGAAACTCAAACAAAAATAAGAATGTAAAAATATATATTTGCAAGCGGTCACCAATTGATTGACGGTGTTCCATGCAACAGGTTGCCCCGTAAAGTTGCCTCGAGCTGTATCACGCGCGCGCGTGCGTGTTTTCCAGCTGATCGTGTGACGTTTGTGAACCGTCAAGTAAGTCGCTCTCGCTCAGACACCCTCGCGACACGCCCGGCTGTTGACTGCCCTCACGAGGCACCGAGTCCATGGGCCAGAGAAAGATTCCCCGCGCGCTTGAGACTCCGAATTGCTGCGCAACGCCGTCATCATCATCGTGGACATTATCGCATCGTGTGAACGTGAAGCGAACTATTGACAAATCCCCGTATGTATGTGGAACTTCTTTCGGACCGTACGTAGCCAATTGTGATAATCGAAGGTGTGGGGCGGGGGAAAGGGGGTGAAGAACACAATCAGAAGTCAGCATCAGAATGTTTTTATTTAGGACCCTGGAGGAGGAATCCGATGAGCTATGAAGCTCTTTAACACAGATGTTCCAGTAGGGGGCAACGGGGTTCAGCGAGTTACACCGACAACCAATCAAAATTATCTGAATAAAACATAGAGAAAGGTCACGATAAATAACTAAATATTAATAAGGCATATAAGTTCAGATTGCATACGTGCATACATTCCTGCACATTGTTCAACACTAAATGCAAACTTGGTAGCAGAAAAACAACAACAGCCCCAGACCACACCAAGACAACAACGCACAGCCCCCTCTATTAGATGGCACGTTGACACAGGGAACCGTCGATACACGGGCTAGGATCAAAGTTACAAGTCACATTCATCAAATGTGTGCTGTTGTGCACGTCGGGTCCGGCTTTCGTATCGCGATTAGGAGAGACTCCGTCCGCAAAAATTCACTGCGAGCTAAATGCCAAGGCAAAAAGCAGACTTAACTATCAATTACGTCGGTGAAAATATCAATTAAAAAACACGCTCACAAGCGGGTAAAAGAGGTGATAAACAAATATGATTCATTGAGTAACGTTTATGCTAAACTACATGGTCATAGTGTTACATTTCGGATAAACTATAGCACCGAACACAACTGAACAAATGAGGCAGAAGGCATAGACAAGGGACGAGATTATAGCCGGTGAGTCAAGCGAACCGTGACCCAGAATCGTGATAAATTATTCGAATTACTTAGAGTTATGGGGAGGGGGGGGGGCAAAGACTGGTGCCACTCAAGGTGGCATAACGTATTTATTCATGACGGCCGACAGTAAACTCATTAACTGTCTGATAACACACTGAATATTTATATAAGAGAACATCTTGATACATCGAGGATGCAGAGCTCGGGCAATTATTGGTTGTGCCGGTTCACCGCCTCCCTGCTGCTGCCTCACACATACCTGCAAGGCAGGTATTAGAGCTACCTGCAAGCCAGGCAGGTGTTAGAGAGAGAGAGAGATTGGAGTGGATACAGCGTACGACGGTGCCAGCGGCCCAGTGTTACAAGTTGTCAGTATTATTAGTATTATTGTGATACAAAAATAAGAGATTAGTGCCAGAAAGATGTGGCACTACTTGAGAATATTGGCACAACAAGACAGAGAGGAAAGTGGGTACAAATGACGAAATACGCAGTGGACACCTACCACGAGCTATCTGCCCCATGTATCGTGGTGGTGATGATGATGATACAAAAATATCAGGGGGAGAGGGGAGCTGCCACATTGGGATGTTTGTCCAAAGTGGCACATGGGGCAATCATCCCAATGTGGCACGTGGGGCAATCATCCCAGTGTGGCACGTGGGGCAATCATCCCAATGTGGCACGTGGGACAATCATCCCAGTGTGGCACGTGGGGCAATCATCCCAGTGTGGCACGTGGGGCAATCATCCCAGTGTGGCACATGGGGCAATCATCCCAATGTGGCACGTGGGACAATCATCCCAATGTGGCACGTGGGGCAATCATCCCAGTGTGGCACGTGGGGCAATCATCCCAGTGTGGCACGTGGGGCAATCATCCCAATGTGGCACGTGGGGCAATCATCCCAGTGTGGCACGTGGGACAATCATCCCAGTGTGGCACGTGGGGCAATCATCCCAATGTGGCACGTGGGGCAATCATCCCAGTGTGGCACGTGGGACAATCATCCCAGTGTGGCACGTGGGGCAATCATCCCAATGTGGCACGTGGGGCAATCATCCCAGTGTGGCACGTGGGGCAATCATCCCAGTGTGGCACGTGGGACAATCATCCCAGTGTGGCACGTGGGGCAATCATCCCAGTGTGGCACGTGGGACAATCATCCCAGTGTGGCACGTGGGGCAATCATCCCAGTGTGGCACGTGGGACAATCATCCCAGTGTGGCACGTGGGGCAATCATCCCAGTGTGGCACGTGGGACAATCATCCCAGTGTGGCACGTGGGGCAATCATCCCAATGTGGCACGTGGGGCAATCATCCCAGTGTGGCACGTGGGGCAATCATCCCAATGTGGCACGTGGGGCAATCATCCCAGTGTGGCACGTGGGACAATCATCCCAATGTGGCACGTGGGACAATCATCCCAGTGTGGCACGTGGGGCAATCATCCCAATGTGGCACGTGGGGCAATCATCCCAGTGTGGCACGTGGGGCAATCATCCCAATGTGGCACGTGGGACAATCATCCCAGTGTGGCACGTGGGGCAATCATCCCAATGTGGCACGTGGGGCAATCATCCCAGTGTGGCACGTGGGACAATCATCCCAATGTGGCACGTGGGGCAATCATCCCAATGTGGCACGTGGGACAATCATCCCAGTGTGGCACGTGGGACAATCATCCCAATGTGGCACGTGGGGCAATCATCCCAATGTGGCACGTGGGACAATCATCCCAGTGTGGCACGTGGGGCAATCATCCCAGTGTGGCACGTGGGGCAATCATCCCAGTGTGGCACGTGGGGCAATCATCCCAGTGTGGCACGTGGGGCAATCATCCCAGTGTGGCACGTGGGGCAATCATCCCAGTGTGGCACGTGGGGCAATCATCCCAGTGTGGCACGTGGGGCAATCATCCCAGTGTGGCACGTGGGACAATCATCCCAATGTGGCACGTGGGACAATCATCCCAATGTGGCACGTGGGACAATCATCCCAGTGTGGCACGTGGGACAATCATCCCAGTGTGGCACGTGGGGCAATCATCCCAATGTGGCACGTGGGACAATCATCCCAATGTGGCACGTGGGACAATCATCCCAATGTGGCACGTGGGACAATCATCCCAGTGTGGCACGTGGGACAATCATCCCAGTGTGGCACGTGGGACAATCATCCCAGTGTGGCACGTGGGACAATCATCCCAATGTGGCACGTGGGACAATCATCCCAATGTGGCACGTGGGGCAATCATCCCAATGTGGCACGTGGGACAATCATCCCAGTGTGGCACGTGGGGCAATCATCCCAATGTGGCACGTGGGACAATCATCCCAGTGTGGCACGTGGGACAATCATCCCAGTGTGGCACGTGGGGCAATCATCCCAGTGTGACACATGGGGATGTGTGCCCCCCTCGCCCGCTCTATACGAGGGGATAGCGCTGAAAGAGTCCCACGGTTCACAGCAACTCGGGTAACAATCGCTTCCCTACTCCAATAAGCGACTTTTACTGGAACAGTAAAACAAGAAAAGAAAAAAATATTCGGACAAACGATTTAAAATATTAAGTAGTAACCCTCCGCACATGCCAAGAGGATGATTGCACCGTGTTGAAACGGGAGCAGTATCTGCGACTGTTTACACTTTTTTTTAGAAGAATGCGTTCGGGAGCGACGAGGAACCGGTGGCTCGGCGGTCAGAGACGCCGAGGCGGCTCTCAGCTGCCCAACTGCAGCAATTACACACGGGGTCTCATAGACTCGCACAGAGACCCATAGACTCACATAGAGACCCATAGACTCGCATAGAGACCCATATACTCGCATAGAGACCCATAAACTCGCATAGAGACCCATAGACTCACATAGAGACCCATAAGCACACACAGAGACCCCATAGACTCACACACAGACCCACAGGGACATACAGAGACCCCGTAGACTCACACACAGAACCACAGGTACATACAGAGACCCCATAGACTCACACACAGACCCACAGGTACATACAGAGACCCCATAGACTCACACACAGACCCATAGGCACATACAGAGACCCCATAGACTCACACACAGACCCACAGGGACATACAGAGACCCCATAGACTCACACACAGACCCACAGGGACATACAGAGACCCCATAGACTCACACACAGACCCACAGGGACATACAGAAACCCCATAGACTCACACACAGACCCACAGGGACATACAGAGACCCTGTAGACTCACATACAGACCCACATGGACATACAGAAACCCCATAGACTCACACACAGACCCACAGGGACATACAGAGACCCTGTAGACTAACATACAGACCCACAGGGATATACAGAGACCCTGTAGACTCACACACAGACCCACAGGGAGATACAGAGACCCCATAGACACACACACAGACCCATAGGCACCTACAGAGACCCCATAGACTCACACACAGACCCACATGCTCCCACAGGCTCCCATCAGGCTTGCGTAGCGTGGCTTGTAAGTCGATGGTCTCAGCATGGCCACCAGCGACCGCCTTCAGACGACTTGGCACTCTTAGTCGCTTCTTGCACCGGGAAGTGATGCCGATGAGCACAAACAACCGGCGATGGTGAACAAATCCAAATTGTAACTGGCCGGACGACAGACGTTGGAAGCGAATATATTTTATGTCACGCGTGGCGGATGGTGAACGGAGAAGTATTTCGTGTGAGTGGCGTCAAAATGTACGAACGACCCCTTTAAATCGAAACGCCAGTGCCTGATAGCCGTTTGAAGTTATTCTTATCAAAGACGCAGTGTTATCGATGTGATTTATTTTTTTAAACAGCTTGTTGGTTTGGTTTGTCGCTGATGCTGCTGCTGCTGTTGTTGTTGTCGTTGCACCGTCAAGGGGTGTTAAACCCCGACGGCTTGGATGACGCGGTCCCGTACCCATGGACTCCCTCTGGATCGGTGGCAGCAGCGAAGGGGGCCACGAGTTCCGTGCCTGGCGCGAGTGACGCCACATCGCCGCAGGGAGAATCATCAGCAGCGAACACGCGGAGTGGCACGGCCGCTGAGATCTTGGACTCCAGACACGGGTTTTCAGCCACCCGAACCACCCACCTCGGTTAAGCCGGGTTTTCAAGTGCAGTGAGATCCGTAGACTCGCACGGACCCAACCAGACCCTAACCCTAACCACACTAGCCAACCAGACCCTAACCCTAGCCGCACCGGTCAATCGCGCACTAACCCTGACCACGTTGGCCAGCCAATCAGAGCCAAGCCCCACCGCTATCCCTAACCCCAACCTCTGCCGGCCCTCCTTGTCACTGTCGATTCGCTCTTCACTGTGAGAGATTTCATCGCTCGCTCACTCGCTCGCTCACTCACGCGTGCTCACGCGTGCTCATGCGTGCCAGTCCGTGGCTCCGACTCCGTGCAGTCAGCATCTCCCAATAAACGCTCGTGTCAAGCATCGCTGAGTCACGGCGCCCTCTCTCTCACTTCTGGTATTTGATGATCTCATATACATAGCGAGGTGGGTGGGTAGAGTGATAGGTGGGTGGGTAGGGTGATAGGTTGGTGGAGAGGGTGATAGGTGGGTGGGGAGGGTGATAGGTTGGTGGGTAGGATGATAGGTTGGTGTGGAGGGTGATAGATTGGTGGGGAGGGTGATAGGTTGGTGGGGAGGGTGATAGATTGGTGGGGAGGGTGATAGGTTGGTGGGGAGGGTGATAGGTTGGTGGGGAGGGTGATAGGTTGGTGGGGAGGGTGATAGGTGGATGGGGAGGGTGATAGGTTGGTGGGGAGGGTGATAGGTGGGTGGGGAGGGTGATAGGTTGGTGGAGAGGGTGATAGGTGGGTGGGTAGGGTGATAAGTTGGTGGAGAGGGTGATAGGTTGGTGGGTAGGAACACGGGGAGCTGGGTGGGTAAGAAGATAGCGAGGTGGGCGAGTAAGAATATAGGGATGTTGGTGGGAATGTATTTAGGTGGGTGTGTAGGGAGATAGGTGAGTTGGTAGGTTGTCCTGTTTGCTTGTTTCGTGTATTCCTAGCTCCACCTCGTGGTGGAGTCGTGGATCTGTACAGCGATGCCTCCACGCTGGGGGGAATTCCCCGACTCCAAAGTCACTCGCTCGCTTGGCATACAGTGATGCATGGACGTAGCCCCGTCCCTTTAGAGTACTAACAATAATCTGTGTTCATATCGCGGCAACATTCATGCGAACTGAGTCGCACACCGCTGCACAGTCAGTTACTGAGTGATGATGAATACGTGCGGGAGGAAACCGCGGGCAACCTCAGAAATGCCACGCGTGCGAGGGAGAAACACGCTATCCCATAGGGAAGAAGCAAATGGTAATTAGTCCACAATTTGCTGTATTGCCTTCTCCTGACGGATCTTCCTCGACGCCTACGAGAAGATGTGAGGGGATGGGGGAGGGGGGGTCACAACACTGGGTGATCCACCAACTCCTCGCTACCATGTCGGGCCGCCCCACGTGTCCAGACACCGGTCTGCCCGGCTGCCCGCTGTCACGTGCCGGCTGGAAAGTCCCGTGGAGGTAACTCCAGGCCGATGGGCCGACTTGCGGGGCGCCACGGTGGCTCGGAGATGTCAACTACCTCGCCTGGTATACAGGAGGAGGTCGTGGGTTCAACCCCGACCCTGACGCCTGCTGTATATTTGGAGTTTGCGTGTCTGTCTCCCGTGATGGTCGCGTGGAGTTTTCTAAACATGCGGTTTCGTGTATTTGGCTGCTATAAATGTCCACGTGATAAGCCACTTCGTTGAGCTATCATTTGTGGCCAGATCGCTTCTGAAAAAGCGCTACATCGCTCTGTGGACCATAGCTGGTGAAATAAAACAACATTGTTGAGTAGTTTAAAGATAAATAAGTCGCGAGGTGGCGCTGCTCTCTTATTTGGCGAGACAGGGAAATTTATTTTAAAATCATATTCGCGGTTTCATTTCTATAACACATGTTTATTATGTATGACCTGTATCTTTAACGTCTGACAATTGACAATCAGCAATGACGCTGCCTGGTGAGACGCCGAATGGCGAAACCGGTCTCAGGGAGTTTGCCTGCTTGCACCCAATCAATGCTGCTGAAATGTTTCACTCCCAGAAGGCCGCGCGGCCGATGGGTCGTATGAAAGGAGAGGGGGGTTTTTTCATTTGTGGCGGGATGGATATGCGAAGGAGACATTGACTTGTCTGCGGTATTTTGTTATTATTATTTGCATAATTGTCACTCAGATTGGATTCGCCTTTTAAACATCGTAACAATTTACATTTATATGGCACATTTAAACCGGAGATGACACCAATGCGTCCCCGTGTGTGGAAATTATGAAACCAAAAAGGTTAACGGCTAGAACCGAGGGGTGAAGGACAATTTATCCACACATCCACCCACTCACTCACCCACCCACTCACACACCCACACACCGTCTCACCCACACACCCTCTCACCCACCCTCTCATCCACTCTCTCACCCACACACCCTCTCACCCACCCTCTCACCAACCCTCTCACCCACCCGTTCCAAACCAGGTTGAACAGCCAAGACTAGGCGGAGGTTAAAGGTCAGTTTACAGAGGTGAGTTTTCAAGATCGCGCTTAAACAACTCCAACGACTCTGATTGTCTAATTAACAAAGCCATAGCGCTTTGCCCCATAGCCTGGGAGCTACACTAGCAACGTCCCCATCAGCCCTGCAGGGACAGAGCCTTGACCTTGGAGTCCTTAGCCGACGACAATCCGAAGATCTCAGGGCCCTCGCTGGACAGTAAACGTGGATCAGTTCCTGCAGATATCGGGGAGCGACCCCACTGAGAGCCCTTGTAGATCAGCAGCAGTAGCAGCAGGATGATCGTAGAGTCCACTCGATACCTGACTGAGTAGCCAGTGTAGAGACAAGAGAGCAGGTGTGTGATTATGAGGGTGGTGGTGATGATGGGTACTCGGGAATCGGTGTACGCGTAACCACTGCAGCAGCTGCAATTCCGAACGAGCTGGAATCGGAGCCCAGCGCCTCGCTCGGATTCCCAGTTTCGTTCGCTCCGCGTACAACCTGAATGCTACGTGGGCCCCGTCTGTAGCTGGCCGCTTGTCACGGAGTACACACGCGTGCTGTGATGATGCACGCCGCTTACTCGGATTCCCAGTTTCGTTCGCTTCACGTGTCACCTGAATGCAACGTGGGCCATGTTTGTAGCCGGCCGCTCGGCGGAGCTGTGGGTCTAGTGCAGGGTTCGTGGGGGAAGCACGCGGTGAAGGGGGGTGGGGGCTGGGGGACCTCCACCCATCCATCCTGTGATTGGTGGAGGCTGCACGCTGCTGCCGGGGTGATGGAGGCGGTTGCTCGAGGGCTTCAAGGAAGATCCGAGTCCCCTATCAAACGGAGGTGGCGAGGAGATGTTAACTGCTTCGCCTGGTACGCAGGAGGTCGTGGGTTCGATCCCGACCTTAACGCCTGCTGCTGCTGTGTATTTGGAGGTTGTGGTGACCTCTCTCCCCGTAGTCGCGTGGATTTTTCTCCCGGTGCTCCGGTTTTTCCCTCCACATTTAGAATCAGCACGCGTTTGGAGTCGTTGGCTGCTAACAATGTCCACGTGACAAGCTACTTTGTTGGGCTATCATTTGTGGCGGCCAGGTCTCTTCTGATAAAGAGCTCGATAGCTGGTAACATGAAAATACTCTTTTGTTCTTTCGGTAAAGTCACGTAGGTATATTTTTATTTTATTCCTACGTGACTTTACCGAAAGAACCAAAGAGTATGGATTCCTGCAGTCACGAAAGCTTCAAATCAACATTTTAGTTTAGTATACTAGAACAGCACTGCGCACGAGGGGTGGTGTTGCCTTGACCACGCCCCCTGCCACTTTTGTCTCCCCAACACAATCGATTACAACACAATCGATTACAACACAATCGATTACATGCCACCATCGGACACTCACTTAACGGCGTAATCGATCGATACGACGGAGGCTCAGGACCGGTTCCGGATGTCATCCCCGCCACTGATGTTGGCCGTGAACCGGAATCGAACTCGGGTAGGTCAGGTTCGTATCGCATTACGCACGACACGTAGACGTTCCAAGCAAAGATAAAGGTCCCCCGTGTAGCCTGCACATGCTGTTGGGCAAGTGCTGTTTTCGCCAACACCACGCCCGGCCGCATTGCGCTTTGAACCCAGTGAACTGAGTTCGCTTCTCGCTCGTGTCCAAAGCCAGTGACGATTTATGTGAACCGGTCCTGGGTCTTCCCTAGGTAGACTCGGCCGAGAAGAATCTGGACGATACAAAGGCGGCCGGGCGGATTCCTGGCCACACCAACCCCGCCATGCTGACCTCCCTCACTAGGTGCTCCTTCACAGCACTTGCCCCCGATAGCCTGCGCAGGCTGCATGGGGGACATTTGTCTTTGTGTGCCCTCGTCTGAGTGCAATCTGGAACGCGGTGTACTTTTAGCGAAGTCGATAAATTCTCCCTCCACCCCCCTCGCTCAATTCCACCCCTAAACCCCCTGCACCCAGAGCCCATCACCCACCCGGCGTCTCTTCGCCCCCTTTTCCTCTTACTTGAACTGTCGTAGGATTTCACCCCTGGTGAAATACTGTGCCGGAGGAGATTTAGCTTCGACCCTCTCGCTCTCTCTCTCCACGCCTCTCTCTCTCTCTCTCCACGTCTATCTCTCCCTCTCCGTGCGAGTCGCGGTGTTTTACAACCGCGGCACGGAGAGAGAGAACACGAGGCGCGCCCTTCACGTGTGCCCCATGATGCACAGCGTCCCAAACCCACTGAGCCAGGCTATCTGAGCATCCACCACAGGTCCAAGTCACGTAGTACACACGTGTGCATCACTACACACGTGTACACACCGGCTGTGTGTGTGTGAATATAGTGGGGAGCTTCATGGTGTGCTGCTGGCTAACTGCACTTGCCCCAAACGTCTTTTGAGGCTATAAGGAGAATTATTTTGTCTTTGTCTTAAATAGTGTGGCGACGTTTCGGGAAATGACCCTTCAGAGGAGGGCCATTGCTGAGCTGAGCCCAGTCAGGCAGATGGTTGGGAGTGGGGGGGGGGGCGCCCCGCCCCTCAGATTGTCGCCCCGATGGGATGCTAATTAAGCGCGTGGTACCAATTAAAGTTGGTGGGGGGGGGGGCAGTAGGAGGGACCCTCGAGGTGGGGGTGGGTGGAGGGTGGATGTGGGAGAGGGGGTGGATGTGGGGGGGGGGCACGTAGCGTGTGGCGGGTTTCCCCATCTCCATGAGCATAGTGATGCCGGTTGGAGATCGTCCCCTGTCCCCTGTCCCTCCCTCTCTCCTCCCTCCACCCTCACCGCCTGCAGTGAGGGTGGAGCGGGTCACCCGCGCCCCACAGCTCGTGTCCTCGGCGCCACAAGCACCTGGGTTCGACTCCCGATTCAGACACCAGCTGCTGTATATTTATAGTGTGCGTGTCTCTCTCCCCGTGGTCGCGTAGGATTTTCCTCCGGGTCCTCCAGTTGTTCCCTCCACGTTTACAATCAACGCGTGTTTCGAGTCTTTGGCTGCTTTGCATTTCCACACGATGAAAATTAGCCACTTCGTTGAGCTATCATTTGTGGCCAGTTCGCTTCTGGAAACAAAATACCTATATAGCTCGATGAGCCTTACCTGGTAAAATAAGAAATATTTTCATATTCTTTGAGTCTTTAGGTAAAGTCACGTAGATAGGTTCAAAGAAAATAAAAAAAAATAACAAACAACTACGACTTTTCGATCACAACACAAGCGATCGTCATCAGGAGGAAAAAACAGGGAGAAAGCTGCTGAGGCAGACTGTTTTAAAGGTTTAAAATGGGTGTGGCCTAAAGGTCATTAACCAAGTGGGCGGGGCAAGTGATGTTAATGTGATAAATTAGCATGTTGATGTGATAAATTATCATGTTAATGTGAGAGATTATCATGTTAATGTGAGAGATTATCATGTTAATGTGAGAGATTATCATGTTAATGTGAGAGATTATCATGTTAATGTGAGAGATTATCATGTTAATGTGAGAGATTATCATGTTAATGTGAGAGATTATCATGTCAATGTGAGAGATTATCATGTTAATGTGAGAGATTATCATGTTAATGTGAGAGATTATCATGTTAATGTGAGAGATTATCATGTTAATGTGAGAGATTATCATGTTAATGTGAGAGATTATCATGTTAATGTGAGAGATTATCATGTTAATGTGAGAGATTATCATGTTAATGTGAGAGATTAGCATGTTAATGTGAGAGATTAGCATGTTAATGTGAGAGATTATCATGTTAATGTGAGAGATTATCATGTTAATGTGAGAGATTATCATGTTAATGTGAGAGATTATCATGTTAATGTGAGAGATTATCATGTTAATGTGAGAGATTATCATGTTAATGTGAGAGATTATCATGTTAATGTGAGAGATTATCATGTCAATGTGAGAGATTATCATGTTAATGTGAGAGATTATCATGTTAATGTGAGAGATTATCATGTTAATGTGAGAGATTAGCATGTTAATGTGAGAGATTAGCATGTTAATGTGAGAGATTATCATGTTAATGTGAGAGATTATCATGTTAATGTGAGAGATTATCATGTTAATGTGAGAGATTATCATGTTAATGTGAGAGATTATCATGTTAATGTGAGAGATTATCATGTTAATGTGAGAGATTATCATGTTAATGTGAGAGATTATCATGTCAATGTGAGAGATTATCATGTTAATGTGAGAGATTATCATGTTAATGTGAGAGATTATCATGTTAATGTGAGAGATTATCATGTTAATGTGAGAGATTATCATGTTAATGTGAGAGATTATCATGTTAATGTGAGAGATTATCATGTTAATGTGAGAGATTATCATGTTAATGTGAGAGATTAGCATGTTAATGTGAGAGATTAGCATGTTAATGTGAGAGATTATCATGTTAATGTGAGAGATTATCATGTTAATGTGAGAGATTATCATGTTAATGTGAGAGATTATCATGTTAATGTGAGAGATTATCATGTTAATGTGACAGATTAGCAACCCCTTGGGTGGTTCGATTAAAGATGTCGAATCGGTGATGATATTGTTGGTTTTCGTAACGAGGCTCTTGGTAGTATCTCTTTTACTTTTGTATAGCTACCATCATTAAGTAGGTCCTGAATTTTGTTATTGTATGTGGTTTTGTCCATGATGACTGTGGCATTGCCCTTGTCGACTGAGAGGATGACAATGACATCTCTCTTTTTTAATTGGGAAAACTCAAAGCACTCAGCCTTACTGATGTTGCTAATAGGTGTCTTGGCGTTCTTGAGGATTGCAGCGATTTCCGACCTTGCCACGTCTGCAGTGATGTGTCCGAAACGCTGCAGACGCGGCAAGATTGGAAATTGCTGCAATCCTCAAAAACGCTAGGACACCTATTAACAACATCAGTAAGGCTGAGCGCTTTGAGTTTTCCTATTAAAAAAGAGAATTGTCATCGTCATCCTCTCAGCTGACAAGGGCAATGCCACGGTCATCATGAACAAAACCAGATACGATAACAAAATTCAGGACCTACTTAATGATGGTAGCTACACAAAAAAGTAAAAGAGATCCCACCAAGAGCCTCGTTACAAAAAACAACAATATCATCACCGATTAGACATATTTAATCTAACCAAACAAGTGGTTTCCTTAAATATCTCTGTTGCTAGACCACCCAGATTGTATGGCTTACCAAAAAATCGTTTCCACCCTTGACTCACCCACCTACAAACTGGCCCGATATCTGTCTGAGACCTTACAACTATTCACTGGTAGGACCACCTCAGCTGTACTCAACTCAGCTCACTTGACATCGTTAATTAAGGACATCTCACTGTCTCCAGGTGATTTGCTCGTTAGTTTCGATGTAGTCTCTCTGTTCACCAAAGTTACTGTGCCTGACACCATTGCAATCATTGAAGACTTGGTCCAACAAGGACTGATGCTGATGTACCGACCCTGGTGAGACACTGCCTCACCAACACTTACTTCACCTGGAATGGAACTTTCTAAAACACCCCTTCCCCCTCCACCCCCCTCCACCCCGCCCCTCAACCCCCCCACCCCCGCCCCTAAATTCCCACTCCACCCCCGCCCCTCCACCCCCTCCACCCCCCTCCACCCTCCTCAACCCCCCTCAACCCCCGCCCCTCCACCCCCGCCCCTCCACCCCCGCCCCTCAACCCCCGCCCCTCCACCCCCGCCCCTCCACCCCCGCCCCTCAACCCCCGCCCCTCCACTCCCACTCCACTCCCACTCCACCCCCACTCGCCTGTTGCACTCTGTGTAGATGCGAGCATCGACGCGTGTACATTGTGGCGCGGCGGGCACCGCGCTGCGCTACGAACCTCATATCGATTCCCGCTCGTGACCAATAGCCCCCAACAGAACGTTGAAGGCCATTCGGGAAAACTTTGTGTTTGTTTTGTATGCGCGAATGCCTGTGTGTCTGTGTGACACGAGTTCGATTCCCGATCGCGGCCAACCAGCAGCGAGGATTATCTGAACCGGTCCTGGGCCTCCCCTAGATCGACTCGGCCTCAAATGAGTACCCGGTGCGATGTGTAGCAACCCTCGCCGTGGTGCTGGGCAACCAGCTCCACCGTGCGTCGTTCCGCCCTTCGTAGGTGCTGCTCGCTAACAGCACTTGCCCCAACAGTCTGCTGAGGCTATACGGGGGGTGGGGGGGTCTTCGTCTTTGTCTGAGCGCTCGTTAGCGTCTCGCGCTTAGAGCCCGACCGAGGTTTTTTTTTGTTTCCGCTGCGGGACTTTTGGCACGGGACGCACCTAGCGTCCGGCAAAACGATTCGTTTCATTCACGGCTGAGATCGCAGCTGCTGGCTCCGTGCTCAACCATCTGTGCGAAGCGCCAGAGGTGGTGGTGGTGGTAGTGGCGGGTTGCCCACGCGCTGCCCACCCCGTGTGTCTGTCCGCGTGTCTGTCTGTCCCATCTGCTCGTCCGTCCGTGTGCCAGTGCGTCCATTCACCGCGGGGTCTGTGTCCTAGGCCTCCCCTAGGTCGACTCAGCCTCAAATAAGTACCTGGTGCGGTGTGTAAACATCGCCACTGGGAAGACGAAGGTGGTCGGGCGTGGTGCTGGCCACCCACCCCCTCGTGTACCGTTCCGGCCTTCATAGGTGCTCGCTAACAGCACTTGCCCCTGCAGTCTGTAAAGGCTATACGGGGGATCTTTGTCCTTGTTTTTTTTTGTCCCTGTGTCCGCCCGCGTGGTCTGCCGGTCTGCCTGTCAGTCTCTGTATAACGCAATAATTCAACATGTGCGTGTGTTTGCGCATGCTCATCCATCCCCGCGTGCGTCCCACGTGTCCGCTCGCACACGCGGCCGCAGGGTCTCAAATCCCGCACTCATCTCTCGTGGCGCTCTGAGAGGCTTTGAGCTGCGAACGAAATCGGTTCCCTGGCGCTTCTAAATGAGCCCTGGGCCGTGTAGCCCGAGGCCACTTCGACCCAAACGCGTACGGGGAGGTGGGGAGAGGCGTGGGAGTGGTTGGGGGGGGGGGACAGGGGGAGGTGGGGAGAGGCGTGGGAGTGGTTGGGGGGAACGGGGGAGGTGGGAGAGGCGTGGGGGTGGTTGGGGGGGGAACCGGAGGGGACAGGGGGAGGTGGGGGCAGGGGAGCGAGCCAGGTTTTTTGATGCACGTGTACACGTGGGGAGCGGTGGCGCAATGGTGAGCGCGCTGCGCTACGACCCCGGCGAGCAGAGTTCGATTCCCGCTCACGGCCAATAACAGTGGCGAATATTTTAACCGGTCTTGGGCCTCCCCTTGACCGACTCAGGTGGGCGAGTTGGTTGTTGCGGCTCGTGATGCTGTGCAGCTCGTGTCCGATGTTTCGCTTCACGTGCCACTGCGATGGCGACATGTTGACTACCTCGCCTGGTGTGCAGGAAGTTGTGGGTTCGATCCCGACCCTGACACCTGCTGCTGTATATTTGTAGTTTGCGGTGTCTCTCTCTTTCCCTGTTGTCGCGTGAATTTTTCTCGGGGTCCTCCGGTTTTTTCCCTCCACATTTAGAATCAACATCACCATGCGTTTAAAGTATTCGGCTGCTATACATTTCCACGTGATAAGCCACTTCGTCGAGCTATCACTTGTGGCCAGGTCGCTTCTGAAAAATAAGCTAATAGCGCAGTGACCCTTACCTGGTAAGATTTTTTTTTAACATCGTAGAGATGAGGGAAGGGCGTAAGAGGGGAAAAGGTGGTGGTGGGCGCGGGTGGTGAGGGGAGGTGAGAGAGGGGGTAGGGGGTGAGTGCGTGGTGAGAGGACGTGGGAGATGGGGTAGGGAGTGAGTGCGTGGTGAGAGGAGGTGGGAGATGGGGTAGGGGGTGAGTGCGTGGTGAGAGGAGGTGGGAGATGGGGTAGGGAGTGAGTGCGTGGTGAGAGGACGTGGGAGATGGGGTAGGGGGTGAGTGCGTGGTGAGAGGAGGTGGGAGAGGGGGTAGGGGGTGAGTGCGTGGTGAGGGGAGGTGAGAGAGGGGGTAGGGGGTGAGTGCGTGGTGAGAGGAGGTGAGAGAGGGGGTAGGGGGTGAGTGCGTGGTGAGAGGAGGTGGGGGAGTGGGTGCCGGTTGGGTGGTAGGTGCGGATCGGGAGAGGTTGGTAGGTGGTTGGGTGGGTGGGTGAGTGGTGAGGTTAGGGGTGAATGGCCGATGAGCAGTGTGGATGGGGGTTGGGGAGGGATGGGTGGAGGGGTGTGTGGGGGATGTCTGTGGGTGGGAGCTAGGGGGAGGAAAGGAGGATGAGAGAGAGAGGGGGGGGGGTCAAGGTGTGAGGTCGGGGGAATAGGGGGGGGAGAGGCGGTGCAGGGGGGGGGTGTGAGGGGGCGGTGAGGGGAGGTAATGGGGGTGGGTTAGAGGTAGGGCGGAGTTGGGGGTCTCTGGTGTGGGATGGGGAGCTGTAGGGTAGAGGTGGGAGGTGGAGGATGTGGAGGAGGTTGTTAGACTTACTCCGCGCGCTGCTAATGAGGAAAAACGAGGTGGGGGCGGTGGAGATGGGGGGCGACAGAGACGGGGGATTAATAAATGTTGCCCATTAGCCTCGTCACGATGCAACGAATACAATCGATCCTTTCAAGGGCAAGCATCGAGAATGGGCAGTATTGCTCAATGATTGCGTTATACAGAGAAAGGTCCCCCGTGTAGCCCTTACAGGATGTTAGAGCAAATGCTGTTTGAGAGCACCTATGAAGGCCGGCATGGCGAACGAGGGAGGCGGGGGGGTGGTCAGCAGCTACCACCACGCCCGGCCGTCTTTGTCTCCCCGCTGCTGCTGCTGCTGCTATTTACACACCACACAAGGTATCCATTTAAGGCCGAGTTCACCTATAAAAGGCCCACAACCGTTTCAGATACTCGTCCCTGATTATGGCCGTGAGCGGGAATCGAACTTGGGTTAACACAATGGCAAATGTGCCCCCCCCCCCGTGTAGCCTTCGAATGCTGTTGGGGCAAGTGCTGTTAGCGAGCACACAGAGTCGCGCACACAACGCTTAGCAGGGACAATGCGACTCGCGGTGCCGCGTAATGGATGTCCCATTAGCCGCGTGGCATCTCTGCAAAGTGTCACAGCACATCTCAGAGCGAGATACAAACACACACACACAGGTAAAGAGAAAGATCACCCGTATAACCTGCAACAGGCTGCTGGAGCAAGTGCTGGTTAGAGAGCAGCACCCACGAAGGCCGACACGGCGCACGAGGGGGGTGGGCGGCCAGCACCACGCCCGGCCGCCTTTTTCTCCCTCGTGGCTATGTTTACACACCGCACCAGGTACTCATTTAAGGCTGAGTAGATCTAGGGGAGGCCCAGGACCGGTTCAGATATTCGTCGTCGGTGTTGACCGTGAACGGGAATCGCATTGGCGTCGTAGGGTCAAGCAGATCAGTGTGCTAACCACTGCGCCACCGCTCACAAAAACATACACACCCGCTCACCTCCTCAACCATGAACTCACCCACGCCACCCACCAATTCACCTCGATGCATGCCTGCTACCGTGCTTGGGTGTCCATGTCGATCTCTGCGTGGTCCGCCAACCCCCGTAGACCAAGCATTATTGTTGCGTCTTCTTGTAAAATTAAAATGATGACAACACAGAGACGCGGTCGGGCAATCCACGTGATCATCGCCAGATAATAAATTAATTGTGAGATTTAACCCCCCCCCCCACTGCCCCCTTCCCCCTACTCTGCCCCCCCCCCCCACTGCCCCCCACCTCATCTGCATCCCCCCGCCCATTTTATTCTCAGCCCATCCTCAGACAAATGCGCGCCACGTGCGCGGAATCGCGGCCCTGTTGTGATAGTGGCGGTTGTTGAGTGGTGGTGGGTTAGTGGTGATGGTGGTGATGGTGGTGATGGTGATGGTGGTGCCACCAGTGACGGATTAATCATCATCTAAACCGGCCCGGCGGGCGGGCGTGGTGCTGGCCACCCACTCCCTCGTGTGCCCTTCTGGCATTTATCGGTGCTCGCTAACAACACTTGCCCCGACAGTCTGTTAAGGCTACACGGGGATCTTTGTCTTGGTGGTGATGGTGGTGCCACCTGTGGCGGCTGAGGAGGTCTCGGTGTTGATCACCAACCCCATCCTCGCAGCGGCTTTTGGCTCGGCCATCGAACAAAGGCGATGGCCACTGCGTCGCGCGGCGCTTTCAGATGCGCTTCTGCGGCCGTCTGGAACGCTCTTGCTTCCGATATGAGGATACCACGTGAGCTATGGCACTTTTAAACCGGCATCTAGATTGATGAACTCATTTCTTTAGAACAGTTTATTACGTTTAATTTGTTTGTCTCTCCCCCGCACCACCGATTCATAGGGTTGCCTACGTACGGTGCGAAAGAAGTTCAACATACAAGATGCTGCTGCTCTTGATTGTGATCATCAGCGTGGCTGCTGCTGCTATCATGATGATGATGATGACGCTGTATGCTTTAGCGATGATGTTGATGGTGATGCTGATTCTACTGTTGATGGAGGTGGCAATGCTGCTGCTACTGCTGCTGCTGCGATGACGCGGACGTTGGCAGCCGTGGTGCTGTTGAGAGCGATGATCGAGGGTGTTAGAGACAAGGAGAGGGGAGGGGACCTGGTGGATGATGTCGGGGGTGGAGACGGGGGGGGGAGATGGATCGAGCTAGGATAGGGAAGTGGGAGTGGTGGTGGGGGGGGGTGGAGGGGAGCGGGGGGGGGGGGTCCTTGTCTGGACTTGACAGAGCGATGTATGATTATGATGATGATACCAGGGTCCTGGATACCGTTGCCATGGCGACTGTACACAGCTGCCTTGGCAACCGCGAGTGTCGCGCGCGCGCCGCATTCATCGACACCGCGCGCGTGTGAAGGTCAAGCCGCGCTGTATACTGCACACCAACATCGACTAGAGCATCATCGTCATCATCATCAATTGTATCATCACAAACATCATCGACTAGAGCATCATCGTCATCAATAGTATCATCACCACCATCATCGACTAGAGCATCATCAATAGTATCATCACAAACATCATCGACTAGCGCATCATCATCAATAGTATCATCACAAACATCATCGACTAGAGCATCATCGTCATCAGTAGTATCATCACCACCATCATCGACTACAGCATAATCATCATCGACTAGAGCATCATCATCAGTCGTAGAATCACAACCATCATCGACTAAAGAAGCATCAGCAATATCATCACAACCATCATCAATTATAGAATCATCATCATCATCAGTAGTATCATCACAACCATCATCAATTATAGAATCATCATCATCAGCAGTATCATCACAACCATCATCAATTATAGAATCATCATCATCATCAGCAGTATCATCACAACCATCATCAATTATAGAATCATCATCATCAGTAGTATCATCACAACCATCATCAATTATAGAATCATCATCATCATCAGCAGTATCATCACAACCATCATCAATTATAAAATCATCATCATCATCAGCAGTATCATCACAACCATCATCAATTATAGAATCATCATCATCAGTAGTATCATCACAACCATCACCGACTACAGCATCATCATCATCAGTATCATCACAACTATCATCACCTCCAGAATCCTTAGCAGCAGCAGTATCATCACACCTATCATCGACTACAGAATCATCATCATCATCATCAATAGTATCATCACAACCATCATCGATTACAGAATCATCACAACCATCATCGACTATAGAACTATGATAATCAGCAGCAGTATCATTGGGCAGCACGGTGGTATGACTGGCACCGTTCCTCTCGTCAGTTTACTCCCCTACGCGTGCACACACACGCGCCGAGTGCACCTAGCCTGGCACTGCCCAGTCACATTGTTTCACCAGCCTCCTCCACAGAGGCCGATCTCGACAGTCCACGCAGCTCCACACGACCCTGTCCCCACCACGTCAGCCACATCCCCTCGGCCGGCTCGTGCCGCGCCCGTTTCGCCCTCCTTGAATGCCGCGTGAACAAGCGGCCGGTGTCTGGACATGCGGGCGACATGGCCCACCCGATGAAGAACAAAGACAAAGATCCCCCCCCTCCCGTGTAGCCTTAACAGGCTGTTGGGGCAAGTGCTATTAGCGAGCACCTATGAAGGCGGGCAAGGCACACGAGGGGGTTGGTGGCTAGCACCACGCCCGGCCGCCTTTGTTTTCATCAGCGGCGATGTTTACACACCGCACCAGGTATTCATTTGAGGCTGAGTCGACCTAGAGGAGGCCCAAGACCGGTTCAGATAATCGTCACCGGTGTTGGCCGTGAGCGGGAATCGCCGGGTTCGTACCGCGACACTATCGCTCGCCATGAACGACACACACAGACACACACAGAGACACACACACAGACACACACACAAAGACACGCACACAGACACACACAGAGACACACACAGAGACACACACAGAGACACACACACAGACACACACACAAAGACACGCACACAGACACACACACAGACACACACAGAGACACACACACAGACACACACACAGAGACACACACACAGACACACACACAAAGACACGCACACAGACACACACAGAGACACACACACAGAGACACACACACACAGAGACACACACACAGACACACACAGAGATACACACACAGAGACACACACACAGACATACACACAGAGACACACACACAGACACACACAGACACACACACAGAGACACGCACACAGACACACACAGAGATACACACACAGAGACACACACAGACACACACACACAGACACACACAGAGACACACACACAGACACACACAGACACACACACAGAGACACACACAGACACACACAGACACACACACAGACACACACAGAGACACACACACACAGAGACACGCACACAGCCCCGGTGCCTTCCCACGAGCGTGGCTCCGCACGTGTTCAGCGTCAGGATGATTCGGCTCGGAGAAACGACGCCGACAGTCGCTGTCGACCCCGGCAGAGAACCCGGCCTGCCGCCGGCACTTTCAAACTCCTCACTGCCGCGGCGCTAACTCCACGCGCGGCCACAACACTCCCTGCGCCCGGCCACAACCTGGACACGCTCGGCCACCCCCCTCCCCTCCTCCTCCACTCTCGACCACCCTCCAATTCCGACCCCCCTCCCCTTCTCCTCCGGCCACCCCCACACGAGCACCGCCACCCTGGACACCTCGACCACCTTGGCCACTCACAACCCGCTCACGCTCGGCCCCCTCCCCCACCACGCCCGGCCACCCCCCCCCGCCCCGTTAGGAACCCTCCACCACCCGACATGATTACCAAACGAATTTAAATCGTCGTGCGCAACGAACGCTTAGCCAACAGAGTTTCGATTGAAGGATCTGGTGATATAAGCAACAAAAACCAACAACAACCACCGACAATAACACGGCCACACGTTCATCTCTTTGTCTATGAGTTGGGGGGTCTAGACAAGGCTGGGAGCGATGTCCATGGGGCGTGTGGATGGGAGTGGCGCCCTCGACCCTCCGCCTCCTGCCGCCGCCTCTGAGCAGCAGCGCCACTCCGCGTGTCGCGATGTCTTCACGACTTAAGAAACCTTCACGACTTCAGAGATTCTGAAGCATCGTGTCTGCCGGGGCAGTTTTCTGACACACGATGGTACACTCGTCGCTTGTGAGAATTTAAAATAGAAAGTTATACTGTATAGGTCGAGACATGTTGTCATCTCGTGATAACACGACTGCGACTTATCCTTTGGGGTACCAAAGAATACTAAATGGCCGAGGCAATTAAATATTTTATTTCTGGGACACTATTTTTGTCCAGGAGTGTACTTCACTCTGCGACTGGGGTACCAATCAATCCGAAATCGGTGCCACTCCACGATGTCGAAACGCCCAACATCAGCATACAAAATCCGTTATCGAAAAATTCAACTTTGAATAGTGCATCGTGTACAGCTCGTCACGAGATGAGTCGATTGCCGCATCACGGACATGATGCGAGAGCCGGGGTACTGCCATTGTACCCCGGGGTACCGCCGTAAGGTTCACTTGTAGGACCGGCGGAATATAATTGAACAGAGAGGAGAGAAAAACCCCCAAAGAAACGGGAACTCTTGAGTGGTGGCGAGTGGGTGGTGAGAGAAGGGAGCGTTGGGGGGGGGGGGCAGAAAGGAGGCAGGCAGGGTTGGTGGGGGGCTTGACAGCCCCCCTCAATCCCGAGCGCTGTCACAAAATGCCAATGGGAGTCGGGGTTGAGCTCTGTGCCATTTCCATTCCGTGCTGGCGGCGGGCGGGCGGGCTGCTAGCGGCACCGCGAGTGAGCCTCTTAATTAAATTAACAATCTGCGAACGGCGCGGGTAGTAGGGTGAGAGGCTGGTGAACTCGCCTCGCGTTACACCTGTGAACGCGCGTGACATTTCTCGCACCGCGCGAGGAGTGCGCGAGCGAGGAGGAGGAGGAGGGGAGGTAGGGGGAGGTGGAGGGGGAAGGAGGGGGGGAGGGGGAGGAGGAGGGGGGGCGGAGGAGGAGGGGGTAATGATGATGGCTGGCGATGACAGTGGTCACGTGACGACAGTCTCATCTCGCGTCCATTCAACCAAGGTTGAACACAATTGAAGGTTGAATGAATACGTACATGTGTGTGTGTGTGTGTGAAATCGCTTTGGCCGTATGTCACGGAGTGGGGGTGTGGTGGGGGGGGGGCGAGCAAACTCACCTGAGTCTCAAGACTCTTCACAAGAGGGTCCTGATAAGTGTCGCAGTATCGGGTGATGTTTACATCTGGTTTAGACGTCTTTCCACCACCAAATCAAACTTGGGCCGTGACGCTGGCACAGAGAAGCGACCACACGTGATCAATTACGCGTGGCTCGCACCCGCGGTGTTTTCCAGGGTGGCGTCGGGGCCCCAAACTGCGACCCTCCTACAGCGGGCAGTCTGCGTCTTGCGCAATGGGGGAGCTGAGTGGAACGTCGTACGCGGATTGTAAATGTTGTGGCTTGGCTCTCCAACACACCGGTTAGTGCTGTACTAGTGACGAATTGGCCACGTTCTGTTTACGTGACAACCCTTACTAGTTGGCTGTGTCGGGTGGTGGCGGGTTTAACGACACATGTATATCTTTACGCGATCTAACCCCAAATAACCTCTATTATGGTGATGCTGGTCGCGAAAGCCTCCTCCTACGTGTTACACTGAGTGGCGTAGTCCACTCGCTCCACCACAGTTCGCGTGGTTGTGTTGGGGTAGCTGAGTGTATTGGGGTAGCTGAGTGTATTGGGTGGCACCTCATCGCATTCGCATGTTTGGTGGAGTCCCCTGCTCGTTCCACTGATGGAGGAAATATCCATAACATCTTCATCCACGCGATGTTGTTGATGTTGTTCTTGATGTTGATGATGATGATGTTGTTGATGATGTTGATGATGTTGTTGATGTTGTTGATGATGTTGTTGTTGTTGATGATGTTGTTGACGATGTTGTTGATGATGTTGATGTTGTTGATGATGTTGTTGATGATGATGTTGTTGTTGATGTTGTGGTTGTTGCTTATGATGTTGTTAATGTTGATGATGATGTTGTTGTTTTTTGTGAGAGCCGTCCCCAGTGTCGCCGGGGTAGCAGAGAAATAAACCTCTCGGCTACAACTCTTCCTTAACCCTCTTCATTAACCCTCTTCTTTAACTCATCTAAGCACAAGCGAGCGCGAGGTTACACAGCGCTGCTCAGAATCCACGTGCGTGTGCACGCATTTTACTTCCTGGGGTTGTGCTTGTTTTTTTCTGACCGGAATAAGACGGGAAATGTCATCTTGGAGTGGGGCGCGTGCTCCGGATCGATGGGGCCGAGCCGCCTTGATCCCGTCCGAGGCCGAGCCGGGTAATGAGCTGCCATTCCGTGCGCAGGAGACTCAACTCGATATGGTGCTCGTGGATTTCTCTTTAACTGGATCGTGACAGCTGCCATCAGCGTCTTCATCGGCGGCGTCGGCGGCGGCAGCAGCACCACCATCATCATCACCACAATCATCCATACTCATCAGCAGCAGCATTGTCACGGCCAAGGTACATCACCGCCAACATCGCTAACAATAACAACCACCACCACCACTCTCCACTAAGTCGCCGTTACGTCCCCACGCCGCCCGTGCCAGGCTAGGTGCACCTTGAGGCTATCACGTGAAGTGTCGAAGGCTCGCTGGCAGGATGAGGTCACGGGACAAACCCTGCATGAGACACGGACAAAGACACGGAGAGACAGAGACAAAGACACAGACACAGAGACACAGACACGGAGACAAAGACACGGAGACAAAGACACGCGGGAACCGAAGGAGCTCGGCGGTGCGTGCAGCGAAACGTCGGGCATGGTGTGAAACGACACGTGACGCGCCCCGAGCACGCACATGGAGAGTCACAGCGCAGCAGCAGCGCTGCTGGAGAATCTCGCTGACACTGGGTCAGGTTGGGGGGCACGTACCCCCCCCCCACCAATCCCCCCCCCCCACCCTCCCCCCCCACCAAACCCCCCTCCCCACCACCAATCCCCCCCCACCACCGATCCCCCCCCCACCAACCCGCCCCCAACAATCCCCCCACCACCAATCCCCCCCCACCACCAATCCCCCCCCCCACCACCAACCCCCACCCACCACCGATCCCCCCCACCAATCCCCCCCACCGATCCCCCCCACCAATCCCCCACCACCAACCCCCCCCACCAATCCCCCCCCCACCACCAATCCCCCCCCCCACCAACCCCCCCCCCACCAATCCCCCCCACCACCAATCCCCCCGCAACACCAACCCCGCCCCCACCAACCCCCCGCCCCCACCACCAATCCCCCAACCACCCCTCTCCTATAGCCCCCCCCCCCACCACCACCCACCAAATCACAAAGATAAACATCCCCCGTGTAGCCTTGACAGGCTGATGGGGCGACTGCTGTTAGCGAGCAACTTTGAAAGGTCCGCGCGGCACGCGAAGGGGGGTGGGGGGGTGGGGCCAGCGCCGCCCCCGCCGCCTTTGTCTCCCCCAGTGGCGATGTTTGCGCATCGCGGCACGGACGCGTTTGAGGCCGAGTCGACCTAGGGAGGCCCGGGACCCATTCAGGGTTCGTAGCGCAGCGCTCACCGCTACGTGACCGCCTCCCGCTCGTTCCCGGAGCCCGTCTCCTGCTAATGAATGAGCCTCAATTGCCCAACTTTGATTGCGAAGGCTCCGAGCGCCTGTTAACAAAAGGCGTCTCGTGTAAGGATGGCCGAGTCGTGGGGAACGGAGGGGGGGGATAAGTGGGGGGGGGGGCGACCTTCGAGCGCGAGGCTTTCCATTGTTGGGTGAAATAAATAAATAACCGTGGCCCACAGCCTCGGCGAGCAATCAGCCCCGGCGCGTGTGGGAGTCGCCTTGCCGCGCAGGCATTGAATTCTGTGTGTGCGCGTGTCTGTGTGTGAGTGCTCTCGTGTCTGTGTGAGTGTCTGTGTGTGAGTGTCTGTGTGTGAGTGTCTGTGTGAGTGTGAGCACGAGTGTGTCTGAGTGTCTGAGTGTGCACGTGTCTGTGTGTGAGTGTTCTCGTGTCTGTGTGTGAGTGTATGTGTGAGCACGAGTGTGTCTGAGTGTCTGTGTGTGTCTGTGTGAGTGTGTGTCTGTGTGAGTGTGTGCACATGTCTGTGTGTGAGTGTCTGTGTGAGTGTCTGAGTGTCTGTGTGTGCACGTGTCTGTGTGTGAGTGTCTGTGTGAGTGTGTGCACGTGCATGTTTGTGTGTGTCTTTGTCTGTGTGTTCACGTGTCTGTGTGTGTGTCTGTGTGAGTGTCTGTGTGAGTGTATGTGTGTGTGTGAGTGTCTGTGTGAGTGTGAGTGTGTGCACGTGTCTGTGTGTGGGGAGCGGTAGTGTAGTGGTTAGCGCGCTGCGCTATAAACCCGGTGACCCGAGTTCGATTCATAGGTGCTCGCTAATAGCACTTGCCCCAACAGTCTGTTAAGGCTATTCGGGAGATATTTGTCTTTGCACGTCTGTGTAAGTGGGTGTATGTGTGTGTTTGTATCATTACAACAGTCTGGACCACTGGACGGGTTCCGCAGGGTTGGAAGGATGTCCTGGTGGTCCCCCTCTTTAAGAAGGGGGACCGCACAGACTGTAACAACTACAGGGGCATCTCACTCCTCCGTGTGCCGGGAAAGGTCCTGGCAAGGATTATTCAACATCGCCTTGCTAGGCACGCTGAGGAGAGGCTTGTGGAGCCCCAATGCGGTTTCAAGAAAGGGCGGCCCTGCACAGATGTCATGTTTTCTGTCCGTCTGCTACAGCAGAGGTGTAGGGAATTCCAACAAGACCTACATCTCTGCTTTATTGACATGGTCAAGGCCTATGATACCATCAGCAGGCCTGGGCTCTGGGTTGTGCTTCGTGCTTTCGGAGTCCCTGACTCTCTGCTACGTGGCCGGGGAACGAAAGCCATTCCCTGTTCACCTCGAGGTGCGACAGGGATGTCATTTGGCTCCCACATTATTTAAAATATTTTTCGACCACGTAGTTCGTGAAGCCTTCTATGGCTTTACCGGAGGAATTTCCATCTGGTACAGATACAATGGTAGACTGATCGATGCTCGGGTGCAGTCGAGGTGTGGCTCCCTATTGGTCAACCATGTTATGCTGATGATCTGATGATTGCTGCTCACTCAGAGGGAAGTGTTGGGGGTGATGCTGCTGAACCTGGAACGTGCTACTAAGAGATGGGAGCTTACCATTAGCCCCACCAACACTAAGCACCTGCCTGGGTATTTTGTGCCACCAAACAATCCACCCCTCAACTCCCCGTTGGTGATGGGGCAGTTGTGGAGAAAGTGCAGAGGTTTCCATACCTGAGCAGTGTGCTTATGACCAGTTCCGATTTGACATCAGAGGTCTCACTCCGAAACAGTGGAGCAGCATTATCTTTTCATCGGCTGTATAATGCTGCTGTGTGGAAGCTACCTGGTCTATAACTCCACACGAAGCTGCGGGTCTTCTCGGCCACAAGCATGCCCTCTCTTCTCTATGCTTACAACACGTGGACCCCCTGCCCACTAATGCGCCGGTTAGAAACATTCAGGCTGGCCCTGCCTGCGATCCATCCTGGGTTTAAGCAGGCCTGGTTTGTGCGAGCAACTCACAAATCCTTCAAAGTTCTAAAGTCTGAGTCCAAAGCCTCTCATTGAGTACGACGCGAAACGTCGTACTCAAATTGTAAATGTTGTGGTTTCACGCTTCAACACACCGGTGGGCTAAAGCAGTGAACTATTTGTCTTTTGTCAACGTGACACTTTTTTTACTGATTGGCCGTGTCGGGTGGTGGAGGGTTACGACACATTTATAAATAACGCGATCTTAACCCAAAAATCGTTGATTATGAACAATATTGGTCGCGAAAGCCTACGTGTTAAACTGCCTCTCATTCAGCCTCACGCGGGCATTGGTAATTGGACTGAGAGAGAGAATGATTCGCGTGTGTGAGAGAGAGCGAGGAGAGACAAATCGAGACAAAATACGCGACATGCAGACATTATATGCACACAGTATGTGTCTACAGTCTGCAGTCACAGCGGAGCTCACCATTCGATGAGTTTCAAGATGTATCACCGCTCGCTGCGAGGCTGACTCTGGTCAGGAGTTGCGTTCGCGACAAGACGAAGCTCATCGGCATGATGATGGTTCGTGTTGTCATCGGGCCCTCTCGGGCTCCCGCCTCAACTATGTATGGCCTCGTTCTGTAAGATGCTGCTGCTCCCTGTTGCTGCTGCTGTTGCCTGCTGTTGCCTCCTGCTGCTGCTGTCTGATGGTTATCACGCTCTCCTTGCTGTCGGCAGTTCAACGGTTAGATTCGATGTCCCGGAGTGGAAACTTTAAATCATGGTGCAAGCTTATGTGATCACCCGTCCCCCCCATACACACTCAGATATACTCTCCTGCCTCTCCTATCTCATCTCACTCTACTCCCCTCCACGCACTCTCCTGTCTATCCCCTCTCATCTCACTCTACTCCCCTCCACGCACTCTCCTACCTCTCCCATCTCATCTCACTCTACTCCCCTCCACGCACTCTCCTACCTCTCCCCTCTCATCTCACTCTACTCACCTCCACGCACTCTCCTATCTCTCCCTTCTCATCTCACTCTACTCCCCTCCACACACTCTCCTGCCTTTCCCCTCTCATCTCACTCTACTCCCCTCCACGCACTCTCCTGTCTATCCCCTCTCATCTCACTCTACTCCCCTCCACGCACTCTCCTACCTCTCCCATCTCATATCACTCTACTCCCCTCCACGCACTCTCCTGCCTTTCCCCTCTCATCTCACTCTACTCCCCTCCATGTACTCTCCTACCTCTCCCCTCTCATCTCACTCTACTCACCTCCACGCACTCTCCTATCTCTCCCTTCTCATCTCACTCTACTCCCCTCCACGCACTCTCCTGCCTTTCCCCTCTCATCTCACTCTACTCCCCTGCATGTACTCTCCTACCTCTCCCCTCTCATCTCACTCTACTCACCTCCACACAATCTCCTACCTCTCCCTTCTCATCTCACTCTACTCTCCTCCACGCACTCTCCTATCTCTCCCTTCTCATCTCACTCTACTCCCCTCCACGCACTCTCCTGCCTCTCCCCTCTCATCTCACTCTACCCCCCTCCACGCACTCTCCTACCTCTCCCATCTCATCTCACTCTACTCCCCTCCACGCACTCTCCTACCTCTCCCATCTCATCTCACTCTACTCCCCTCCACGCACTCTCCTACCTCTCCCCTCTCATCTCACTCTACTCCCCTCCACGCACTCTCCTACCTCTCCCCTATCATCTCACTCTACTCCCCTCCACGCACTCTCCTACTTCTCCCTTCTCATCTCACTCTACTCCCCACCACGCACTCTCATGCCTCTCCCCTCTCGTCTCACTCTACCTGCCCCTGTTCAAGTCTAGACTCAAGACCTTGCTTGTATTCTATGCCTATGACTGACTGCCTCTCCCCATACCATAAATATGCCACTGTTTCTGTACGGTGTCTCGAGATAGCATCACATGTCAACGCTACATGAATCCACTTTGTGTTGTACTGCATAGAACCACAGAGCCAAAGAGCAACCAATACACTCACGTACATGGACACCCATTAACTCACAGAGATTCATAGACTCTCACAGAGCCCTATATCCTCGCAAAGATGCATATGCTAATATAGATGTCTATAGACTAACATAGAAACCCATAGACTCACATAGAGACCCATAGACTCACACAGAGACCCATAGACTCACATAGAGACCCATATACTCACATAAAAACCCATAGACTTACAGAGGGACTTTTCGGCTCAAAGACCTGGTCAAGAGATCCACAGACTCACATTGGGACCCATAGACTCGCGTAGAAGCCCACAGACTCACATTGGGACCCATAGACTCGCATAGAAGCCCATAAAATATGAACATGTTGGGGGACCCAGTGACTCACCCCGAGACTCGCATAAACATCCGTAGACTCACACGGAGGAGACCCGTAACTGACTCCCCCTCCTCTTCCCCGCTCCACCATAAATAGACGCGCGATTCATCTCCACAGCGGAGGTATCGAGACGCAGCGTAAATCCACGCTGCGTTGTGGGGAGTGTAAAGAAGCGGACAAAATACAAAGCTCCCCCGTGTAGCCTTTCACAGTCTGTTGGGGGCAAGTGCTGTTAGCGAGTACCTAGGAAGGCCTGCACGGCACACGAGAGAGGGGGTGGTCAGCACCACGCCCGGGCGTTTTTGTCTCCCGAGTGGCGATGTTTACACACCGCACCGGGTACTTTATTGAGGCTGAGTCGACCTAGGGGAGGCCCAGGACCTGTTCCCATAATCGTCGCTGGTGTTGGTGGCCGTGAGCGAGAATGGAACTCGGGTTCGCCAGGTTCGTAGCGCAGTGCTCTACCCGCTACACTGCCGCCCCCCAAAGCGGAACAACAGCAGACAAAGATCCCCCGTATAGCCTTAACAGACTGTTGGGGCAAGTGCTGTTCGTGAGCACCTAGAATATGTATTCATACTGGAAGAATCCGATGAGCTATAAAGCTCTTTTTCACAGACGTCCAGTAGGGGCGGGTCAGAACGCGAGTCGAGGCCACGCGGGCCTCGTTTGGGGGAACCCACCGGCGCCGTCCACTTCGCGAGATTCCGCGCGTCTCGCGCACGCGGCACGCGGCACGTGCGAGGGTCTCGCCGTGCGATGGGCTGTGGAGGAGGCTCGTGAAGGACGCTGCTGCTGCTGCTGCTACGGGGCAGTTGGAGGCAGTCGCCCTCCGGAAACAACGGAAGGGGCGGAGGAGCGACGCTCACAGCAACTTGCGGCTTAGATGCAGCGACTTGGCACGGTAGGGGGCACAGCTGCCGGTCAGCTCAGTCAGCCGACCCGTGACACCTGCTGGGTCTGTCCCGAGACCTCCTCCTGCCGGCAGCGAGCCTTCGACACTTTCCGTGATGACCTCAAAGTGCACCTGGCCTGGCACAGGCGCCGTGGTGACGTCACCGTCACTTCTAGGCGAACGGCGGCTGTGTTGGTATCGATGTCGTGCGCGCACGGACACCCCACTCTTCGTGTTAGAACACTCTGTTCACTCTGCCCTCTCCACCTGTTGGCTGTCACCCACTGGCACACCCAATCCGTCTTGCCTGTCAGTGACCCAATTATTATGTTAATTGCTCTTGGTCATGAATATGTTAATTACGTGTGGAACATCTATCCCTTTGGGATGGAATGAGAAATCAGTGAGGTTCTGTGATCCGATTTTGAAATTAACCAAACCCCCCCTCCGCCCCCAGGCCCCCTCCACCGCGCTAACTACACTACCGCTCCCCATACACCTACAGAGATGAGCCACACAGCCTGTAACAGACTGTGGGAGCAAAGTGCTGTTTGCGAGCACCTATGAAGGCCGGCACGGCACACGACAGAGTATGTGGCCAGCACCACGCCCGGCCGCCTTTGTCTCCCCGGTGGCGACGTTGACACACACACCGCACCAGGTAACTCATTTAAGAGGCCGAGTCGACCTAGGGGAGGCCCAGGACCGTTTCAGATACTCGTCACGCGCAAGTCACGCACACGCGCGCCCACACGCGCAGTTGCCAAGAGACCAAGGCGGCCTGGCCACGTGCGCTGATGAGATGAATGGAGCCATCAGCCACTGCGGTAGCGTCAGTCCTTATTCGCGGTGATTATCTGGGGGTTGTTATCAGGGGGGGTCATCAGGTGGTGATTATTTGGGGGGGGTGTAATGGCTGGGTCAACAGTGGAGTCAACATCGCGGGTGCAGTCGAAGGCGATCGCGATGCGGTTGAGTCGCCTTGTGTTGAGGCTTGTTGAGAAGTGTCGAGTCGGGTCGAGCTGTAGGTCAATCCACACACATCTAACAGCTGGGTGGTCCGACGTTTCGCTGACAGTTACAACCAGCATCAGCAGGCAGTTGCCAGAACCGTGGCAACGGCACAAAGCGGCGGTGCGCTGCAGAAGCAGTGGCACATTGGCCGCGTTTGCCCCCCCGCCCCCCCCCCCCGTGACAAGTTCATCGATTGGCTGTGTTGGGTGGAGGAGGGTGCACGACGCACGCTTTACCTACGCGATCTGACCTCCCCTCCCACACCCCCCCCCCCCCATGTTTTTTTTATCCATTATGAAGAGTCGATATCGATGTGCATAACAGCAGCTATTGTATCTGTCCTCACCACGACCCCCCCCCCGCCCATCCTCCTTCTCTTCCCAACGACCGCTGCAGTGCGATGGGGACAGAGGGGAGCTAATTGGATAAGAAGCGGACAGCCCCATCAGTGTCACCGCCAGCGCTCCCTCCTCGCGCCGTCCACTCCGCAGTGATGGGTGGTGGTGGGGGGGGTTAGGGTCCCCTTGCCCCCAATAAACAGCAGCGTCGTGTCCCCCCCCCTTCACCCCCCCCTTCACCCCCCCCCCCACCCACAAACTTCAAACTCCGTCCCCCGCGTTCTGAACTCCACGGCGCGCGGCTCATTAAGCTCAAACTCGAGCATCGGTGGCGTCTTCTCATCCCGAGTTCTTCTCCGCGTTTGACATCACAGGTCAAGAACATCCTTTCAGGCTGCTGCAGGCGGGGAGGGGTGGGGGGAGTTGAAGGGTTGGGGGGGGCGAGGGAGAAAGGAGTGGGCGCGGGGGTGATTTTTTTTTCTTTCTTGAAGGATTTTCTAAAATAATGATTTAAAACATTTCTATACTGCTTAGGGATCGTAGCCGGAGCTGTGAGCGAGCTCGGCGTTCAGCAGAGTTGAGCCTGGATAGCGCACGCATGGACGCGACCACCATCATGCGTGCAACACAGGTGCTATAGGCTGCTACTGCGGGGCAGCTTTGTGGGTAGCAGAGGGCAGTGCAGAGCAATCCGCTGTTGTGCTGCACTTCTATGCTCGTTCACACCCTCCCAGTGCAAGCGCTGTCCAGTCGGACCTCAGTCAAACTCAACCCCCTACCATCGCCCCCCATCGCCCCCCTCTTACTCAACATGCCTGTTACTCGATAGCTACTAACATGCAACACAGTTTAACACCACGTGACAGGCCTTCGCGACCAATATTATTCATAATAAAGGTTTTAGGGTTAGATCGTGTAAGTATAAATGTTATGTCTTAAACTTCCAACACCCGACAAAGCCAATTAGTAAGGGATTTGTCACTTAGACAAAACGCCAATTAGTTACTACTTCAGCTCACCGGTGTGTTGGAGAGTAAATCCACAACATTCACAATTTGAGTAGTACGACGTTTCGCAGGCAATTACATCCAGCATCATCGGGCGATTTGCCAGAATAGTTGAAGCCCTCCACCTGCTTCCGGTCTATTGTCGTGCCAATTTAGAAACGGGTCATCAGCAAGACATTTATTTTTTAATTGCATTGCTACCTTACCAGGCCTCGCCATGTAAACGAGTCCACTCGCCTCCAACTCCCATCAACCACCGCGTCTCTCTAACGGCATCTCTATGTATGCGCTATTAAGAAGGGCCATTAGCCGAAACGTCGCCTATTGTATTGTTTTGCTTTTAGTCCCCCCCCCCCCGCACACACACACACAGGCAGTGTTACTGACGAACGTGTCGAGTTTGTTTATAAAACATTTTACGTAAAAATATATTTTCGTACAAATGTATTAATCATGTTTTAATTGTGTGTATATATACACGTTGTTTTGTTTGTTATTGTTGAAGATGTCTATGCTAACGCCCTCCCTTCCGCTCAGCATCTCCCCGACGCGCCGCGCTGACGAGACGCGGCCCTGGCTCGCCCATTCACCGCGACGCGACCTCCGTGCTCCCCTCCGGGGGGCGATGCTCAGGAAGCCCCCGTGGGTCGGCGTGGGAGGGTAGTGGTAGTGGGGGGTGGTGAGGGTCAGGCCACGGATGACCGAACACACATTCCCCGCGGCTGACTTCCTTGCGTCGCAGAGATTTCGCGCAGCTGCCGCGCGTGGAGTTCCCCAGCGCGGACCTCCGAGAAATATCCGTGACCCCCCCCCCATCGCTCGCTCCGCGTGTCAGCCAGATAATCAGTGGCTTTAGCCCCCGGCTCACTCACCACCCGCCCAGCTCCCCCCGGCGGGAAGTGGGATGGGGCGAGCGGGTGAGCGTCTCTCGTCTCAGGCCCAGCGCGGCGCTCGCTAAATTGAGTCATCAATTGAGGCCGCTAGCTCGCTCCCACGATTTGTCTTCATCGCCCCCCCCTCCCCCCCCCTCTCCTCTTCCCCCCCCCCCCTCTCCTCTCCCCCCCCCCCCCCCATGCAGTAGTCGAGGGGGTCCGTGCGGAACTCGCCGCTGGGGGGTGGCGGGTGGGAAGGGAAGGGGGTGGGTTGGAAAATGATTGAAGCGGAATTTGGTGGTGGGGGGTGTCTACCCCCACCACAGGCCTCCCACACAAGCGCCCCCCCCATGCCCCCCACGTCCACCGTTTCACGTAGCCGGAATCCGTTTGTTGGATGGAGCGAGCGACGAGCGCATAGTCTGAGGGGTCCATGTGTTCGAGCTGTGGAGCGGTGGCGCATCGGTTAGCGCGCTGCGCTACCAACCCGGCGACCTCGAGCTCGATTCCCTCGCACGGCCAACACCGGTGACGATTATCTGAACCGGTCCTGGGCCACCCCCACCCCCCCATAGGTCGACTCATACCTCAAAAAATGAGTTCCCCGTGCGGTGTCAACATCGGCACTGGGGAGACGAAGGCAGTCGGGCTTGGGGCTGTCCGCCCACCCACTCGTGTGGCGTGCAGGCCTTCGTAGGTGCTACTCGCTAACAGCACTTGCCCCAAAAATCGGTTCAAGCTATACGGGGGATCATTGTATTTGTGTCCGAGCTGGTCTCGGTTCAAATCCGTATGGCCGTCCAGAGCAGTGCTTCTCAACTGGGGTCCTGGTGGAGGTAGTGCGAAGGTGTTTGGGGGTGGTAGTTGTGGTGGTGGTGGTTCTGGTGGTGGTGGGAGCACAGCGGATACATCTGCCAGTCATCTCAGTCAGTCACTCAACCCATGGCACCTGCTGGGTTTGTTCCGTGACCTCCTGCCAGCAGCGAGCCTTCGACACTTCACGTGGCCTCAAAGCGCATCTCGCCTGACACAAGCGCCGTGGTGGTGATGGTGGTGATGGTGAAGATGTAACCAGGCCGCTAATCCTGCGTGGCGACATCTGGTTACAATCGCCACACGTGCTCAGCCGGGCGCGACCACATTTCCCACACAGCTTCATCTCACGTGTGTGTGTGTGTCTGCCCCCCCCCCTGCACCCCCCCCCCCCTGCACCCCCACCTTGACGTGTTTACAGTCCCCCGGGGAGCGTGTCACTAACGTCTCACGTGAAATGAGCGCGGGCAGCCACTTACGTTGATCACGACCGGTCCACCGCTCCGCTCCATTCATTCATTCCGCGAAGAAGAAAAATAATTAGCCTCGATTAGAGCCACATTTCATCCGACGCGCGTGGGTGGTAGTGCTGATGATGATGAAGATATTGACATTGCTCATGATGGTGATGTTCAGTGTGGTGGTGGTGGTGATGGGGAAGACATTGCCCATGATGATGATACTGGTCATGATGGACATCAGCACTGGGGAGACAAAGGCGGTCCTGGCGTGGTGCTGGTGTCAACCGTCTCGTTGGCATTCCTTCATCAGCGCTCCCTAGCAGCACCTTGCCCCAACAGTCCTGCGCAGGCTAGACGAGTGACCTTTGCCAGTGCTTTTATCATCATCATCAACAACAACATCACTCCCACGAGACCGGTCCAATATTATTTACACCCCCCCCCCCCCCCCAAATAAAACTTCTACTGTAAGAAATAAAACAGGCATATGCTATACAATGTCTATTTTAGAAACCATTAAACAATAACATCGCTCCGAGCACCGGGAGGGTACAAAGCACACACGCGGGAAAAAAGTTGCTTGAAACCCAACACGGATCCTCCCATCTTAGATCTCTCCTCTCTCTCCTCTATCTCGACGAGCCGAGCCGTGGTGAAGCCACGGGGTGAGTGGGCAGGCTACGAGCAGCAGCAGCAGGAGAAGGAGGATCTCAGGACCAGAGCGAAGTGGCAGCCTCCTCATCAGGGCATCACGAGGCCGGCACGCACGGGCGTGGGGAGCGCGGTAATGAGACGCGGGCTCGTGGTGAGCGCCTTAGCTCCCTCCCTTCCCACACCCCCCCCCCCCGAGCCCCTCCCTTTACCCCCCCCCCCTCACAAAGCCAAACTATCCACGCATCTATCAGACTCTCACCACACCCCTCCTCGTCTCCCGCAGCCCCCATCTCTCTCTCTGTTAGATTCTCGCTCACGGCCACCGCCAGTGACGATTATCTGAACAGGCGCTGGGCCTCCCCGAGGCACCTTGTGCGGTGTCTAAACATCGCCACTAGGGAGACAAAGGCGGCCGGGCGTAGTGCTGCCCCCCCCCCCCACCACCACCACCAGCCTCCCTCGTGTGCCCGTACCGGCCTTCATAGGTGGTACTGGCGAACAAGACTTGCCCCCCCCTCCCACTGTGTTAAGGCTACACGGGGGGGTCTTTCTTGTAAGCGAGTGGATTCGCAGTCGAGGTGTGATGGAGGAGGAGGAGATGATGACGAAGATGAACACCGCGCCGGTTATCAGGAGCGAGCAGGCGGCACGGAGGAGAGGTCTCGGCGGGAGCGCGTTGTCCCCTCGCACCCCCCTTCACCCCCATTCATCCCCCCCCCCTTCATCCCTCCTTCATCCCCCCCTTCATCCCACTCCCTCCATCTCCACCCCTTCACCCTCCCTTCATCCCCATCCTTCATCCCCACCCCCCTTTATCCCTCCCCCTTCACCCCCCCTTCATCCCCCCCCCTTCATCCCCCCCTTCACCCTCCCCCTTTACCCCCCCCCTTCACCCACTCACCCACCCCCCAACGCAATTTCCCCCACCCCATCAACACATCCCATCATCAAACACTCCCCCCCCCCTGCCCCTTTCATCAACCCACGTAGCCACCGGGTGCACCTAGCCTGGCACAAGAGCCGTGACGACGTCGCCGTCACCTTCGTCCTCTGCAGTGGTGGCGCTGCGCGTGATGGAACGAAGCAAAGTCGATGGCACCCAAGCAGCGCAAGGCGACCCTGGCTGAATGCTGAACCGATGGATGCGTCAAACATAAGCTCGAATCCAGATCGCAATCAACTTAACATTCACGTGTCCCGTGATGCCGCGGGACGACCCTGCACGAGAACGATTCTGTGCATCAGGCGAATCCCACTGAGCTTGGGAGCTCTGTTCTAGAGGCGACCTGGCCATGCGTGGCGGTGATGATGGTGATGATCGCTCACCACCACAACGGCTGATATCATCAACACCGCACGTGGGAGTTCAAAGTGGCAGCCGCATCATTCCACCGCGTGTTGACGCTAAATGTGGAGGGGGGGGGAGGGGGAGCCAAAGACGAGGAAACCGAAGATGAATCGCGCGACGAGCACGGCGAGAGAGAGAACGCGCGGACTCGAAACACACAACAACATGCATCGCCAGGTTCCGGGATCGAACCCGCGTATGGGCGTGTGCATGCGTGTGTGTATGCGTGTGCGCGTGTGTGCGTATGCGTGTGTGCGTGCGTGTGCGTGCGTGTGCATGCGTGTGTGCGCGTGCGTGCGTGTGTGCGTGTGTGTGCGTGCGTGTGTGTGTGCGTGCGTGCGTGTGCGCGTGCGTGTGCATTACACGTGAGTTTAAATCCAAAGCGCACTCACGCCATTAACGCGGCCTAATTGTCTGTCCTATGCGTCATGGAGCGCGCGCGTGTCCATGAGTTAGTGCGATCGGAGTAACGCGCTCATCTACATAATCACGCCGGGCTAATGGGCGAGGCGTGCGCGCCTCGAGAAGTCGTCGCTCATTGCCTCCGCAACAGAATCCAGCACCACCAGCACCACCAGCACCACCAGCACCACCAGCACCACCAGCACCACCAGCACCACCAGCACCACCAGCACCACCAGCACCACCAGCACCACCAGCACCACCAGCACCACCAGCACCACCAGCACCACCAGCACCACCAGCACCACCAGCACCACCAGCACCACCAGCACCACCAGCACCACCAGCACCACCAGCACCACCAGCACCACCAGCACCACCAGCACCACCAGCACCACCAGCACCACCAGCACCACCAGCACCACCAGCACCACCAGCACCACCAGCACCACCAGCACCACCAGCACCACCAGCACCACCAGCACCACCAGCACCACCAGCACCACCAGCACCACCAGCACCACCAGCACCACCAGCACCACCAGCACCACCAGCACCACCAGCACCACCAGCACCACCAGCACCACCAGCACCACCAGCACCACCAGCACCACCAGCACCACCAGCACCACCAGCACCACCAGCACCACCAGCACCACCAGCACCACCAGCACCACCAGCACCACCAGCACCACCAGCACCACCAGCACCACCAGCACCACCAGCACCACCAGCACCACCAGCACCACCAGCACCACCAGCACCACCAGCACCACCAGCACCACCAGCACCACCAGCACCACCAGCACCACCAGCACCACCAGCACCACCAGCACCACCAGCACCACCAGCACCACCAGCACCACCAGCACCACCAGCACCACCAGCACCACCAGCACCACCAGCACCACCAGCACCACCAGCACCACCAGCACCACCAGCACCACCAGCACCACCAGCACCACCAGCACCACCAGCACCACCAGCACCACCAGCACCACCAGCACCACCAGCACCACCAGCACCACCAGCACCACCAGCACCACCAGCACCACCAGCACCACCAGCACCACCAGCACCACCAGCACCACCAGCACCACCAGCACCACCAGCACCACCAGCACCACCAGCACCACCAGCACCACCAGCACCACCAGCACCACCAGCACCACCAGCACCACCAGCACCACCAGCACCACCAGCACCACCAGCACCACCAGCACCACCAGCACCACCAGCACCACCAGCACCACCAGCACCACCAGCACCACCAGCACCACCAGCACCACCAGCACCACCAGCACCACCAGCACCACCAGCACCACCAGCACCACCAGCACCACCAGCACCACCAGCACCACCAGCACCACCAGCACCACCAGCACCACCAGCACCACCAGCACCACCAGCACCACCAGCACCACCAGCACCACCAGCACCACCAGCACCACCAGCACCACCAGCACCACCAGCACCACCAGCACCACCAGCACCACCAGCACCACCAGCACCACCAGCACCACCAGCACCACCAGCACCACCAGCACCACCAGCACCACCAGCACCACCAGCACCACCAGCACCACCAGCACCACCAGCACCACCAGCACCACCAGCACCACCAGCACCACCAGCACCACCAGCACCACCAGCACCACCAGCACCACCAGCACCACCAGCACCACCAGCACCACCAGCACCACCAGCACCACCAGCACCACCAGCACCACCAGCACCACCAGCACCACCAGCACCACCAGCACCACCAGCACCACCAGCACCACCAGCACCACCAGCACCACCAGCACCACCAGCACCACCAGCACCACCAGCACCACCAGCACCACCAGCACCACCAGCACCACCAGCACCACCAGCACCACCAGCACCACCAGCACCACCAGCACCACCAGCACCACCAGCACCACCAGCACCACCAGCACCACCAGCACCACCAGCACCACCAGCACCACCAGCACCACCAGCACCACCAGCACCACCAGCACCACCAGCACCACCAGCACCACCAGCACCACCAGCACCACCAGCACCACCAGCACCACCAGCACCACCAGCACCACCAGCACCACCAGCACCACCAGCACCACCAGCACCACCAGCACCACCAGCACCACCAGCACCACCAGCACCACCAGCACCACCAGCACCACCAGCACCACCAGCACCACCAGCACCACCAGCACCACCAGCACCACCAGCACCACCAGCACCACCAGCACCACCAGCACCACCAGCACCACCAGCACCACCAGCACCACCAGCACCACCAGCACCACCAGCACCACCAGCACCACCAGCACCACCAGCACCACCAGCACCACCAGCACCACCAGCACCACCAGCACCACCAGCACCACCAGCACCACCAGCACCACCAGCACCACCAGCACCACCAGCACCACCAGCACCACCAGCACCACCAGCACCACCAGCACCACCAGCACCACCAGCACCACCAGCACCACCAGCACCACCAGCACCACCAGCACCACCAGCACCACCAGCACCACCAGCACCACCAGCACCACCAGCACCACCAGCACCACCAGCACCACCAGCACCACCAGCACCACCAGCACCACCAGCACCACCAGCACCACCAGCACCACCAGCACCACCAGCACCACCAGCACCACCAGCACCACCAGCACCACCAGCACCACCAGCACCACCAGCACCACCAGCACCACCAGCACCACCAGCACCACCAGCACCACCAGCACCACCAGCACCACCAGCACCACCAGCACCACCAGCACCACCAGCACCACCAGCACCACCAGCACCACCAGCACCACCAGCACCACCAGCACCACCAGCACCACCAGCACCACCAGCACCACCAGCACCACCAGCACCACCAGCACCACCAGCACCACCAGCACCACCAGCACCACCAGCACCACCAGCACCACCAGCACCACCAGCACCACCAGCACCACCAGCACCACCAGCACCACCAGCACCACCAGCACCACCAGCACCACCAGCACCACCAGCACCACCAGCACCACCAGCACCACCAGCACCACCAGCACCACCAGCACCACCAGCACCACCAGCACCACCAGCACCACCAGCACCACCAGCACCACCAGCACCACCAGCACCACCAGCACCACCAGCACCACCAGCACCACCAGCACCACCAGCACCACCAGCACCACCAGCACCACCAGCACCACCAGCACCACCAGCACCACCAGCACCACCAGCACCACCAGCACCACCAGCACCACCAGCACCACCAGCACCACCAGCACCACCAGCACCACCAGCACCACCAGCACCACCAGCACCACCAGCACCACCAGCACCACCAGCACCACCAGCACCACCAGCACCACCAGCACCACCAGCACCACCAGCACCACCAGCACCACCAGCACCACCAGCACCACCAGCACCACCAGCACCACCAGCACCACCAGCACCACCAGCACCACCAGCACCACCAGCACCACCAGCACCACCAGCACCACCAGCACCACCAGCACCACCAGCACCACCAGCAGGGCAAGGCGGTGTCCTGCCGCTCGCATCCACCATTCCACGTGATGTGCGTGCACGTGGTGTGCTGCACGAAGCACCGCGCGTAGCCACGACGCGGGTCTCGCGTGGGGGGGTGGGGGGGTCTCGCGTGGGGGGGTGGGGGGGGTCTCGCGTGGGGGGGGTGGGGGGGTCTCGCGTGGGGGGGGTGGGGGGGTCTCGCGTGGGGGGGGTGGGGGGGTCTCGCGTGGGGGGGTGGGGGGGTCTCGCGTGGGGGGATCTCGCGTGGGGGGGTCTCGCGTGGGGGGGTGGGGGGGGTCTCGCGTGGGGGGGGTGGGGGGGTCTCGCGTGGGGGGGTCTCGCTGTTGGCTGGCTGGCAGGCAGGAGGAGGTCACAAGAGGGAGCTGGGTGCGATGGGTAGACTGCTGTGCCAGGCTAGGTGCAGGAGGAGGTCACGAGAGAGAGCCGGGTGCGATGGGTAGACTGCTGTACCAGGCTAGGTGCAGGAGGAGGTCACAAGAGGGACCTGGGTGCGATGGGTAGACTGCTGTGCCAGGCTAGGTGCAGGAGGAGGTCACGAGAGAGAGAGAGCCGGGTGCGATGGGTAGACTGCTGTACCAGGCTAGGTGCAGGAGGAGGTCACGAGAGAGAGAGCCGGGTGCGATGGGTAGACTGCTGTACCAGGCTAGGTGCAGGAGGAGGTCACGAGAGAGAGAGCCGGGTGCGATGGGTAGACTGCTGTGCCAGGCTAGGTGCAGGAGGAGGTCATGAGAGAGAGAGAGCCGGTGGGATGGGTAGAATGCTGTGCCAGGCTAGGTGCAGGAGGAGGTCACAGAACAGACTCAGGTGCCACGAGTAGACTGAATGAGGCGACTGACAGATGCACCACCACCTGTGCCACTGACTGTGCCAACTTCCAGAGCTTCGCCGCCCGGCGCTCCGCTCGTTGTTGTGAGCGTCGCTCCTCTGCCCTCCGTTGTTGCTGGAGGGCGACTGCCTCCAACTGCCCAGCAGCAGCAGCGATGGCGTCCTTCACGAGCCTCCTCCTCCTCCACAGAGGGCGACCTGGACACTGCTGGCACCGGTCAACGGCCGGGCCACTCAGCTCCAACCCCTCCTGTACCCCATCAGCTCCATCTCTTCTCCAGCCCGTGCCACGCCCACTCATTGAAGCTCCACTCAACTGTAGCTCCACTGTAGCTCTACTCTACTGTAGCTCCACTGTAGCTCCACTCCACTGTAGCTCCACTCCACTGTAGCTCCACTCTATTGTCCGTCATGCTCGTGGGCATCTGTGAAAAAAGAGCTTTATAGCCCATCAGATTCCACCAATATAAAATAAATATTCCGATTCTGATTGATCCCAATCGTCCTGTCAGCGCCCGTCACAAAATCAACCGCGAACGCGCCCAGCCTCATGCTGAGGATCTCGGAAGCCAAGCAGGAAGGAGCCTGGTGGAACGCACAGGGTGGTGCAAATGTCTTGTGACCCAAATCGCATCTAAACAAAATATTCGGCTCCAAACTTGCGTAGCTCTCCGCACACAAATGAGATTATGTGTCCAAGTGACCTGCTCCCACATTAATGGATTGGTTGATGGAGTTAATTGAACAGTTGGGTAATTAAATGACGTATTGCTTGGTTAATTGAATGGTTGAGGAATTGTATGCATGACTGATTGGCTGATTAAATGCATGGTTTATTCATCGAGATACTGGCTGATTGATTGGGTAATGATTGGTGCGGTGATTTATTGGTTAGCTTATTTTCTTTGCTTAATTGATCGATTAATTGGTTAATTGGCAAGACCCGAGACTCGCGAACTCCCCTGCGCTCACAGAGGATGAGTTCGCCCCCGGTTCAGTGCAAGCGTACAGGACTCGATTTTCTATCGGCCTGCGTCGTCCATTCATTCATTTATTCATTCCACCTGAAATAACCTGAAGCGTCTACGGGACCCGCGCTATGGGAACGGAGTCTGACCCTGATCCAAATCCTACCACCACTCCTAACCCTGACCGCAATCTTAATACCACCACTAACCCTGGTCCCATTAATAACCCCACCACTAACCCCCCGATCCCAATCCTAACCCCACCCCTAAACCAAACACTCACCATGATCCTCGTACTTATCCACGACCCTTAACCTAACCCGAATCCACACCGCTCAGGGTCAATGGTCACAGTGACCCTCACCCTGACCATGAACCCTCTTGTCGACTCCACTTCGATCGACACAGCGACCTCGAGTTCCCGAGCCTCTATCGCTCCCCCCACCACCCACCTCCCCCCACCACCCACCTCCCCCCACCACCCACCTCCCCCCACCACCCACCTCCCCCCACCACCCACCTCCCCCCACCTCCCCCCACACAATCGGCCCTAAGTCACCAACGTGATGTTGGCGATGCTGCTGCTGCTGCACAACCAACAACAACAACTCCACACACTCGTTAATGGCACTGCGCGCGCGCGTGCGTGTGTGACAACCCTCAAAGACAAGTACCTAGTCGGCGACGTTTCGGGCAACGGCCCTTCAGCACAGCGGCTACAAATAAACTGCGGGCGGGGTTGATGGTAGGTCTGGACGATCGTTGCCCCCCCCCCCCCAATCACCCCCCCCCCCCATCCCTCCCGTAATTCACCGCGAACATTGCAGCTTCGACCTCGCGGTTCCACTCGATCTCAATTTATGAGCGCGACCCAATAAAATAGAAGAAGAGAGAATTCACACTGCGCGAGATTCGTCCCGGCCACGTGGATTTACGCCGCTGGATGATGACTCCATCGCGCACTCAGCTCGCTGTGAGCTGAAGACGGAGACACTCCGCCTCTCCACCCACACTCACCACTCGCTCACCACAGATGCACGTCGGGGTCGTGGTGCGCCTGTCTCTGCTGCGTGCGCGTGGTGAGGCCCGCAGCGTCATCGTGGAGCGTCACGGTAAGATCTCAGCGGGCACGACAGGTCATGGGGGGGGGGGGGTTACCGCAGTCACGGTGAGCAGCGCGCGACCACCAGATGCAGCTTATCGGGGCCATCAGATGGTAACGGCTCGGATGAGACCTTCATCTAGCAGTGGATCGATCATGGCTGATGTGAATCCCCCCCCTCTCTCTCTCTGCCCCCCCTCCATCTCTCTCTCTGCCCCCCCCCCTTTCTCTGCCCCCCCTCTCTCTCTGCCCCCCCCTCTCTCGCTCTCTGCCCCCCCCTCTCTCTCTCTGCCCCCCCCCTCTCTCTCTCTGCCCCCCCCTCTCTCTCTGCCCCCCCCCCTCTCTTTGCCCCCCCCCCTCTCTTTGCCCCCCCCCCTCTCTTTGCCCCCCCCTCTCTTTGCCCCCCCCTCTCTTTGCCCCCCCTCTCTTTGCCCCCCCCCTCTCTTTGCCCCCCCCCCTCTCTTTGCCCCCCCCCCCTCTCTTTGACCCCCCCCTCTCTTTGCCCCCCCCCCTCTCTTTGCCCCCCCCCCTCTCTTTGCCCCCCCCCCTCTCTTTGCCCCCCCCCCTCTCTTTGCCCCCCCCCCTCTCTTTGCCCCCCCCCCTCTCTTTGCCCCCCCCCTCTCTTTGCCCCCCCCCTCTCTTTGCCCCCCCCCCTCTCTTTGCCCCCCCCCTCTCTTTGCCCCCCCCCCTCTCTTTGCCCCCCCTCTCTTTGCCCCCCCTCGCCACCCCAACACCACCCCCCCACCCACCCCCACCTCCCCACACCCCCATTAGCGCCATCAAAATCGGAAATTCTCCTCCCGATTCGAGTCGCTCAAATTCCACGAGCAGATTGATCCGCAGCGCGTTTCGCGTTGTCTGGAATCATCGCGAGAGCAGCGAGCTCGGGGCTGGGACTGAGGGCCTCCAGATGTCGTGGGGAGGGGTACGGGAAAGGGGGGGGGGGCGGGGGGATGGGGGGTGGGTGGTGAGGGCGGGGTGGGTGGTGAGGGGGGGGTGATGTTTCAATGATCAGAAATCAACAGTGGCTGTATTGTATCCGGTGTAACCCGTCTACCTGCCATGGGAATGTGGAATTTCCACCACTGTCTCCGGGCTGTGAACGGGATATGAGCGCCGCCGAACTGCTGATTGGAGATTAATTTGACTTCTTGAATTCACATCTGAGGACATCATCCTGCTGCTGATGTTGTTATAATTCTGATGATATACTTATGATGATGTTATGCTGATGATGATATAGTGCTGATTATATCATGATGAGGCAACTACGGTGTTCAAGAACGTGTTCTCCTCGCGCTTACACAAAAACAAAGATCCACTGTGTAGCCTTAACAGACTGGAGGGGCAAGTGCTGTTAGCGAGCACCTATGAAGGCGGGAATGGCACACGAGGGGGGTGGGAGGCCAGCACCACGCTCGACCGCCTTTGTCTCCCCAGTGGCGATGTTTACACACCGCACCAGATACTCATTTAAGGCTGAGTCGACCTAGGGGAGGCCCAGGACCGATTCAGATAATCGCCACCGGTATTGGCCGTGAGCGGGAATCGAACTCGCGTCGCTACACCACCGCTCCCCGCCAGTAACACAACAACAACAACAACAAGCGCCATTCGCCACTAAGTGGTGGTCACGTCGCCACGACGCCTGTGCCAGGCTAGGTGCACGTTGAGGCCACCACGTGAAGTGTCGAACGCCCGCCGGCAGGAGGTCACGGGGCAGACCCAGCAGGTGCCACGGGTTGACCGACTGAGACACACACACACAGCATCAGGCGCGCGAGCGAGCGAACGCTGGCTGGTGCGTTTCACGTCGTAGCTATTATTATTCTTGTTGTTGTTGTTATTGTTGTTGTTATTGTTGTTAAGGTGAATTGAGCCGCTGCATTCACACCCAGAGTTAGGACCGTCCATGTTGGGGGGGGGGGGTGCAGTGGGCCCAGATTAAACCCCCCCCCCCCGCCATCGACGCCTTCAAAGTATTACGTCTGATGACGCCGCGACGTCGAAGAGTGAGCCCCCCCCCCCCAAGTGCGGGGCCCGGGACGGTCGCCCCGATCTGCCTCGTACCCTACCGACGGCTCTGCCAACAGCCCGTCTCTGACACCCAGACGTGCACGTGATGTTGTTGTCATGGGCGGAGTTTACTGGTGGGGGGGGGGCACGGGGGGGGGGGGAACTGCCCCTCCCAGCCTGGACACATTTTATTAATTTATTTTCAGTAGTTTACAATTAAGATTAAAATTAATTGATTATATGCAACCGCGATTCCGAATGTGAGGGACAACGCGAACCCCTGCCTCCCCCAGCTAGAGAAGGCAACCCCCCCCCCCCCCCAATGTGTGCTGTCTTTCCCCACACCTCCGATTAGCACGGTTAGCTACGTATGGTGCAAGAAGAGTTGAACATGCTTACACATGCTTACACATGCTTACACATGCTTACACGTGCTTACACGATAGATGTCCAATGTGGTGTGTACGCTGAGTGAGTGCTGTGTGTGTGAAGCGGCATTTCTCGGCAATTCAACAACAGTGATGTCTCCTCGTTTCCCTTATCTCCACAACTTATTACAACTACTTCTCGTATTTGCATCGCGCTGATACAGAACTGGAGGTAATCACTCGTGATAATGATTTGGAATGTTGTGAACATTTGTCAAGTGGAAGGAGCCCCCCCACTCCTCCTCCTCCTCATCCATTGCCTCCTTCCCCTCTCCCACTCCTCCTCCCCCTTTCCCCTCTCCCCCCCCCCTCCTCCTCCTCTCCCTCCCCCCATCCGCCTCCTTCTCCAACATCTTCCACCAGACTGAGAAGCCACCAGACTGAGAAGTTTGGCAGACCACACGGGAGGCTGAGAACGCCAGACAAACACATTCACAGCAACGTTGCGGAGATTTGTCAGTCACGAAAACAATAGTCGCCTTCACCTCTCTGTCGATCTACATTTTTATAACTAAATAAACATTTACTAAACCTCATGAGTCTCACGGCTTTCTGAGAATGCATCATTTCGGCAGCATTTGGTTCAATATGGCAAAGCTCTGGGCCGGTTTTGGCGTCCGGTGTCTCATCGGCAGTCAGGCTGAAGTCATCCACACAAGAAAGTGCGTGTGGCTCATGGGATGTGTCGAAAAATATTAATGTGGTTTATGGTTTCACGTGGAAGGACATTTACCGCATTACACACTGCAGGTCACAACAACACACTCACTCACCCACTCACTCAACCACCCATTCACTCACCCACTCATTCACCCATGCACTCCCTCGCCCACTTACTCACCCACTCGCTCACCCACCCTCTCGCGCACTCGCTCCCTCACTCGCTCACTCACGCACTACCTCACCCACTCACTCACCCACCCACTCCGCCGCTTGTTCTCTGAAACTATAAACTAATTTTTGTTTCCCAGCTAAGGCCCACTGAGCTGCATAGCTCTTTTTAGAAGCAACCTGGCCACCAATGATAGCTCAACGAAGTAGCTAATCGCGTGGCAATGTACAACAAGCAGCCATATGCTCTAAACGCGTGTTGCTAAATGTGGAGGAGAAACCCGGAGGACCCGGAGAAGAATCCACGCGACCGCGGGGAGAGAGAGAGACACCGCAAACTCCAAGGTCAGGATCGAACCCACGACTTCCTGTATACCAGGCGAGGTAGTTAACATCTCCTAGCCACCGCGGCGTGGGGTCTGGAGGAGGGAGAAGGCATGCGGGGTCCCCCCCCCCCCCACACCAATCCCTCCGGCCCCCCACCACCCGGCTACATTGAGGTCTTTAAAATCATCGAGGTTGCAAACTCTTTTCTTTACAACTGTTTAGATGGTTGTCCTTCCCCCGCACCTCCGATTAGCGCGGCTGGCTGCGTCCGGTGCGAAAGGAGTTCAACGTGCATCACATCACACACCATGGTGACGACGTGCATCACATCACCATGGTGACGACGTGCATCACATCACACACCATGGTGACGACATCACACACCAAGGTGATGACGTGCATCACATCACATCACCATGGTGATGACGTGCATCACATCACATCACCATGGTGATGACGTGCATCAGATCACACACCATGGTGACGACATCACACACCATGGTGATGATGACGACGACATCGACGATGGTTCTTCTGTGGGGGCCGGTGCCTTGACGCCGGAGCGAGGCGCGACGTGGCGACTTTCGCTTCCTCTCCTCTCGTGGCTCCCGCCTCTTCCACGACTTTGGTCCTCAGTGGCGCCGTGGACGCCACGCGACCCGCGACGACGAACCCCACATCTCTAAATCTCTCCAACGGCGACAAAATAAACGATCGCAGCGGAATAGCAGCAGTGCAGCCGGGGGACACGCCGAGTTTGTATTGGGGTTTGTGTTTTTGTTTATTTGCACAACACGCAGGAAATGTCCCAATTAGCGCGCAAGCGATCCGCAGTTTGCCTATCACGGCGTCGCTGCTGCTGCCACTCGTTCACATTTTACTCAAATGTATTCGACTGGGGGCATTCGGAGGCGCGACACGAAGAAGTTACATCGGCAGCAACTCGAGCAATCGGCTGCAACTGAGGCGCAGAGAGCAATGCAAAGTTGCCGAGTTCAATTATCAGCGGCGGAGGTGAATCGAGGCGAAGGTCACGGATTTGTCGACGTCTTTGCGACAGGACGCGGCTCACACAGACAGACAGAGAGAGATGACCAAAGAGAGAAGGGTCACGGTGCAGTTCTGCAAAAACTGTTGGTGAGTGCTTTTTTTTTGCTGCTGGAATTGCGCACTCCGAGAAGGCCGTGCGGCTCATGGGCGATGTAACAAAAATGTGTTTTTTTTGACATGGAGAGTCGATGAGGGGGGGGGGGGGTGCGAGGCGAACTCTCCATGTGGCCAAGCTGGCAAGCTAACAAGCTAAGCGGGTCGCGTGCACGTGCCCTTCTCTACTCCTTGCAAATGCGGCAGATACACCTGGACACAAGCCCGAACCACAACACGATTGCCAACCAGGCACCAGCCCTGACCTCTAACCCCTAACCAAATCTCCATCCCATGCAAACTCGAACGACAGCGGACGAGCCGACCAGACCGCAGCGTCAGACAACGAGAATCTCAAGGAGTCATCACCAGCGAAACGTCGTACTACTCAAATTGTAAACGCTGTGACTTTACTCCCCAACACAGCGGCGGGCTGAAGGAGTAACTCATTTGCGCGTTTTGTTGACGTGACAAATCCCTTGCTGGCCGTGTCGGGTGGTGAATGGGTGACGACACAACATTGACACCGACGCGATCTAACCCAAGACATTTATTATGAATCGTTTTGGTCGCGAAAGCCTCCGTGTTAAAGTGAGAATCTCAATTCTAGATTTGAAGCTTTCGTGACTGCAAGGATTCATACTCTTAGTTCTTTCGGTAAAGTCACGTAGGTAAAAAAATTACATTTAAATTAATAAAAATAAAAATAAAATTAAAATCACGACGTTTCGGAGGCAACACAAGTCTCCGTCATCAGGTGGGACCGTCACAGCCAGATTTGCTGCATCAAGTGCTGCAGCAAATCTGGCTGTGACGGTCCCACCTGACGGTCCCACCTCCGAAACGTCGTGATTTTTATTTTTATTTTATTTTTATTAATTTTAATTTAATTGTTTTACCTACGTGACTTTACCGAAAGAACTAAGAGTACGAGAATCTCAACCTTCTCCGCCTCTCCGTGCGATGACATCGGCTCGACTGGCCGCCCAACTTCCACGATCTCGCGAGCATCAGGCCTCGTCCCTCGCTCCCCGGCGCCGCATGCGGCCCTCTCCACGTTTTGATGAATTCACGTTTGATGTTGGAGCGCTCCCTCGGCCGCGTAATGATTTATTGACTCATCGACGTTCTTTATTTAACCACAAGAGAGGCTATTTTCAAAAATCGTTATTCTGTTTTATGATTTAAAGGCGTGCGTGTCTGTGTGTGTCTGTGCGTGACTGTGTGTGTCTGTGCTTTCGGAGTCCCTGACCCTCTGCTCACGATCATTAAGGACCTTCATGATGGTGAGCGGGCCCGGGTAAAACTACGTGGCCGGGAGTCGGAGCCTTTCCCTGTACACCTTGGGGTGCGACAGGGATGTCCTCTGGCTCCCACATTATTTAACATCTATTTCGACTGCGTAGATCGTGAAGCCTTCAATAGCTGTACCGGGGGAATTACCATTTGGTACAGATATAATGGGAGGCTGATCGACGCCCGGGTGCGATCAAGGGATGGCTCCCTATTGGTCAACCACGTTATGTATGCCGATGATTTGGTAATAGCTGCTCATTCAGAAGAGGAGTTGGAGACGCTGCTGCTGAGACTGGAGCGTGCCACTAAGAGGTGGGGCCTTACCATCAGCCCCACCAAAACTAAGCACCTGCCTGGGTATTTTGTACCATCGGGCACTCCACCCCCACAACTCCCAATCGGTGATGGGGCAGTTGTGGAGAGAGTGGAGAGTTTCCCATACCTGGGCAGTGTGCTTATGACCGGCTCCAGTTTATCAGCAGAGGTCTCACTCCGAATCAGTCGAGCGGCAATATCTTTTCATCGGTTGCGTAACGCTGTGTGGACGCTACCTGGTCTGTCGCTCCGCACGAAGCTTCAGGTCTTCTCGGCCACGGTCATTCCCTCCCTTCTCTACGCTTGCGAAACGTGGACCCCCCTAGTGGAGCATCTTCGCCGGTTGGAAACATTTAGGCTGGCCTGCCTACGATCCATCCTGGGTTTAACCAGGCTGGATTGTGTGAGGAGCTCACAAGTCCTTGAAAGATCTGGGCAAAGTCCCATCAGTGAGCTCCTCCGGCAGGCAAGGCTGCGTTGGCTGGGTCATGTAGCCCGCATGCCCAGCCACCGCATGCCTAAACAGCTTTTGTTCGGCCGGATCGAGGGGGCTAAACGGGCGCGGCACGGGCTAGAGAAGAGATGGAGTGATGTGGTACAGGAGGACGTGGAGCTGAGAGGACTTGCCGATGACTGGTACCAGCGGTGTCAAGATCGGCCTCAGTGGAGGAGGCTCGTGAAGGACGCTACTGGGCAGTTGGAGGCAGTCGCCCTCCAACAACAACGGAGGGCGGAGGAGCGACGCTCACAACAACGAGCGGAGCGCCGGGTGGCTAAAGCACAGCAAGTTGGCACAGTAGGGGGCACAGGTGGTGCATCAGCCAGTCATCTCGGTCATCTCGGTCAGTCGACCCGTGGCACCTGGGTCTGCCCCGTGACCTCCTGCCAGCGGGCGTTCGACACTTCACGTGGCCTCAGGGTGCACATGGCCTGGCACAAGCGTCGTGGTGACGTCACCGCCACTTAGTGGCGAATGGCGGTTGTTGTTGTTGTTGTGTCTGTGCGTGTCTGTGCGTGTCTGTGTGTGTCTGTGCGTGTCTGTGTGTGTCTGCGTGTGTGTGTGTGTCTACGTGCGCGGTGGAGCGGTGGTGTAGCGGTTAGCGCGCTGCGCTACGAACCCGGCGACCCGAGTTCGATTCCCGCTCACGGCCAACACCAGTGACGATTATCTGAACCGGTTCTGGGCCTCCCCAATGTCGATTCAACCTCAAATGTAGTACCTGGTGCGATGTGTAAACATCGTCACTGGGGAGGCAAAGGCGGCCGGGAGTGGTGTTGGTCACCCACCCTCTCGCGTGCCGGTAGGTGCTCGCTAACAGCACTTGCCCCAACAGTCTGATAAGGCTATACGGGGCATCTTTGTCTTTGTTGGGTGGTGTAGTGGTTTCGCCAACGAATCCCGGCGACCTGAGATTGATTCCCGGTCACGGGAGGCCCAGGGGCCCCAGGAGCCGGATTCAGGTGATCGTCACCGGTGGTGGCCGTGAGCAGGAATCGAACCCGGGTGGTGGCCGGGTTCGTAGCGCAGCGCGCTAACCGCTGCGTCACCGCTCCCCACTCTAACAGACAGACACCCTCCTCGCTCGCTCGCTTCGTTGTCGCTAATTTACCAATTACACAATCAACTCTCAGCAAGCACAGCTGCAGCCGCGAGAGAACATCTGCCCCCCCCTCCCCACATCGCCCCCCCCCCCCTTCCCACACCCCCCTCCCCCGACGCACCCCCCCCCCCCCCTCCCTTGTTCCAGGTGAGTATTTTGGGCTCAAAGCTCCCTCGATGCCGTCGCTGTTCCATATTCCCTCTCGCACCTCCCGGACCGCCCCTCCCCTCCATCCCCTCCCCTCTTCCTCACCCCCCTCCCTATCCCCCCCCGCCCCCCCCCCCTCCACCAGAGTCCGCGCTCACGTCGCTCTCCGCGCGCATCCGAGCGCCGCGACTGGCGCGAGTGGCGCGAGTAACGGCGAGTGGCGATGCTAGAACACGGGTTCATGTTCATTCAAAGCTGGCACTGCACTCCCCACCCATCTCCCCCACCCTCTTCTGCCCCCCCTCCCCCCACCGTCTCGAGCCCCCCACGATTACGATACTAGATCCCGATGTGCCTGTGTTTGTTCACCAGTGGAGGTAAATCGATTTGTATTCGTTATTTGTAGGATCGCGAGGCGGACCGACTCCACGGCTGCCGGTTCCGCCGGTACCGGCGGAACCTCCAGCAGCGGCGATCGAAGCCCTAGGGCTGCCCCCCCCCCCAACCCCCCCAAATCATCCGACTAAATATTATTCAGAAGCGACGGAAGACTCCCCCCACTCCCCCCCACACACCGGTGGGGGGGGGGGTGACGCCGACACCCCCCCCCCCCCGCACGAGGTTTCCTGCCGGCATGATTCAACTCAGATGAAGAACTCCCTCCTTCGCATCCTCCTGCTCCTCCTCCATCCAGGAGGCTCCTCCAGCTTTGACCGGAGCCCCGTGACTCCCCTCCCGCTGCTGCTGCCGCTGCTGCTGCTGCTGCTCCCGCTGCTGCTGCTGCTGCTCCTACTGTTGCCGCTGCTGCTGCTGCTCCTGCTGCTGGAGGCGGCGGCGGCGAGTGGTCGAGGCGTGCGGAGTCTCCCTCCTGCTGTGGCCAAGGCGGGCTCCGTGTTGGCGACCCCGGTCCGCGGTGCAGAGGGCGCGAGTGTGCAGGCGGTGCAACTGCGCACCGCACCGGAGCTGGCGTGCCGGAGGCGGTCCAGAGGCCGGGACACGAAGAGGGGGGAGGGTGGTCATCTACGGGGGCTCAACCCGGATGCCCTTTGATGTCAACAACATCAACAGCAGCATCAACAACATCAACAACATCATGACAACAACAGCAGCAGCAGCAGCAGCAGAGAAACCGGGACTCGACCGCTCGCCGTCTGCGCTGTCCCCGCCTCTGTGTGCGCACGTGGCCCTCTGCGTGCGTGGCTAACGGGGGCCTCTCTCTAACGGGGGCCTCTCAGAGGGACCCCTGCGTAGGGGAGGGGGCAGGGGTGCCCGCGTGGTCCCGAACCCCCGCCCCACCGTCTCCCCCCCACCACCATCACCGTCTCCCCCCCCCACCACCACCGCCGTCTCCCCCTCCCCTGCCCCCGCATGATGAACGCGGAGGGAGGCGGTAGTCTGCTGTGACCCGAGTGGCACCACAGACGGAGAAAGAAGGAGCAGCAGTAGCAGCAGAAGTAGCAGCAGCAGCAGAAGCAGCAGCAGTAGTAGCAGCAACAGTAGGAGCAGCAGCAGTAGCAGGAGGATGGTGCAGACGCGCTGAGGAGTAAAGAGGAGCAAGGAGGTTGACGAGGTGAGTGCGACTCCCGTCCGTGTGTTTGTGTTCCACTGTAAACGCCACTGGGGAGACAAAGGCGGCCGGGTGTGGTTCTGGCCACCCAACCCCTCCTGTGCCGTACCGGCATTCATAGGTGCTACTCGCTAACAGTACTTGACCCAACAGTCTGTTGAAGGCTATCCGGTTGACCTTTATTTTGTGTGTTCCACTATGTGTGTGTGTGTTCCACTGTGTATGTCAGTGTGTGTTCCACTGTGTGTGTCAGTGTCTGTGTGTATGTGTGTCAGTGTGTGTGTGTATGTTCCACTGTGGGTGTGTGTTCCACTGTGTGTGTCAGTGCCTCTGTATGTGTGTCAGTGTGTGTGTCAGTGTGTGTGTGTATGTTCCACTGTGTGTGTGTGTGTTCCACTATGTGTGTCAGTGCCTCTGTATGTGTGCCAATGCCTCTGTAAGTGTGTTCCAGTGTGTGTGTGTGTATGTGTTAGTGTGTGTGTGTATGTTCCAGTGTGTGTGTCAGTGCATCTATATGTGTGTCAGTGTGTGTGTGTATGTTCTAGTGTGTGTGTGTGTGTGTGTTCCACTGTGTGTGTCAGTGTCTGTGTGTATGTCCCAGTGTCTCTGTGTGCGTTCTCTGTCTTTCCACTGCCGATGTTTACACATTGCATCAGCTACTCGACGTTGAGTCGACCTCGGAGAGGACCAGGATCAGTTACATTATTCGCCACTGATGTTGTCCGTGAGTGGGAATCTAACTTCACTTGCCGGGTTCATGGTGCAGTGCGCTAACCACTACACTACGGCTCCCCACGATAACGCACATACACAATGAAGCACATGTGTGTAAGTGGATGTGTGTGTGTGGGGGGGAGCGGTGGTGTAGCGATTAGCGCTACGCTGCGCGACAAACCCGGCGACACGAGTTCGATTCCCGCTCACGGCCACCAACACCAGTGACGATTATCTGAACCGGTCCCGGGCCTCCCCTAAGTCGACTCAGCCTCAAATGAGTACCTGGTGCGGTGTGTAAACATCGCCACTAGGGAGACAAAGGCGGTCGGGCGTGGGGCTGGCCACCCACCCCCTCGTGTACCGTTCCGGCCTTCATAGGTGCTCGCTAACAGCACTTGCCCCTACAGTCTCTTGCAGGTTATACCGGGGAACTTTGTCTTTGTAAATGTACAAGTGTGCGCGTGTGCGCGTGCGTGTCAGTTGCTCATCCTCGCGCACGATGCACGCGCGAGACGCTGAGCGCCTCTCGAGTCCCCCGTGAGCCCGAGGCATGGTGACCGTGCAGGTCAAAACTGGGGGCTGGTTGGGGGGGGGGCGGGAGAGACCGCGCCTTAGGGATCCCTCTAACGCCCTCGCCCCAAGCCCCCTGCTCCCCTTCCCAATGGGCTGGGGGGTGAGGGGGTTGGGTGAGGGTAAGGTGAGGGGGGTGAGGGGGTGGGGATTCCTCCTGCCCGTTCGTTGTCGTTCGTGCAGGTTGCCCTCCTGCGTCGTAATGAATCCTGAAGGGCAGAGGGTCACATCAAATGAGAGGGTCACACCAAATGAGAGGGTCACATCAAATGAGAGGGTCACATCAAATGCTCTCCACCCTCAACGTCAACATCGCGATTCTCGTCACGGGAACTTCAATCCCGTAGCGAGGCGACCCCCGGGGCACAGCGCCTCGGGCTGTAGATACGAGATGAAGAGCTCGATGGGTTATTCTTTGTTTGAGTCGCAACTAGCGTTGTTCATGTTTCATTTCTTCCCAATTTGATTCCATGTTGTGCTGTCGATGTCACGGCAGTGCATCGCGACGTGACGACGGTCCCGCGGAAGGGGATATCGCTGAACTAATTCCGAGCAGCAGCGGCGGCTACGCACGTGGGCTGCCTGACATCCAGGGCAGCGGCGGCGGCGAGGGTTCGTGGACCACCGCACGCGGATTGTTGGGAATCCCCTCGCTGTGGGTGGGGGTCGAGGTGGCGCCGTGCCTGTCCCTTCTGTACGGGATCGAGCGTTACCCCCTCGCACGCGTGGGATGCCTCCGGGTGCTCCCGGTTTACTCCCGCGTGTAATCACTTAATTATATATTATTATTTATTATGTATTCTTATTTGTTATATATTATTCATGATATATTCTTATTATATAGAGGATCGCAGAGCTTGGGGGGCACTCGTTGGTAGTGCTGGATCCTCACTGCTGCCTTCCCCGCTCATCGTCTGGGGTTCCACCTGACGCCTCAGAGTCGTCCCCTCTTTCTCTCTGAGTCGTCCTCTCTCGCTCTCTCTCTGAGTCGTCCTCTCTCTATCTGAATCGTCCTCTCTCTCTCTGAGTCATCCTCTCTCTCTGCGTCGTCCTCTCCCTCTCTGAGTCGCCCTCTCTCTCTCTGAGTCGTCCTCTCTCTCTCTCTGAGTCGTCCTCTCTCTCTGAGTCGTCCTTTCTCTCTGAGTCGTCCTTTCTCTCTGAGTCGTCCTCTCTCTCTGAGTCGTCCTTTCTATCTATGAGTCGTCCTCCCTCTCTCTACGAGAGCGCAGAGTGGATACCGTGCGATGGTGGCAGGACAGTGTTACGAACTGACTTCTTTATCCCAAAGTGCCTTCGACCCACACCCTGCACGTCCCCACGCCCCTCTCACAGAGGAATGTTCCCGCCGGACAGTCAAACCGATCGTTTGTAACTTTCACAGCTGGAATTTAGCCAAACTAAGTTATAAAAAAAAAGCCTCATTCGTGTCACGTGTGTTTTTGTTTGTTCAGCGACCGGGCCGAGACCATCAACCCTCTGCACTCGGGAACCCGGTGGTGTCATCACGGCGCGGCAAGAACCCGGATTCGAACTCAGGTTCCGAGCGGCGTCCTGACTCCAGACCCTCTGTGCGCGACGTCAGAACATTATAACCATCACCTCGTGGTCGCCTGACCTTGACATCGTTGACCCCCACCCACGTGCGCGTGCCGGCCATGCCGATTCTGACGAGCGGCGGGGAGGCCACGATCGGCGACCTGCACTCGTACGGCGCCGACTCGGCCTTCCGGAGGCCCTTCGCCTTCCAAGAGTCACCGGCGGCCAAGGGCCTTCACTACCGAAGGGCCCGGCTCCTGCCCCACGACTCGGCGACACTGCTGCGACACTCGGCTCCTCCTCCTCCTCTGTCTCATCATCATCATCATCATCCTCATCATCAACATCACACTCCTCTCCAGCACCACCATCACCACCAACACAACCAGCCCCACCACCACCATCACCACCACCATCAACACCTCCACCACCAGCAGCAGCACATCCACCACCAGCGTCAGGTCGTCATCAACGTGGGCGGCATCCGATTCGCGATGCCGTGGACCACCCTGGAGGCGTTGCCGTCGTCTCGGCTGGGCAAGCTGCGCTCGTGCAGCTCGCGCGCGGACATCCTCGAGCTGTGCGACGACTACGACGGCTCGAGCAACGAGTTCTTCTTCGACCGCCACCCGGGGGCCTTCCGCCTCATCATGAGCTTCGTGCGCGCCGGGAAGCTGCGTCTGCTGCGCGACACGTGCGCGCTCGCGTTCCGCGACGAGCTGCGCTACTGGGGCATCGACGAGGCGAGCCTCGAGTGGTGCTGCCGGCGGAGGCTCCTGCGCCGCGTGGAGGACGACGACGCCGGAACTGCTACGACGACGACGACGCAGCAGCCGCAGCAGCAGCCGCAGCAGCAGCAGCAGCAGCAGCCGCAGCAGCAACAGCCGCCACGACCGCTACGGACGCCGCCGCCGCCGGCTTCGAGTGATGATGGTCCCGCGGGCCCGGCGCTGTCGCGTCGAGCGCGCGTGATGGTGATGTTGAGGGACATGGTGGAGGACCCCAGCTCTGGACTGCCCGGGAAGATTTTCGCGTGCCTGTCCGTGGCCTTTGTGGCCATCACGGCCGTGAGCCTCTGCGTCAGCACCATGCCGGACATGCGCGCCGAGGAGGAGCAGGTATTGCGACGATGATGGTGGTGGTGGTGGTGATTATGATGGTAATGATGATGGTGGTGATTATCGTGGTGATTATGGTGGTTATGATGATGATGGTAGTGATAATGGTAATGATGGCAATGCTGATGATGATGGTAGTGGCGATGATTATGATGGTGATGATTATGGTGGTAATGCTGATAATGATGGTGATGATAATTATGATGGTGATGATGATAGTGGTGATGATGGTAATGATGGTGATAATGATGGTGGTGGTTGTGGTGGTGGTGGTGATGGTAATGATGATGATGGTGGTAGTGATGATGGTGGTGGTAATGATGATAATTGATCAGGGGCTTTATTGCAGCAGGAGTTGTCTGGGGCGAGGCTCCGGAAAATGTGTACCGGCTTCCTGCCCTCCAGCTCTCGCGGGGGAGTTTTGCGGAGTCCGGGCAGGGGAGGCTGCGGGTCCCGAAATACGTTCCACGCACAGTACTGGAACGTGCCCTCGAATCTATCTGAGTCGTCCTCTCTCTCTCTGAGTCGTCCTTTCTCTCTATGAGTCGTCCTCCCTCTCTCTACGAGAGCGATAAGTGGATAACGTGCGATGGTTGCAGGACATCTAGAAATGCAACCTCCACATTCATCTGGCAGGGCCGAGTCTGCGTTACCGCCACGAGTTACCCCGACAGAGTTATCGGCGATTCCTGTCTCTGTCCGCGTAGAGACACATCTGTTTATCTGCAGCCCTGGGTGGATGGTGGGGGGGGGCTAAGTGGGGGGTGGCTGTGGTGAAAGCTGCCAAATATTGCGACACCTGCAGATTTCCCGATGGAACGCGAGTGTCGCTATCGCTGATGGGACGTGAATTCCTCGTCCCATGAGACGCCTCCAATAGCGCGGTTGAAGTGACCGCCAGCTGTGATGGGCCCTGGTGATGGGCCCTGATGATGGGCCGCCGGGTTCGTAGCGCCCTGCGCCCAACACTGCGCCACCGCACAAACACGCGTACAAAGATCCCAGACTGTAGGGGCAAGTGCTGTCAGCGAGCACCTATGAAGGCCAGAACGGCACACGAGGGGGTGGGAGGCCAGCACCACGCCCGGTCGCCTTTGTCTCCCCAGTGGCGACTGTTTTTTACGCACAGCACCAGGTGCTTATTTGAGTCTGAGTCGACCTAGGGGAGGCCCCAGGACCGGTTCGGATAATCGTCACCGGTGTTGGCCGTGAGCGGGAGCCGTGCCCGTGTCGCCAGGTTCGTAGCGCGGCGCGCTAACCACAACGCTACCGCGTCCCCAGGGTCGCTGCTCGCGCAAGTGCCGGGACGTGTTCGTCGTGGAGTCGGTGTGCGTGGCGTGGTTCTCGCTCGAGTTCGCGCTGCGCTTCGTGCAAGCGCCGGGCAAGTTCCGCTTCCTGCGCGACCCCCTCAACCTCATCGACGCCTTCGCCATCCTCCCCTACTACGTGACGCTGCTCGTGGACGCCTTCTCGAGCGAGGGCGGCTCCCCGACGGCCGGCGGGGGCCCCGGCTCCTACCTGGAGAAGGTGGGGCTGGCGCTGCGCGTGCTGCGCGCTCTGCGCATCCTCTACGTGATGCGCCTGGCGCGCCACTCGCTCGGCCTGCAGACGCTGGGCCTCACCATGAGGCGCTGCACGCGCGAGCTCGGGCTGCTGCTCCTCTTCCTCTGCGTGGCGATGGCGCTCTTCGCGCCCCTGGTCTACCTGGCCGAGACGGAGCTGTCCGGCTTCGGCGGCGGCGGCGGCACCGCCACGCGCTCGCGCGACTTCACGAGCATCCCCGCCTGTTACTGGTGGGCCATCATCTCCATGACCACGGTGGGCTACGGGGACATGGTGCCGCGCAGCGTCGCCGGCCAAGTTGTGGCCCTCAGCAGCATCCTCAGCGGCATCCTCCTCATGGCCTTTCCCGTCACCTCCATCTTCCACACCTTCTCGCGCTCCTACGTGGAGCTCCGCGAGTCGCAGCTGCGCAGCCTCCACCAGCGGCCGCCCGACTCGGCGCTGCTGCGTGACAGCTGGGCCGCGTCGCCCGCCAGCGAGAGCTCCGTGGAGGACGCGGACGACTTCGCCCCGCGGCACGACGCGGTCGCCGCGTCGCCCGCGGTCACCGCCGTCGCCCGCTGAGCGCAACCCGCGGCGCCGTGGGCTCCGTCGCCGGGTTCGAGTCGCTCGGTTCGTTCCGTTGCGTCGACGGAGACGTTGGGCACGCGTTCGCTGTGCTTGCCGCTCGTGGGCTCCTCAGTCACTCGTTGGTTCGCTCGTTCACTCAATTATTTGCTCACTCGCTCACTGACTTATCCGTTCACCCACTGGCTCGTTCGCTCACTTATTCATTCTTCCACCGGCTCGCTTGCTCGCGTGCGCAATCGCTCATTCACCCGCGCCCTCACCCGGTCGCACGCTCGCTCACCCGTCAACTGGCGCACTCACAGAGTTCACTCGCCCACTCGCTCACTCGCTTACTCACCGACTCACTCGCTCTCTCGCTCGCTCACTCACTCTCTCTCTCGATCTCTCGCTCTCTCGCTCACTCACTCACTCGCTCTCTCGATCTCTCGCTCACTCACTCATTCACTCAATCGCTCTCTCGCTCGCTCTCTCGCTCACTCACCCACTCACCCACTCACTCGCTCTCTCGATCTCTCGATCTCTCGCTTGCTCAGTCACTCACTCAATCTCTCGATCTCTCGCTCGCTCAGTCACTCACTCGCTTTATCGCTCACTCACCCACTCACTCGCTCTCTCGCTCACTCACTCAGTCACCAACTCAATCGCTCTCTCGCTCACTCACCCACTCACTCTCTTACTCTCTCGCTCACTTACCCACGCAATCGCTCTCTCGCTCACTCACCCACCCACTCACTCGCTTTCTCGTTCGCTCACTCAGTCACTCACTCGCTCATTCGCTCACTACCTATCTAGCTCACTCGCACGAGGAATCTCTCGCTCAGATAAGAAAGGCAAAGATCACCCCCCCACCTCATAGCCTCAACAGACTGTCGGGGCAAGTGCTGTTAGCGAATAACACCTATGAAGGCCGGCACGGCACACGAGGGGGCGAGTGGCCAACAACACGCCCGGCAGCCTTTGTCTCCCCAGTGGCGAGTCGACCCAGGAGAGGACCAGAACCGGTTCAGATAATAGTCACTGATGTTGGCCCGTAAGCCGTCCTCGCGTCACCAACAACAACAGCAACCCCCTTTGCTTGGTCGTATCTGCTGTTCGCTGTCCTCGTCGCTGCTGGCCGAGGTTTATCTCCGCTTCCCCGTCGCGGACACCGGAGGCTGAGTCAATTACATCCGCTCGCTGCGCTTTGGAGCTCCGTCATTTCAAATCGAATAACGCCGCGGCCGCTCTGTGTCTCTGTTTACTTATTTACGCGCGTGCGCGCGCGCGGCGCTCTGGATTTGCCGAGCTCCCATTGATTAAGGGAGACAAAGGCGCAGCCCTGCAAGTGCCCTGCTCGCGCCACTGCTGGCGAGCGACAGCACCTGCCGCTGGAGGGAACTCTGCAGTGCCGGACTAAGCTAGTGCGGGGCCTGTAGCATGATGTTATAAAGGGGCCCGAAATAAAATAAAAACACGTAAATATTAAAACACAAATTTGTAACTTGCATAGTAAACAATTTATTTTCATTTGCTATACAGCCAGATAATACGACAAATCGCTAACCTTAAACACCCGGTCGTTCATAAAAGTTGAAGGCAGTATAGTACTCTAGTAATAGAGCAAGTGCAGAATTATTGAACCGGAATTGATAGCTTGAAAGCATTTAGCGCGGGGCCCTTGAAAGTGCGATGCCCGTAGCATTTGTAGCTACTACACATGTAGCTACTACACATGTAGCTACTACACATGCAGCTACTACACATGCAGCTACTACATACGTAGCTACTACACACTTTTGCTACTGGGATAATCCGGCACTGAGTAAACCCGCTCCAACATTGGCAATCAATTCCACCTCATTCGCTCGCTCGTCCAGTCGACGCGAGAGACGCGGCGACCCCCAATGAAGCTCCCCAGGGGGTGAATGTGTTGCTCGATCGCCCATTGGTCGACGTTGCACGCGCTTCAAGTCGACCGGCTGATTGTCTGGTGCCGCGTGCAGAGACTCCGATGCGGAAGCGGTGACGAGCGGGCAGCACGGGGCGCGGGCGGTTTGCGCGTGTCGCCGCTCTGCCATTGCCATAGAGGGGGTGGCTATAGGGGCTGCGGGGAAAAAAGGAGATCTCAGAGGAGAGAGAGAGACGAGGCAGATGACTTTGGAGATGTCAATAACTACCTGCAGTGGAGGCCAGCAGCAGCAGTCGTCACAGCGAGCGGAAGCAGCAGCAGCAGCACCGGGAACTCCCAAGTCTTGTTGACGCGGTGAGTACAACCCGACTGCACGACGCCGGCTCGTGTCGAATGTTCCACCAGGGTCCCGACGCCTGTGGAAGACACAAAAAAAGAGCTTCATAGCTCATCGGATTCATCCGCCAGTGCTCAATGAAGATGATTCTCGGTGTGAACACGGGGGGGTGGCTACCAAACTTGCGAAGTGGAGATCCCCATGGACGCCGCGGACTGCGGTGAAAGTTAATTGGCGAACCGTGCGTGCTGGAGTGCTGAGGTTGTGGTCGTGTGCGTGTGTGTTGCACTTCTTTCGCACCGTACGTGACCGACCCCGCAGCTAATCGGAGGTGCGGACAAAGGACAACAAACTAAGCGCAGAAAGCCGTTCCAAAGAAACGAGAGTGGCAATCCTAAATGACTTTAGAAGTACATCATAGCGTCCGGTGGGCGTCCTCATATCGGAAGGAAGAGGCGTTGCAGACGGCCGCAGAGTCGCATCTGAGAGCGCCGCGCGGTGCGGGGACCGCCGCCGCCTTGAGTGGCGTGTCGCGCCGCCTGGCGGATTGTGGAGGCGGGGCCCCGTGGGTGACGAGGTTGGGGGGGTGGGGGGGGCCTGTGGGTGACGAGGTTGGGGGGGGGGGGGCACGTGGTTGAAGAGGTTGGGGGAGGCCCCGTGGTTGACGAGGACGTGGAGAAAAATCCACGCGACCACGGGAGGAGAGAGAGACGCAAACTCCAAATTCACAGCAGCAGGCGTCAGGGTCGGGGTGGAACCCACGACCTCCTGCGTACCGGGCGAGGTAGTTAACATCTCTCCAACCGCGGCGCCCATAGTAGACACGCATGGTCCTACCCTCAAACCCACGTGTTTGATTTTATTTCCCCAAGAGAGTTGAACGATGTCATTAACCCCGCGGTCTCTGATCGACGCGCCCTTCTGCCTGCGAGGGGTTTTAGTCGAATCGTGGCGCCTCCCCCGTGCGGCCTGGCGCATCGGTCAGTTTGTGTGTCCCACTTCTTCTTTTATCTTCGCCAACGACCCGCGCCTCTCTCCCAGACGATGCCACTCGTGTGGCCGTGGCTCCACCGGGGAAGGTGAGCAGTGGGTGGTGGTGGTGGTGGTGGGGCGGTGTGGGGGGGGAGATGAGAGGTGAAGGATGGAGACGGAGCCGAGAAACGGGAGCACGGAGGCTCAGGGGAGACGAGGAGAGGGAGGAATCGAGACACTTTTGTGTACTCTGTAATTTTCCACTTGATTTTATTTGTTTATGTTAATGACTGAAATACCTTTTCCTATACTTTGCACTCCGATCGTGTGTTGTTGTATTGGTTGTTGTGACCTTCGGACCCCGTGCCCCTTCTTGGACATCTGTAAAAACAAAACAAAAGAGCTTAATAGCTCTTTGGATTCATCCTCCAGTCAAAATAAAGATTCTCATCCTGCAGAGGCTGCGTCAGAGCCCCCACGCTCCTGCTGCTGCTGCTTGCAGGGAGGAGCGGCGTTTGTCCTCGCAGCCGGCGGGGAGAGGTTTCAGAGTGGGGGGGGGGCACACACACCAGTCACGGGGGGGGGCCCACACACCAGTCACGTGATTCACGGGATGCTTGACGCTGGTCGCGGCAGGCCGAGCGGGCTGATTGAATCCGCTCTCTGCTTCTCATCTTCGTTATCGAGATCAGCTCGCAAACACTCGCGGTGTCTTATCGCATCCGATCTCTGACAGCAGCCGTGTACACATAGCGGCCGTGTCTGTGTGCGTGTGTGTCCGTGTACTAGTGGGGAGCGGTGGTGTAGCAGTTAGCGCGCTGCGCTATGAACCTGGTGACCCGGGTTCGATTCCCGGTCCTGGGCTTCCCCTAGGTCGACTCAGCCTCAAATGAGTACCTGGTGCGATGTGTAAAAATCGCCACTGGGGAGACAAAGGCGGCCGGGCGTGGTGTTGGCCACCCACCCCCTCGTGTGCCGTGCTGGCCTTTATAGGTGCTCGCTAACAGCACTTGCACCTACTATATATGTTAAGGCTATACGGGGGATCTTTGTCTTTGCATAGAGTTGTATGCATTGTGGCTATGTGTACGCTCGATATTGTGTGTATTGTTAGTGCAGTGCGGTGTATGTGGAGGAGTGAATTGTTTAGTGTAGCGGTTAGCACGCTGCGCTACAAACCCGGTGACCGGTCTTGGGACCTCCCCTAGGTCGACTCAGCTTCAAATGAGTACCTGGTGCCGTGTGTAAATTTCAACACTGGGAAGACAAAGGCGGCCGGGCCTAGTGTTGGCCACCTCACCCTCATAGGTGGTATTCGCTTTCAGCACTTGCCCCTACAGTCTGTGAAAGCTACACGGGAATCTTTGTCTGTGTAGTAGTAGTACTATAGTGTAGGCATTGCGGCTGTGTAAACATCGGCCCTGCTGAAGGTACCACGCGCGCCCCCCCCCCCCACCCCCACCCCCTGTCCCGTCCTCCTTTATCTCCCATCCAATTATAGCGAAATGATTCACGCGGACAGCGACATGAATTGACAAAAGCGTTGGGGATGTGAGCGTTCATTACTGCGGGGGGGGAGTGAGGTGGAGAGTGGGGGGCGAGGGGGGGGATTAACCCCCCCTCCGCCCCCCCCCCCCCCATTTTAACCCTTCATGCGCTGAGCATCACGGAGGTAGGTAGGTAATAGGGTTTGGGAGACGTGGTTAGGGTTTGGCTTTATGGACTGGGTTGTGGGTGTTAGAGTTTCGAGTCGGGGTTAGGAATAGCGTTGCCGATGGGGGTTTGTGTTAGGGTTGGTGTTAAGACTGGTGGTTGTGGCTGGGGTTGTGGTCAAGGTATTGACTCGGGTTGTATGCTAGTGGGGGGGGGGGGTGGAGGTTAGGGGCGGGGCTGGGTGAGGCCGCTGGGGCCGCGAGCGGATTGGAACGCCGGAGCGCGACGATAGATTTGGCTCTCGCCATATTTGTGTTCGCAGTCGCGCCGTTTCGCTCCGAGCTTCCAATCCATTCACCGATCCGCGTCGCGCCGCCAGACGATGACGCAGCTCTGGGCAGCGAGTAGTGGCATCCCCTTGAGAGCCCCGATAAGCCGCGGGTCGTCTCTGTGGCTCAACACCGGATTCGAACCCAGGCCCGCGGCTGTCCCAGCTCAGCGTTTCTAAAGTCCCGCACCTGAATCTACCAGGCCACGTTTCCTGAATGTTTGTGCCATGCTCACGCCCAGTCCACTGCTGGATGAAGGCCTCCCCAACACCCTCTCCTCGCCCCACCACCTACCTGTCACCATCTCTCACAGCCCTGTAATGCAACAATCCATTTGGCACCGACAAGATGAGCTGATTTCATTGCTCCATCTCCCTCGGGGTTACACCCTCTCGTGCACCCCTCACGTACGTATCCCTCTCTCTGTCTCTCCCTCCCTCTCTGTCCCCCCCCCCACTCCTGTGTCTCTCCCTCCCTCTCTGTCTCTCCCTCCCTCTCTGTCTCCCCCCCCCCCCACTCCTGTGTCTCTCCCTCCCTCTCTGTCTCCCCCCCCCCCCTCCTGTGTCTCTCCCTCCCTCTCTGTCTCTCCCTCCCTCTCTGCCCCCCCCACTCCTGTGTCTCTCCCTCCCTCTCTGTCTCTCCCTCCCTCTCTGTCTCCCCCCCCCCCACTCCTGTGTCTCTCCCTCCCTCTCTGTCTCCCCCCCCCCTCCTGTGTCTCTCCCTCCCTCTCTGTCTCTCCCTCCCTCTCTGTCCCCCCCCCTCCTGTGTCTCTCCCTCCCTCTCTGTCTCTCCCTCCCTCTCTGTCTCCCCCCCCCCCACTCCTGTGTCTGGTTGTAACAATGAATGGAGGCACGGGTTGGGATGTACCGATGCGTGACCCGCGCTGTGAGCAGCCACCCCGCCGCGTGTCCTCCTCCTCCGGCCGTGTCGATGGGAGGTCACTAATTCACGTGGTGGCTCCCGAGAGAGTCGTATCGATTGGTTGTGTTTGTGTGTGTAATGACGAGAGACGGAGAGAGATAGAGACGGATGAATTGATGCGCGTGTGGGGGGAGAGTTCGGCGGCAATACGCCGATAAAGACGCAGCTTGTGTCGTCTCGCTCGGCCGGGCGTGCTGCTGGCCACTCGCTCACCTCGTGCGCCGCGCCAGCCTTCATCGGTGCCCACTCGCTCATCGCAGTCGCCTCCTACAGCCTGTTAAGGCGACACGGGGGGAGGGGAGGTCGTTGTCTTGAACGGGAGTGCGTACAGCACTTGGCTCCAAAGTCTGCTAAGGCTATACGTGAGACCTTTGTCTGTGGTACGTGGTTTGTTTTGCAGTGCGAAACTAACCGGGCCTTGACGACAGTACCTGGTGCGGTGTGTAAACATCGGCACTGGGGATACAAAGGCGGACGGGCGTATGTATTGCCACACCACCGCCGCCCGCTCGTACGCCGTGCCGACCTGCATTCGTGCTCGCCAACAGCGATTGACCCAGCAGTCAGCGAGACTATGGGGGGAGATATTTAACTTCCTTTTCGTAGGGTGCCACCGTGGCTAGGAGATGTTAACTACCTCGCCTGGTATACAGGAGGTCGTGGGTTCAATCCCGACCTGACGTCTGCTGCATATTTTGAGTGTGTGTGTGTCTCTCTCTCTCCGTGGTCCTCCGGTTTTTCTCTCCGCATTAATAATCAACATCGCCACGCGCTCGGAGCAGTTGGCTGCTATAAATGTCCACGTGGTAATAAGCCACTTTCGTTGAGCTGTCATTTGTGGCCAGGTCGCTGCTGAAAACGAGCGATACAGCTCGGCAGGCCTGGCCTGGGTAAAATAACAACAAACTAGTAGTCAATCACGCATCCTAGTGGTGGAGAAAGGAAGAGTGGAGGGGGGGGGACAAGCGACTCCTGAGATTTCAGAATGAATTCCTCGTCATCTGCGCCGACAGCACATTGCGGCCGCGTGCCTAGGCAGAGCTTTGCAACGACAAACACGAAACAACCAAAACGCACCCGCCATGAGATTTTATTTTTTATTTTTTTATTTTTGTAATGAAACTTCGTGACGTTGCTTTCGGCCAGAAAACAAACGCCCCTCGACGATACAACAGCAAAAAACCGTGCAACAAAAATAGCCCTTTCGTTGTGTTGTCGTTGTTGTTGTGAGTAAGGCAGAGAACGGCACGAGTTGGCGGGACTCGGAGAGATTCGCGCTCTCTCTCTCTCCCTGGCCACCTCGCGAACATCGCCTCGTCCGGATTATAAGATGCACCTTCTTGTGTTTTAACAGCAACCGTTGCATGGTGCGTCTCGTGATCCAGGCGGGGTGTTTGTGCGTTTCTCTTTGGTGGGGAAGGGGGTGCCGTGGTTAGCGCACCGCGCTGCAAGCCCGGCCGCCCGAATTCGATAATCGCTCACGGCCAACATCGGTGACGAATATCTGCACCGGTAGTGAGCATCTCCTGTGTCGACTCGGCCTGAAATGGGTAAGGCTATACGGGGGATCGTTTGCCTTTGTGCGAGAGTACGTGTGTGTTTGTCTTGTATGTGTGATGGTGTGTTTTTGTCTTGTATGTGTGGTGATTTTTAAGCGGGTGTAACAAAGTGTGTGCGTTACGGCGAAAGTGCGCACGTGTGTGTGATATGTAAACATTGTCACGAGGGAGACAAAGGTGGCCAGGCGTGGGGTTGTCCACACACCCCCCCCCCCCCTTGCGTTCCGCCTTTTATTCGGCGTTGACTCACAGCCTCTTGCTCCAACCACCCGGGGTGGTGGCTTCGTCTTCGTGTGCCTGCGTTCGCGTGAATGTGTTCGTGCGACCCATGTTTGTAAGAACTTTTGACAGCAGGCAATAGTGTGTATGTGTGCGTGTGCTCTCCGAACGCGTCTTGTGATCCCGATAATACCGTGGACGATTAAGCCGACGACGGATACACCTCCCTGAGAAACCGCAATCAAACTCACAAATATATTATTAATAATACACCTGCAAAGCAGCTGAACCCATTAATGGTAATAATATCACACAGCCCTTTGTGTTAGTCAATCCACGGCTGGATGAAAGCCTCCTCCGTTAATCCGTGTCGCTCACGGGAGGAGTTTGACCATACTTCACCACGCTGGTCAGTACAGTTTGATGAATGGGGGGGCGAGGTGGGGGTGGATGGACGCAAGCAACCCCGGTTCTGATACCACTCTGCACTGGCGTTAGCCGTGGCCAGGAATGGAACTCTCTGTTTGCTGGGTCGATAGCGCGACTCGCATCTCCCTTGACCAACGGTGACGTCATTCGCACGGATGGCCCCGAAAAGTTATAAATAATAAATAAATAACTGCGCTGTTCGATATCCCTGATGGGGGTGGGGTGGGGGGCTACGTTCACACAGAGGGGATACTGGGGGGTGCACACTGAAGCCTCTGGTTTTCAGCCTCCCCCCCCCAATATAAATCATCGCCACCCCACCCTTCCCCACCACCTTCCAATATATATAATCATGGTTGTATGGCAAGATTATATTGCCCCCATAACAAACAATAACAGTGGCCGTAAAACATACCTCGAGTGTATAAAAAGGTGCTCTGTACAGCCATGGCCCTTGTATCATATCACACGGCTGTTCTGTAGATGGCGTGCTTAGATGTTCAGTGTGCTGAAGAAGAGAGATTGCCTGAAACGTCGTAACCCATATATTTAATTCCCTTGCTTTGTTTTTAGGGCCAGAGTTGGCGAGGAATGTTGAGGTGGCCTGTGTTTATTATGTTTAACACGCTTTCGCGGCCAATGTCATCCATCGTAGAGGTTTTGCTCGTTGGCTGTGTCGGGTGGTGGTGGGTTTGACGACACATTGATATATCTTTGTGTCTATTATTGTTCACCCACGCAGCAGCGGCAGCATCGCCAAGTGATCGGTTGTGTCGCATCGAGAGTCTGTACGGGCTACACGGGGGACCTTTGTCTTTGTGCGCGCACCTGCGTGCGGGCGCACACGTGCCGGAGAGAGACAACTCACAGTGTGAATCGTCGCTGTCTCTTTGTCTCTCTGTCTCTCTGGCGGCGAGAAGTGACAAGGGAAGGTTTGGTACGAACACTCGCACACGGCTCCACGCATCCATTCACGCTGATGTACAACACGCAACGTGTAGTCGACGTAGACTGTTGGGGCAAGTGCTGATCGCGAGCACCAAATGAAGGCAGGCCGCACGAAGCTGAACAGACTGTTGGGGCAAATTCTGTTCGCGAGTAGCACCTAATTAAGGTCGGTAGGGCACACGAGAGGGTGGGTGGCCAGCACCACGCCCGGCCGCCTTTGTCTCCCCCATCTCCTCTCCAGTGTGTATGTTTACACATCACCCTGGCTACTCATTAAGGCTGAGTCGACACGTGCACACACAGACAGACAGACATATACACACACACACACACGTCTATCCATTCACCAACCACATTCACTTTTGTGAGCAAATTCAAAACCGGGGTTCATGTTTGTGTTGTCTTTCTCGGCCCATCGACTTGACGGGGAAACGTGGATGAGTTTTGCGCACCACGTGGGTGTGTGACGCGTGGCAACCCGACACATCAATCCGCCCTCGTGCTCTAGAAATGAATCCTGCAAGGGCAGAGGAGCAGCCCCTGCAATTGCCTTGCCAGCGAGAGAGAGAGAGAGAGACCCATCATCTTCCACGCTGGCGAGACGTCCGTGGAAGTGGGTGGGAGTACCCACACTTTACCCCACCAACACGCGACATACCGGTCTCCGATTTAGCAACTGGTGGCTACGTACAGTGCGAAAAAAGTTCAACGTAGTTCGTGAGTCCGTAATACCTGCGGTGGAACGCTACCGCGTGGGTGGACCGTGGCCAGGAAACGTCCCCCCCACTCCCCCCCCCCCCCCCGATTTGGGTCTCAAACTTCCGAGCCGGGAGATCCGGTGACGACCTCCCTGAAGCCGCCCACCCGAGATGACAAAACACGGTGGCCACCGCAGGGCCTCTGAGCCGCGTCTCACTCGGCCTTGAGCCCCCACACCCCCCCCACCACCTCCTCCTGCTCCCCCCGCCCGGCCCCCGCCGACCCCCCAGCCCCCGCGTGGCGTCCGGGGCCCCCCGTGGCCGCGTGGCCGTAGCGCGCCACCTGGGCCAGGATGGCGACGTCCATGCACACCTGGGTCACGCCGCACGCCCGGAACTGCAGCGGCGCCGCGTTGGCCACGAAGTAGAACGTCTTGAAGACGTCTCCCACCAGCCACAGCAACACCATGGCCACGCTGGGGGGTGGGGGGGGGGGGCAGGGGGGGGGGGAGTCAGGGGGAGCAGCCTCCGGCATCTTCGACAGAATCCCAAGGCGAGAGATTTCACCGCGAGCGTCAGTGGGGTCCGCGTGACGTCATGGGAGGTATTCGGGGACCTCCAAGGAATTCACCCCCCCCCCGTCTCCCCCCCCCCCCCCGTCTCCCCCCCCTTGACCTCCCAGCGGGGGGGGGGGGGTTCAGGGCTCCACCACTTCCGTTCTTTCCACCGCGTTAATGTCGCGAGATGCAAAACTAAAAATTGACGGCGGCATTTGGCAGCGACGCACACCGAGGGGGCGGGGGCGGAGGGGGCGGGGGCGGAGGGGGGGGCGGAGGGGGGGGGCGGAGGGGGGGGGCGGAGGGGGGGGCTTGCCCACGTGCGCCCCACACGACTGGCGCTGCTGCTGCTGCTGCTGCTGATGATGACGATGGCGAGTAGGTCGTGGTGCTGCTGCTGATGATGATGATCACTTACACGAGCCGCGCGGGTGCACGGGGTGGATAATTGTCGGGGGCAGAGGCGCAGCTCGCTAATTGGAGAGCTCGCTAATTGGCGAGGTCGCTAATTGGGGAACCCTCGCGGTTTATAGGGCCCCAATATTTTGCACAAAGGTGCCAACTCATGTCCGGCCTAATAACTCGTGTGAATAATTGGATGTGATTTATATTTATTTCCGAACATATAGAACATCTTCATTAATGTTAAGCAACGTGTCTACAGCCCCGAGTGTGACGGGACGAACACGACTCCGTTGTCTGCTGGGTTGGGGGGGGGGAGTGCTGCCCTCCAGGCGGTAGCTCTGTGACAGCCACTTCCGCGGGCCCTTCCCCCGCACGGAGGGAGGGGATGCCCCGCCTGCTGCGAGGCTTCTTGAACCCCATGGGTGGACCCCCGTTTGTCAATCCACTGCTGGATGAAGGCCGCCCCAAGCCCTGGTGGGGTCATCTTTGGGGTTGCTCCGACTATATTTCACCACGCTGGGCAGCGAGTTGTTCAAGTCGTGGGACAATGAAATGCGGTGCAAGTTACAATTCATTATTTTTCCCCGCAATGCCCTCTGCTGTCCACAACGTCGCCTCCCCCCAACAGCAGCCTATAGCGCCTGTTATACACCCATCCACGCTGTATCCAGGCTCAAGCCTGCTTAGCTTGTAATGTCCGTGCGCGGCCCCGTGTGTCTGTCTGCCTCGCCGCTGACCGCCAGTGCCGCCGGTTTTCTCGCCCCCGGCGTGGAGGTTCAAGAGGACGACGACGCCGCCGCACTGCCCTCTGCTGGCCACGCGCGGCATGCCGCGCTGTGTGTAGCGAGCGGGGCACCCACGTGTTCTACCGCGTGCGGCAAATACCACGTGGTATGCCACGCTCTGTGTACCGTGCGGGGGCATCCACGTGCTCTACCGCGTGCGGCAAATACCACGTGGTATGCCGCGCTGTGTGTACCGAGCGGGGCACCCACGTGCTCTACCGCGTGCGGTAAATACCACGTGGTATGCCGCGCTGTGTGTAGCGAGCGCTGTACCCACGTGCTCTACCGCGTGCGGCAAATACCACGTGGTATGCCGCGCTGTGTGTACCGAGCGGGGGCACCCACGTGGTCGACGGCGTGCGGAAAATACCACGTGGTGTGCCGAGCTCTCTGCACCACGTGGTATACGGAGGGGGTCGCGTGCACCCCGCGACTGGTGTGTCTCATGCAGTGTGCGGATCTTGTCGGGAGGGGAGTGGAGGTGTTTGTTGTAGTACAGAGTTAGACTGATGGCCTTAATCTAAGTTGTCTTGTGGTTGTTGTTTGACTTGCATCCCACTGGGACCTTTGCACACAGCGTTGTGTACGGTGATTTTTCTGCAATATTTTGCTGTCTTTTCTTGGATTTTCAGTTTGCACATAGTCACATAGTCACTTTAAGATATTTTCTTGTTCATGTTTTAGTTGTTTGTTTCTTGCGGTTGCACCCGATTCAAGGGCCGAATGGCTCACAGGGCTACAACTAATAAATGAAACTGAAAGTGTGTGTGGGAGGTGTGGGTGAGGTTTGCAATTGACTCCCACCACCTCTCCACTTAAAAATCTGGAAATTGCGGAACTGATACCGCTCCCCTCCGCAACCCTCATCCCTCCCGTACGTTGCACTCCCCCGTGTTGTTTGCGTGCTGTTTGCGTGTTGTTTGCGTGCTGTTTGCGTGTCGTCGTCCCCTTACCCCGTGTACCCCCTTACTGCGGACAAAGCGGCGTCATAGCTCATCAGATTACCGCCCGGCACAGACGCAGACTCCGACTCTGACCTCATGCCCGCGGCGGAGCGCGCGCGGTGGATGCGGTGCAGCTGGGGGGCGCCCAGCATCGCCTCGCAGAGCAGGGCGCCTGCACCCAGCACCTCCACCGCCCAGGGGGAGTCGCGGCAGAGACACGCGCTCGACGCGGCCGCCGCCATGCTCAGCACCGCGGCGCACGCCGCAAAGTCCCAGAACGAGTCCCAGCGCCAGAAGTCTTCTACGCGCAGGGCTGGGGGGGGGGGTAGGTAGGGAAGTGGGGGAGGGGGTAGGTGGTGGAGGGGGTAGGTGGGGAAGTGGGGGAGGGGGTAGGTGGTGGAGGGGCTAGGTGGGGAAGTGGGGGGGAGGAGGGATAGGGAAAGGGGAGAGGGGGTAGGTGGGGAAGTGGGGGAGGGGTAGGGGGAGGGGTAGGGGAAGGGGGAGGGGGTAGGTGGGGAAGTGGGGGGGGAGGGGAGGGGGTAGGTGGGAAAGTGGAGGAGTGGGGGCGGAGGGGAGGAGGGATGGGGGAAGTGGGGGAGTGGGGTAGGAAGATGTGGGGGTTGGAAAGCGGAAATCGGAATGAGAATATGAGTACTGGGGGAATCCGATGAGCTATAAAGCTCTTTTTCACAGATGTCCAGGAGTAAAATGGCGGTAAAGGAGGAACCGGAATGAGGAGGGGGAGATGATGAAGGATGTCCCGTGTAAAATAGCCGCATAACTGCCTACAACAGGATCACCCGTGTCAACACGCAAATTGAGCTTACACATCATAATCATCGCTCGTTGTCGTCGTCCAGCATGTGGACTATGCACGATTACGCAGCCCGTTTGAAGAATTCAGCATCACGAGTCGCCGCAATGATAGCCATGAACAACATCAAACGCACATCCCCTCGGTATCAATACACGACAGTGCACCATCCCTGACCCCAACGCCAAGGGGATCGCAGACCCCGAACAGGGACGAGGGCACGCCGCCCTCTAGCGGCGAGAGAGGATGGTGGAGGTGGTGATGGTGGAGGTGGTGGTGGTGAGAAAGGATGGTGGAGGAAGCGGAGGACAAGTGAAAGTGTGGAAGAGAGAGGGAGGGGGTGCGGGGGAGAGAATTGATGAGGTGAGAGAGAGGGAGGTGACGCACGTGTCTCACCAGCGAGTCTGCGCGGCCGCGTGGCGCTGGGGTTGTCCCCTCCTCCACCCGTGTTGCCCCCCCTCGTGCTCACGTGAAGCATCGCCATCATCACGGCGATCATCACCACGCTCTGCAGCAGCAGCGGCAGCTCGAAGCGCTTCCACACCCTGCGCGCGACATCAACGACGAGACGACACCCGCTCGAGACACGGCGGTCTGACAGGCTGCAGAGCGGCAGTGCTCGATCCGCTGCTGGATGAAGGCCTCCCTCATCGCTTTCGTTTCAAGTAAATGATTTGCTGCTGCTGCTGCCAGCCTCAGAAGCGCCAAGGACTCGCTCAGACATCACTTAGCACCCGCTGATTTTGGCCGTGTTCGGGAATCGAACTCAGGTGGCTGGAAGCGAAGTGCACGTTAAAGAAAAAAAGTAAACCCGCGTCTCCCCCCCTCCCCCCCCGACATATCACCGGGGTAAAAATAACACAGCCGATTTGGCAACGGAGCGGGAACACCGAACAGAAATAACCTTTCACTTAAAACTTTCGTGACTGCAGGAAGTTCGACGAAATACGTTCACCCCCCCCCCCCGGGCAGCCGCTGCTGCAGCTACTGCCGCTGCTGCAGCTAGGCCGGCTTGGAGCAGAGATGATCGGCGTAAGGCACTTCCACGAGAGTACAAGTTACGCCTTTTCCGAATACTACTCTCTTCATAATGATAATTAAATAGTATGCCCTGCATTGCTCTAAAGTAATCCTATTAACATGCGTATGAACAATAAGAATAGGTTTTTTACCCTTTCTGGCAATAAATCAGGTGTGAAGCTCAAACACCAAATAGAAACCTCTTGCGAGGCGTCAAGTCTGCGTTAGCCACACACACACTACTTGTAGTGAACATGCAAACAAACATGGCTCTGGTCATCGTCTTCGAGACGGATTGGTCTCCGCCAGAGACAGCGGCCTTCTTTATGGCCTCGTCTCACCAGTGTCAGACGAGAGAACGCCGCAAGGCGGACAGTACTCGGGGTGAGCAGCTTTATTACGGGAACTTTTTGCCAGCATCAAAGTATGAAAGATAAGAAGAGGTTTTACCCTTTCTGGCAAAGTGTGAAACCTCTTAACACCCGTTTTATTTCCAGAAACGGTCAAACTTATATTCGTATATTTCATACTTTGATACTGCCATAAAGCTCCCACGATAACATGTCTCTATTTTGTTTAATATATATACGTCAACTATGATGAGGTGGATATGAATGAGGTGCCAAACTAATTGCCGGAACTGTTCCGGTATAAACAAAGCGGTTGTCAATTCAGCGTGCACCACGTGATCGGGACAAATATGGCCGCAGTGCAGTTCCTCATGAACTATTGATCATTCTTTTCCCTGTAAGCATCGACACGGGCACTCTTATTCTCTCTTGGGGTCACTCTCCACTCGAGTCGTTCGCAGATTTGATTTCAGACACGGTGGGCGTCAGGGCATGGAGGTTGGTGGGGGGGGGTGGAATGCTCAAAACTCGTCGATTTATAATCGATTTTTAGCCACACACGCGCGCGCCGCGTTTATAACGGAGCAGAAGCGACGCCTCGCTCGCGTGCCGCTCTCGCGATGAATGACGACACCCGTCCAGAGTTGTAGAGTCGTGTTGAGACTCAAATGTTGCTGATGAGATGCAATCCCCCCGAGAAGGCCCCGAGTGGCCCATGAGATATGAAGGGGGGGGGGGGCTTTGTAATTGTCCCGCATGGATGGCGACGTACGGCGCGAAAGAAGTTCCACATACATCATTAATTGGAGAGACGGATATGGGAAGGAGGTGAGTGGTCTGATGGTTTGTGTTGTTCCCCGTTCATTCAGTCACTCGCTCATTCGCTCCATCACTCAACCGCAAAGTCACCCAGTAACTAACGCGCTCACCAAACCGCTCACACATCCAGGGCCACTCATTAACTCCTTCATGCTGCCACTCATTAACTCATTCACATTGCTGGCGTATCCACTCGCTTTTGCCCTCCGCCACTCCACCACCCCCGGAGATCCGCCACTGTCGAGTGCGAGATGTCGCAGCTGGACTCTGAGAATGTGCCCAGCGAGGGGAAAGACGTCACGGGACGAACGCTCTCCTCCCCCTCCACTAACATTGGCCAGAACCCCCTCCAGGGGTAGGGGCGGGGGGGGCCTTGGCCTCTCGTTACCCCCACGTGTGTTTTTTACGAACTTCTTTCGCACCGTACGTAGCCAATCGTCATTTAATCGGAGGTGCGGGGGGGGTCAACAACAACAACACTAAACACGCGAGTTGTTGAGATGGCGCTCTGGTGACAAGGGTGGTTGTTTCAGCAATGTTTAACTCCTTATCAGCATCCGCATTGTAAAGCACTCGAGCTGGGTGTGACTGGTGGTTGTGCTGCTTCTGAGGTTCACGATGATGATAGTGGCACTGGGAACTATCGTCTTGCTCATACCGACAATGATGATGATGATGATTGTGTTGCTGATACAGCTGTTGATGATAGTACGACTGGTGATACGGCAGTTGATGGTACTGATGGTGCTACTAATGATACAGCTGTTGATGGTACTGATAATGCTACTCCTGATACATCTGATGGTACTGATAGTGGTACTCCTGATACAGCTGATGGTACTGATAGTGCTACAGCTGATGATAGTGCTACAGCTGATGACGATAGTGCTACAGCTGATGATGATGATAGTGCTACAGCTGATGATGATAGTGCTACACTGATGATGATGACGATGATAGTGCTACAGCTGATAACGATGATAGTGCTACAGCTGATGACGATGATAGTGCTACAGCTGATGACGATGATAGTGCTACAGCTGATGACGATGATAGTGCTACAGCTGATGACGATGATAGTGCTACAGCTGATGACGATGATAGTGCGACAGCTGATTATGATGATGATAGTGCTACAGCTGATGATGATGATAGTGCTACAGCTGATGATGATAGTGCTACACTGATGATGATGATGATAGTGCTACACTGATGATGATGATAGTACTACACTGATGATGATGATAGTACTACACTGATGATGATAGTGCTACACTGATGATGATGATAGTGCTACAGCTGATGACGATTATAGTGCTACAGCTGTTGCTGATGATAGTGCTACAGCTGATGACGATGATAGTGCTACAGCTGTTGCTGATGATAGTGCTACACTGATGATGACGATGATAGTGCTACAGCTGATGACGATAGTGCTACACTGATGATGATGATGATAGTGCTACAGCTGATGATGATGATAGTGCTACAGCTGATGATGATAGTGCTACACTGATGATGATGACGATGATAGTGCTACAGCTGATGACGATGATAGTGCTACAGCTGATGACGATGATAGTGCTACAGCTGATGACGATGATAGTGCGACAGCTGATGACGATGATAGTGCGACAGCTGATTATGATGATGATAGTGCTACAGCTGATGATGATAGTGCTACACTGATGATGATGATGATGATAGTGCTACACTGATGATGATGATAGTACTACACTGATGATGATAGTGCTACACTTATGATGATGATAGTACTACACTGATGATGATAGTGCTACACTTATGATGATGATAGTGCTACAGCTGATGACAATTATAGTGCTACAGCTGTTGCTGATGATAGTGCTACAGCTGATGACGATGATAGTGCTACACTGATGATGACGATGATAGTGCTACAGCTGATGACGATGATAGTGCTACAGCTGTTGCTGATGATAGTGCTACACTGATGATGATAGTGCTACAGCTGATGACGATGATAGTGCTACAGCTGAAGATGACGATGATAGTGCTACAGCTGATGATGATGATAGTCGCAACGAGCCCCATCCGTAGCGCGCGCTCACCAGAACACGACGCGCAGCACGTTGGCCGCGAGCACCACGAGGCAGACGTGCAGAGAGAAGTTCTCGGTTTTCCCGGAGCGGCGAATGGCGAGGTACTGGGGCAGGTAGGGCACGGCTCCCCCCAGCACCATCGCCGACGAGGCAGCATACTCCCACGCAGTCGTCATTCTCCTGCTGCTGCTGCTCCTGCTGCGGCTGATGATGGCGATGCTGCTGCTGCTCCTGCTGATGATGACGATGCTGCTGCTGCTTGTGACAACACCTGTGGATGCTGCCCACACGGCCCAGCAGCAGCAGCGCTTAGCCCCAGCTCCTTGTCCAGGAGTCCAACCCTAAAGCCCGCGGCGGGGGGGGGGTCGCGGCCTCGCGCGGTTGCTGAATGCGCGACCCGGGCTGAACCGCGAGCAGGAGGAGGCGGAGGGAGGGACGAGTCGGTGTCTGTGACGACCCCCTTCTTCGTCTGCGCCTTCACGGGCGACTCGAGGTTTGTTTTGCGTTTTGGGGTTGGAGTTCGGAGTGAGGTGAGGGGTGGCGTTAGGAGTCGGGCTTAGGCTGTGGTTGGTTGTCGGAGTCGGGAGGCTACGAGATGCGAGTTGTAGGTCGTGTCAGGAGCTTAGTGGCGGGGAGCGTGTGGGTTCGAGTGGACGCTGAGTGACTCATTTCAACGACTGTTAGAACGGAACACTTTCGGTTACTCAACCTCCCCCCCACCCCCCATTCATCCGGCGGCATGCGCGTATTAATTATTATAATTATAATAATTGTAGTAATTATTAATTATTAATCAGGTGCGACGAGGCTGTGGATGAACCTGGAGGTTGTCGCTGCTCGCCGCGTGACCCGCCAGCCTGCCGCGACAGCTGCTGCCACAGCCACGGGGCGGCCGGTTGGTCACTCTCAGTGCGGCGCGCGGGAGCCAGAGGCTGGCACGGGCAGCGAGAGGGGCAGCGAGTGGGGCAGGGATGGGGGGCAGGGAGTGGGGCAGCGAGAGGGAGCAGGGAGGGGCGGGCGGTGGGGGAGGGGCAGGGAGCGCGCATGCAGTTGAGAACGCGCTGCGGGCGCAATTCAGGTTTGGTCACATACCTGGGAGGCGCGAGAGGGGAGGGGAGAGGGGGGAGGAGAGAGAGGGGAGGGGAGGGTGTGGGGAGAGGGGAGAGGAGAGTGGAGGGGGTAGGGGGGGCGTGGTGAGGAACAGAATACTGGGAGAGGCAGAGGCAGGGGGAGAAAGCGAGAGAGCACACAGGCCAAGAGGGGAGACGCACGTGGGAGGCCAGAAACGGAGAGCCGGGGAGAGAGGAGACAGGGGAGGGGGAGAGAGATAAGGGAGAGATAAGGGAGAGCGAGCGAGCGAGCGAGGGTTCCTGCACTGTCTTGCGGGTGTCCGCCCACCCCGCTAACGTTGCCGGGATCCGGTAACTCGAGAAGGCGGCGGTGATGGGAGGAGGCGAGTGGGGGAGACGCGGCTGGTGGTGGGGATGATGATGGTGGGGATGATGATGATGGGGGTGATGGTGATGGTGGGGATGATGATGGTAGTGCCCTCGTCTCAACGCCACCGCTCACATCGCCACGGCTCCTCCCTCCGTCTCATCCCTCCTCCTCCTCTTCCTCCTCCTCCAGCCTTCCCGTTGCGTCACCGCGCACGGAGCGGCGCGTGCGTCACAGGGGGGCGGGGGAGACGGAGGCGGTGTGGGGTGAGGGGAGGGGCTGTGGGGGGAGGGATGAAGAAGAAGCAGAAAGGAGAGAGGAGTGAGTTTGAGAGTTCAAGTTCAAGTTCCCCGGCTCTCGGTGGCGCGCCGCATGGAGCCACAAGCGACGTCTCCGTTGCAGAGAGGCAGGAGCGCGAGCTCGGTGAGGAACGAGGAGAGAGGCTTGGGGGGGGGGGGTGACTCGAGCAGCCTCGACCTTGTGACCCCGGGCTAGCGGAGGCAGCGAGTGCGTGCGGGTCGCAGGAAGGCCCGAAGCAGAGAGGCGGCAGGGTGAGAGGAGAGGGACAAGAGTGGCGATACGGGGGGGGGAGATAAGAGAGAGATAATTAGTCTTTGGTTCTTTCGGTAAAGTCACGGAGAAAATTAAATCAAATGATAATTGAAGTCGACGTTTCGGTTGCAACACAAGCAACCATCATCAGGTAAGGATGAATGGTAAAACACAGGCACGGGAACAGCAGAGGCAGACACATGCAGAGAGAGACACACAAAGACACCGAGCGAGACACACAGTTTGTCTTGGTGTGTCTCTCTGCATGTGTCTGCCTCTGCTGTTCCCGTGTCTGTGTTTTAGCATTAATTCTTGCCTGATGATGGTTGCTTGTGTTGCAACCGAAACGTCGTCTTCTATTACTATTTGATTTTACTTTCTACCTGACTTTACCGAAAGAACCAAAGAGTCATTCCTGCAGTCACGAAAGCTTCGAATTTCGAGAGAGAGTTGCGAGCCGGACTGCGAGGTCAACCGACGCGCGCCGCGGTGCCCGGGCACCACGTGACCAGTGGTCCAGGGCTGTGGGGGCAGCAGCGAGGGTTGATGGGTCACGCACGAGAAGGCGGTGTGCTCTACAGCGAGCGCGCCGACTCCACCTGCTCCGGATGAACGGGATAGAGTGTTTCCCCGTCGCACGCGTGCGGGTCCCCCCCCCCCCCCCCGAGTGCTCAGGCTGCTTCCCACATGACGCCACTCATTGGCCGATACAACCTTGATAGAGGATTGCAGAGCGTGGGCAATTGTTTGCGCGAGCTGCTGCCATCACGATCGTCTGTGCCCCCCCTCTCCCTGTGAGCTAACGTTTCGGGCAACGACCCTCGTCCAGATGACCACAGACGACGTGGAAAGGCCTCCCAAGAACAAGTCGGGAGGTCGCACTTGGCCTTTTGTAAAACAGTGATGCATTTGCACGATTGTTACAGCAATAGACGGAGTTTATTCATTCATTGGAAGAAAAAAAGTGTTGTAAAACAAATCACGCGATAATAATATTACAAGTCGATGTTTTCTTATTAAGACTTTGGGTTTAGAAAAATAAGGATGTTCCTATGTCGCTTGCTCAAGGACCGCGGAAGCTCGGACAATGACAGGGAATGGCCGCTGCCTGTGGCGTGTGCGCGTGCTCGGGTTGGTTGTTCAGGCACGATGTCCGACGTTCTGCTCCACGTGCCGGCAGCTTTTATATTCGGTTACTGTGGCAACCTCCCGATTCCTGATGCTCCCAGCACGTGACGTGCTTAGATGCCCGCAGAGTCGCAAAGAGACTCGCAGACATGTGTGAACTCAGAGACACACGGACTCGCACAGAGGAACGCGTGGCACTGCAGGGCACACGCAACGCCCACCGGGTGGACTTCACGCACTGCGTGTGTGTGCGTGCGTGTGTGTGTGTGCGTGCGCGTGCGTGCGTGCGTGTGTGTGCGTGCGCGTGAGTGCGTGTGTGTGCGTGCGTATGTGTGTGCGCTCCCGTCCCATCCCTGCGTAATTCTGAGCGTGCGCCACTCAGATTTAGTTCCATCAGGGAAAAAAATACACGGAAATTCCTCGCTTAACGCGGCGTGGTGTTCACACAGTGCGTTTTCGCTATAACGCGGCTCTTCCGTTCGGGAACACTTCTCGCACAACGCGCGCCGTTTACACCGCGGGTCTCTGAGCGGTCGACGAACTACTTTCTTGAGCTGAGCAGCTGAGCGGAGTGATACGATACTCGGAACTATACAGTAATGAGGCGACGTACCGCCAGATATTTGTCGCGTCCATCCACATATCTCGCCAAACTTTAGCGTCGCCTTATTTACAGGGAGAAGTTGTTTTCGCTTGACGCGGCACTTTTTTTTTTAGTAACGAATCTACCGCGTTAAACGAGGACTCACCGTTGCCCATGCACGGATCGGAGATGTTGAGATCGACCAAGGGAGTGAGACGCACGCTTGGGGATTGCGCCGAGCGACAGGATGAGAAGCGCCACGGGGATGAGAGAGGGAGGGAGAGTTCGCGAACTGGAGAGGCGTTGGCTGTGGAGACGCATCATGGCTTGAAGTGCAGATGATGGTGACGATGAGGATGACGACTATGGCTGATGGAGTGGCACTATGGATTGTGGCATCGCCGGAGAGCGAGGGATGGCACCGGCGTGGAGAGGCCTTCATCCAGCGGTGGATCGACCAATGGCTGATATGCGGGCGCTAAATCCCCTTGTCGTGATCTCCGTTATTGGGATCTCTCTGAGCTTTAAAAACAAAAGCCACCGATGATTTACATGAACTATGTTTGAGCTACTAATAGGGTTTTTCCCCTTTTTTCTGGCAACAAAACTGACACCTTTTGCAAGGAATCATGCTTACATTAACCACAATACTTGCAGTCAAATATTGTGGTTAATGTAAACATGATTCCTTGCAAAAGGTGTCAGTTTTGTTGCCAGAAAAAAGGGGAAAACCCCTATTAGTATATTTTGGTACTGGCAAAGGAGGTCCCATGATATGTTTGAGCTTCCACCGCCAACAATCAGCAATTTCGCCTCTTGAACTGAGCCCGCCATCCAGAGGTCGCTCGTTCGATCTCCCGGCACGGGAGTTAAAACAACGATGGAAGTTTCTTATCCCCCCCCAATCCGCCTCTGTCTACCCAGCATCGGCAAGGGAGCTCACCCCGGTATATTTGATAGGCAGATCGCGTGTCGGTGGGGCACAGTGTGGGTACGCACAGTGTGGGTACACACACCTCCTGTCAGCCGAATCACGGCGGGCCCGCGTGCAAGAGGCGGCCAGAAATACCCCCTAAAAAACTCCCCCCCCCCCCCCGCCGAGCGGAGGCCCCTTTGCTCGAGGCAGTAGCGTGAGTAAACACTTGCAGCGCTGCGCTCTTGTACCCCATTGCGTTGTCTAAATGCGTACACAGCGGAGGATGGGGGTGGGGGGTGTGAAGGGGTCTCGCTTCGAGCCGTGCATAGTAAATGTCCGACGATAAAAAACAAAAAAAATCCCCTCCACGCCGCCCCCCAGGCAACCCGCCGCTCACGCACCGCGACGCGGACAGTCGCCTTCTGTGGCAACCCGGAGACACAACAACACGGAGCGTGCAGACTCCCAACATTGACGCGCGCGTTGCCGGCGTCGCGCGCGTTGCCGGCGTCACGCACGCACAGCCGCTTGCTGCTGCTGCTGCTGTGGGGGGTGTTGAGTGGAGCGGGCAGCAGAGGGCGGCAGAGGGCAGCAGAGGGCAGTGCAATATCAACAGGGCCGTCCACAGGGGTGGGTGGTGCGGGCCACGGGGTAGATTCCACACCGCGTGTACCCCCCCCCAACGCCTTCAGACTAAACCGGAATCGTTAAATCTGACACCGTGACGTCGAAACGAGCTCCCGCCCCCCCGCCCCCCCAAAGCGCCGGGCCCGGGGCGGTCGCCACGGTCCCCTCGCGACGGCTCTGGGCATCAACATCCGAGTTGTTGTACTCTGCTGGACTGTACTTCTGTGCTCCCAAGTGTACGCTCCCCCGACCTTCGCCTAGCCCGCACCCGAGACCAGAGAGACCGCGAGATTCCATTCCGTGTCTTGAGCCACGCATCTCTCTCAGTGGGAGGGTGGTCATGGTGCGTGACGCGTTGGTTGGTGGTTGTTGTTGTTGTGGTGGTGGAAGTGGTTGTGGCTGTTGTAGCCGCTGAGATCAGAGTCTGTTCCGTTTCTTGAGCCCAAACCTCACCCAAGCTCTCGCCTCAAACACTCCCAGCACCATCATCATTCCATCACGACGACCGCATCATCATCATCATTGCTACCATCGTGCTCACATCATCATCATCCTGTCGTGATGCCACCATCACCACCCTAGCATGGCTATGGCATCAACACAAAATCTATCATCAATGCTACTACACCATCATCAATCAGCATTATAATCGTAATCATCATCTTACCATGGTTACATAACAAAACAAAATACCATCACTATCACATCATCATCCTAGCATCACCACACATCATCATAAATATAATACTCCCATCCACCATCACAATCATCATCCTACAGTTGTCACATCATCGTCGTCATCTGCCCCCCCCCCATCTCAGGACTTTGGCTCGTCATCCGCTCGTCATCCGCTGGTCATCCACTCGTCACATCTTCACGCTGAACACCATGGTCATGAACTGCTCGAACGAGATGTGGATCCAGCCGTCCTGGTCCGTGTCGTGGCCTCGGAACGAGTTGGTCAGAGTCTGCGCGGAGCGAACGTCGCCGCAAAGTGTTAATACACAAGACAAAGGTCCCCCGTGTAGCCTCCACACGCTGTTAGGGGCAAGTGCTGCTCACTAGCAGCACCTCCTGAAAGGCCGGCGCGGTTCGTCAACCCACTCATTCACGCACTCGAGTCACTCAGCCACTGATTGAGGACATCACGGGATTAAGTTGAGGTTGAGTGATTGAGCGAATTAGTGGTGGAGCGACTGAGTTGCATTTATTAAATAAGCGGACCGTGGCCACCGCTGCTCGACTTTTATTAACTCGTTGACTCACTCGCTGCCAGATATTGGTCCTGGTTCGATGTGAAGCTGTACATCACACAAAGTAACGATTGGCGAATGTGTGACCAGTTGGGCCGGACCTCCCTGTAAACTATAAACCATTTTTATTTTACCAGCCAAGGCCGACTGAGCTACACAGTTCTCTTTTTTCAGAAGCGGCTTGGCCACAAATGATTGGCTCAACGACAACGAAGTGGCTTATCACGTGGAAATGTGTCGCAGCCAAATACTCTAAACACGTGACCTTGATTCTAAATATAGAAACAAAAAATCCACGCGACAATATAAACTCCAAATAGACAGCAGCAGCTGGCGTCAGGGTCGAACCCACGACCTCCTGTATACCGGGCGAGGTAGTTAACATCTCTTAGCCACCGTGATGATGATGAGAGAGAGAGACACACAAACTCCAAATATACAGCAGCAGCAGGCGTCAGGGTCAGGGTCGAACCCACGACCTCCTGTACACCAGGCGAGGTCGTTAACATCTCCTCGCCACCGCAGCGCTCCCCTAACTAGCGCAGGCCACGAGGGGGCGATGCAGTCACATCGCCAGGACTTCTCGTCTCCCGCGTGGGGAGGGTGGTTGGGGGGAGGGAGAGGGAAGCTGGGGGGGGGGAAGGTGAGGGGAGGGGTCCAAAGAGGGGTCACAACCAGCCCCGCCCCCCTAACCCCCCCTAACCCCCCCCTCACCCCCCCGGCCTGGCAGTGAAACAAGAAGTCCCTTTCATTGACGCGGTGCAGTAGCCAGGGGGCGAGGCGGGGTGGGGAGGGGGGGTGGGGCGGGGGGTCACGCACCATGCCCAACGCAATTAGCGGCCTCAGCCGAGCTCTGAGGCAGCCGTTGTTGCGTGCAGGATGCAAATAGCCCGAGCCGCGTGCACACGAGACTCTGTGCACACACTGGGGGGGCGGGGGGGGCGGGGGGGTAGGGGGGGGGGCGGGGGGGGGGCTGTCCGTCCGTCCCCCCGCCACCGAGTGTCGCCCACTCGGGCAGCAGTGGCGAGAGGCAGCGATGCCCCGGGCTCTGCCCCCCCCCCCCCCCCCCATTGACCAGTGTGGGGAAGTATGGTCCAACAATTGCTAATGATCGACACGGCGTGGTAAAGGCCTACTCATCCAGCGGCGGTGGAGTGATGACATCTCGTGACGATGGTCTTCGAAATAAGACTTAAGAACCTGACCCAGAGCCCCCCCCCCCCCCCCCCGTACCTGCAGCACCACGCAGCACTGGATGAAGTCGTCGAAGGCGATCTGACCCCGACTCTGGCGGTCAAACCTCCAGATGAGGAGGTCGTAGAACTGGTCGGAGAAGCGGTAGCCTGGCACGCCATGCCCACGGGGAAAGATCGGCCCCGCACGACTCCCAACACCGCGATCACCCACCCACACATCCACCAACTCACCCACTCAGCCACACACTCACCCACTCAGCCACACACCCACCCACTCACCCACTCACCCACTCAGCCACACACCCACCAACCCACCCACTCAGCCACACACCCACCAACCCACCCACTCAGCCACACACCCACCAACCCACCCACTCAGCCACACATCCACCAACTCAACCACTCAGCCACACATCCACCCACTCAGCCACACATCCACCCACCCACCCACTCAGCCACACATCCACCCACTCATCCACTCAGCCACACATCCACCCACCCACTCAGCTGCACACCCACCCACTCACTCACCCACCCACTCACCCACCCACCCAGCCACACATCCACCCACCCACTCAGCCACACACCCACCAACTCACCCACTCAGCCACACATCCACTCAGCCACACATCCACCAACTCACTCACCCACCCACCCACTCAGCCACACATCCACCCACCCACCCACTCAGCCACACATCCACCCACCCACTCAGCCACACACCCACCAACTCACCCACTTATTCACCTACTCACTCACCCACACATCCACCCACTCACTCACCCACTTATTCACCTACTCCATCACTCACTCGCCCACTCACTCGCCCACCCACCCAACCACTCACTCATCCACACATTCACTCACCTACCAACTCACCCACTATCCCACTCACCCACACATCCACCTACTCACTCACTCGCCCACCCACCCAACCACTCACTCATCCACACATTCACTCACTCACCCACCCACTCACCTACCAACTCACCCACTATCCCACTCACCCACACATCCACCCACTCACGTAACTTCTTAAGCACCCCCTCCGCCCCGACTTACCGAACGCGGTGAGGGCCCCCCGCAACTCGCGCTTGTCGATGAACCCCGACGAGTCCTCGTCGAAGCGGCGGAACATGGCCTGCCAGTCGCTCACGTACTTCCAGAGGCCCGCGAACTCGGCGAAGTTGATGGTGCCACGCCGCTCGCGATCGAACAAACCTGGACCCCCACCACCCGGAGGGGCGGGGCGGGGAGGGGCGGGGAGGGGAGGGGAGGGGCGGGGAGGGGGGAGTCGCGCGCTTTCAGGTGCGCTGCTTCTACGGCCGTCTGGAACGCTCTCCCCTTCCGATATCAGGAAGCCATTGGGAGCTGTGATGCCACTTTTACATCATCGTGCAGATTGACAAACTCATTTCTGTAGAACTGCTTTGTGTGTTTAGTTTGTTGTCTTTCCCCCGCACAAGTTAGCGTGGTTGACTACGTACGGTGCGAAACAAGTTCAACATACAGACGAGGAGAGGGGGAGGGGGAGGGAGAAGTTGATAGACACGCAGACAAACACACGATGGAATTCCGTGAGAAAGAGCTTCATTCTGGTGTAGCTGGGTGGACAGACGGACAGACATCTGGAGAGACACGTGGTGTAGTGACGTAGAGACAGACACGTGAGTAGACACGCAGGCAATCCAATAGACGCATACAGACACACGTACGTACACACACAGCAGTAGCATGACCCAATCACACATTGTCTAAGCTCATTACATCATTGACTCGTTGTCTAATTACATCATTAGCTCACTATCTCGTTAACTCATTACCCCATTATCTCGTTCCCTTGTCCGATTGTGTGGCTCTAACAACTGCGTGTTCATCTCCCCGTATATCTGAGCGTGTGTGTCAGTGTGCGTGTGTCAGTGTGCGTGTGTCAATATGTCTGTGTGTGGGGGGAGCGGTGGTGTAGCGATTCGCGCGCTGCGCTACGAACCCGATTCTCGATCACGGCAAACACCAGTGGACGATTATTTGAACCGGTCCTGGGCCTCCGCTAGGTCGACTAAGCCTCAAATGAATACCTGGTGCGGTGGGTAAACATCGCCACTGGGGAGACAAAGGCGGCCGGTGGTGGTGCTGGCCACCGTTCCTGCCTTCATAGGTGCTCTCTACCAGCACTTGCCCCAACTATCTATTAAGGCTATACGGGGGATCTTTGTCTTTGTGTTAGCAGCAGTGTCAGGCCCAACATCAGTGGCCGAATGTCCGAACCGTTCCTGGGTCTCCCCTAGGTCGACTCAGCCATGCTGTGTGTAAAACATCAGCACTGGGGAGACAAAGGCGACCGGGCGTTGCGTTAACCTCGCTGAAAGCACTTGCCCCACCAGTCTATGTCGCCTACACGGGGGTCTTTGTCTTTGCATGCGTGTGTGTGTGTGTCTAAGACACCTACCATCATCAGCTGTATGGTCTGTATGTTGAATGGCGTCCACGTGCCTGTCGGGTGGAGAAGGGGGAGGGGGGCGTTGTGGGGCGGGGGGGTCAGGGAGGGGTGGGGGGTGGTGGGTGGGGGGTCAACATGAGATCTGAATCACGGCCTCGCCCAAATAATATCACGTGACCACATCAGCAGCATCAACACCCAACACGTGTGTGTGTGTGCCTGTGTGTGTGTGGGCCTGTGTGTGTGTGTGCCTGTGTGTGTGTGTGCCTGTGTGTGTGTGTGCCTGTGTGTGTGTGTGCCTGTGTGTGTGCGTGCCTGTGTGTGTGCGTGCCTGTGTGTGTGCGTGCCTGTGTGTGTGTGTGCCTGTGTGTGTGTGTGCCTGTGTGTGTGTGTGCCTGTGTGTGTGTGTGCCTGTGTGTGTGTGTGCCTGTGTGTGTGTGTGTGCCTGTGTGTGTGTGCAATTGGATACTTGGCTGCGTGCGTGTGTCACGAATGTCGTGGGGGAGCGGTGGCGCGGTGGTTAGCGCTATGCGCTGCGAACCTTCGCGACCCAAGGTCGATCTCCACTCACGGCCAACACCGCCACCAGTGAAGATTATATTATCTGAACGGGTCCTGAGCCCCCACGAGGGTCACCTCAGCCTCAAATGAGTCATCAGCATATGTATTTATATGCTGGAGGAATTAACATCCAGCTCTTTATAGCCGGGCGTGATGCTGGCCACCCACACCCTTGTGCCCCGTGCCGGTCGTCGTGGGTGTTTGCTCACAACAGCACTTGCCCCAACAGTCTGTTTAGGCTATACGGGGGATCTTTGTCTTTGTGTCACAACGCCACACGCCCGGCATGTGCTGTGCTGAATGTCGGAGTGCGAGAACGCGAAAAATAATTTGTTCGACAAAATAACCAGGGCAGACCACATTCTCGTGTCCATTCCTCGACACGGAGACAACTAAGACAAAGATCCCCCGTGTAGCCTGTAACAGACTGTTGGGGCAAGTGCTGTGAGAGCGAGCACCTAATGAAGGCCGGCACTGTGGGAAACGAGGGGGATGGCCAACACCACGCCCGGCCGTCTTTGTCTCCCCAGTGGCGATGTTTACACACCACACCGGGTACTCATTTGAGGCTGAGTCCACCTAGGGGAGGTCCATGACCGGTTCAGAAAATCGTCACTGGTGGTGGACGTGAGCTGGCTTCGAACTCAGGTGGCCGAGTTCGTAGCGCAGCGCGCTAACGGCTGCACCACCACTCCCCTACACACTGAGTGCATCACAGCAGCAGCAGCAGCGGCGGCGGTTCAACTCAAGCAAACACTCCGATCGGCTTCGACACTCGGCGACTCATCAGCAGTCTTGCCCGACCCGACTCAACAACGCTGGCGAACAGCCACTTAAACTAAAACACTTGTTTTTTTTATTATTTTACCAGCACAGGCCCCCAGAGCTGGCCACGAATGATAGCGCAACGAAGTGGCTTATCATCGTGTGGAGGACATTCTACCGGACAAATACTATTAGGTTTTTTCGGTAAAGTCACGTAGGTAAAAAATAAAATAAAAAAAGTAAAATAAAAAATAAATAAAAATCACGACGTTTCGGAGGCAACACAAGTAAAGAGCTTTACTTGATACAGCAGTCGTGCTGTGACGGTTCCACCTGAAGACGGAAGCTTGTGTTGCCTCCGAAACGTCGTCATTTTTAAATATTTATTTTACTTTTATTAATTTTTTACCTACGTGACTTTACCGAAAAAACCTAATAGTATGAATCCTTGCAGTCACGAAAGCTTCACATCTAGAATTACGGACAAATACTGTCTAAACGCGCGATTGTTGATTGTCGACGTGGAGGGGAAACCCGGAGACAAAATCCACGCGACCACGGCGCGAGAGAGAGAGAGAGACGCGCAAACGCCAAATATACAGCCGCAGGCGTCACGGTCGGGGTTGAACGCACGACCTCCGGTATACCAGGCGAGGTAGTTAACATCTCCTCGTCAGCGTGGCGTCAGTTGTCCCCCAGACAAGAAGGAATGTCTCTGTCTCTCTCGTCTGAGCAAGGCTGGTCTGTCTCTTCTCTTATTTCGTATGGCGAAAGAAAGAAAGAAGGGCCCCACCCCAACCCCCCCCCCCCCCCGTGTCTTTATCCCACGAGCCCCAGGCGCTCAGCCCGCGCGAACACGGCGAGCGGCTCTGCCAAGACCCGCGGTGTCTCTTTGTTGTTCACCACGGGCCCTCTGTCGATCCACTGCTGGATGGAGCGACTCCCCCCCCCGACCCCACCACAAGCCGCGTCGGTCACGTGGGGTGGCGGATTGACCGGATGAGCTACTGCCGCCCCCGCCGTCGAGATTCGTGATGTCGAGGTCGCTTGTGAAAAACAAACAACGGAGCTCGGCGAGGCTTTACAGCTCAAATACAAAGTAGTTTATAGCAAGGCCGTAGCCATGGAGTCAACATTGGGGGGGGGGGGGAATCTTCTAGGGTGTCTGGGGGTCCCCACCCAGAAAATATCTAAATTTGAAAACTAATTTCCTGCCTAAAATATTTTAAAAAATTCACGAACACATGGAATGGACTTTCCATTTATGTTTTACAATAATGTCTACGAGTGTATTGTAGTACATTGCTCTGTTTTTACTTTTTTACCATTTTTTGTTTCATTGTATGTAATGGCAGAGATTAGGGAATACTAAAGTACAACCATAACCACAATCATATAAACAGAAATCTATGCATTCATTTATATGAAGACAAGTCCAGATATTGTGGCCAGGGTTTAGCAAATTATTGTTTTTATCTACATAGCATAGCAATTATTTTATTAATAGCAATATATTGGGGGGGACATTTTGAGCATATTTGAATATTGGGGGGCATGTGCCCCCCCAATATTTATTACAATTACGGCTTTGGTTTCTAGCTTTAGTTTACACTTCACCACACTGTGCCGGTCACCGGGGTGTGGTGAGGGTGGGGGGGGGGCGCTAGACTACACTTCACCACGCCGGTCAGTGCGAGTTGGTGTGTCGACACATCATGGGGTATTCACGTGAACACACACCTTCTTGGTTCTTTCGGTAAAGTCACGTAGAATGTAAATAATAAAATAATAAAAATAAAACATAATAAAATAATTCTCACGACGTTTCGGCCACAAGCCGTCCTCAGGTGGAGAACAGGTCTGTCGAGGAGACAGATTCAGACTCTGTCTCCTCGACAGACCTGTTCTCCACCTGAGGACGGCTGCTTGCGTTGTGGCCGAAACGTCGTGAGAATTATTTTATTATATTTTATTTTATTATGTTTAATTTTTTTTATTTTATTATTTCCATTCTACGTGACTTTACCGAAAGAACCAAGAAGATGAATCCCTGCAGTCATGAAAGCTTTAAAGTGAACACACACCTCAACTCAAACTAAACTCCGTTTCATATTTGACCAGGTAAGGCCCCACTAAGCTACACAGCTCATCGTGAGAAGACACCTGGCTCTCACAATGATCGCCCAACGAAGTGGCTCATCATCACCGGAATAATTTATAGCAGCCAAATAGTCTGAGCGCGTGACGCTGATTCTAAATGTGGAGGTGAAAACCGGAGGACCCGGAGAAAAATCCACGCGTCTACGGGGAGAGAGACACGCAAACTCCAAATATACAGCAGGCGTCAGGGTCGGGATCGAACCCACGACCTCCTGTAGACCAGGCGATGGAGTTAACATCTCCTAGCCACCGTGGCGCCCCAAGAATCTAGACACACGAGTCGAGATTCTTCACGAACACGTCTAACAGCTGTAGTCCCCCCCCCCACCCATCTCCCCCGTCCCTCTCACAACGACTTCGATCTTGACGCGTTCTGTTCCCGGCTGGTTAACCGGACTGGGGAGGTATGCAGATTCCTTCCGAGCTCGCCATATGGGCAAGCCGAGAACGTCCCCTGACAAATCACAGCCCCGGGCCGCCACCCCCCTCGGCCCCCGACCATCCCCCCAGCCCCCCCCCGACCATCCCCCCCGACCATCACCCCCCCCACCATCCCCCCCCCACCACCACTCCCCCCCCCACCACCCCCCCCCCCCACCACCACCACCCCCCCCCCCCCCACCACCCCCCCCCACCACCACCCCCCCCCCCCCACCACCCCCCCCACCATCCCCCCCACCACCACCACCCCCCCCCCACCACCACCCCCCCCACCATCCCCCCCACCACCACCACTCCCCCCCACCACCACCCCCCCCCACCACCACTCAACGCCGCCGCCCCCCAAACCCCGTTCCCCACCTGGAACAGGCGACGCGTCACGCGCTGTCACGAGTGACGTCACGCGCTGTCACGAGTGACGCTGCGCGGTGTTCGCGTGACGCGAGAACGCGCGACCTTTCATCCAGAGTGGCCCCCACCCCCACCCCTCGCTTTTATGGGTGGATTGTGACAGCGGCAAGGTTCACAATCGGACCACCGAACATCACCATCATTACCACCACCATCACTACCATCACCATCACTACCATCACCATCGCCTTCGCTACCACCACCATCACTGCCATCACCATCACTACCACCATCACTACCATCACCATCACTACCATCACCATCACTACCACCATCACCACCAGAACCACCGTGTAGCCTATAACAGACTGTTGGGGCAAGTGCTGTTAGCGAGCACCTATGAAGGCCGGCACGAGATACAAGGGGTTGTGGGTGGCCAGCACCACGCCGGCCGCTTTTGTCTCCCCAGTAGCGATGTCTACTACACACCGCTACACCAGGTACTCGTTTAAGGCCGAGTCTACCTAGGGGAGGCCCAGGACCAGTTCAGATAATCGTCACTGCGGTTGGCCGTCAGCGGGAATCGAACTTGGGTCGCTGGGTTCGTAGCGAAGCGCGCTAACCACTACCCCACCGCTCCCCACACCACCACCACCCACACCACCACCCACACCACCACCCATACCACCCACACCACCACCCACACCACCACAACCACCCACACCATCACCACCAACCACATCACCACCACCACCCACACCACTACCACCCACACCACCACCACCCACACCACCACCACCACCCACACCACCACCACCCACACCACCACCACCCACACCACCACCCACACCACCCACACCATCACACCCACACCACCCACACCATCACCACCACCACCACCCACACCACCACACCATCACCACCACCACCGCCACCACCCACACCACCACCACCACCCACCCCACCACCACCACCACCACCCACACCATCACCACCCACCACCCACCACACCACCACCACCACCCCACCCCACCACCACCACCCACACCACCACCACCACCCACACCACCACCACCACCCACACTATCACCACCACCACCCACACCACCACCCACACCACCACCCACACCACCACCACCACCCACACCACCCACACCACCACCACCCACACCACCACCACGCTACTTCCCCAGCCCTAGTCTCATTTGTAAGAGCGACCTGGGTGAGGGTGAGGGTGAGGGCGTGAAGGTGAGTGGGTGATGGGTGAGGGGGTGAGTGGGTGAGGGTGAAAATGGGTGAGGGTGAAAATGGGTGAGGGTGAGAATGGGTGAGGGTGAGTGGGTGAGCGGGTGAGGGTGAGTGGGTGAGGGGGTGAGAATGGGTGAGTGGGTGAGTGGTGGTGAGGGTGAGTGGGTGCGGGGGTGAGGGTGAGTGGGTGAAGGTGAGTGGGTGAGTGGGTGAGCGGGTGAGGGTGAGTGGGTGAGTGGGTGAGGGTGAGTGGGTGAGGGTGAGTGGGTGAGCGGGTGAGGGTGAGTGGGTGAGTAGTTGAGTGGGTGAGGGTGAGCGGGTCAGTGGGTGAGGGTGAGTGGGTGAGCGGGTGAGTGGGTTAGGGGGTGAGTGGGTGAGTGGGTGAGGGTGAGTGGTGCCTGTTTGTGAGGAACGGTCGTGGAGTGGTTAGCGCACTGCACGACGAACCTCACCACCAATAACATTGGCGAATATTTGAATGGGTCCTGTGCCTCCCCTAGGTCGACTCAGCCTTAAATGAGCACCTGATACAGCGTGTAAACAGCAGCACAGCGGAGACAACGGCGGATGGGCCGTATCCTTGGCTGCCCACTCCCTCGTGTGCCGTGCTGGCCGCCTTCATACGTGCTCGCTAACACTTGCCCCAACAGCCTCGTGAAGGCTAGACGGGAGATCGTTGTCTTTGTTGTTTGAACAGGTGAGTGGGTTAGTGGGCGAATGAATGGGTAAGTGGATGGGTGGGTGAATGAGTGGGTGGGTGAATGAGTAGGTGGGTGAATGAGTGGGTGGGTGGGTGAATGAGTGGGTGGGTGGGTGAATGAGTAGGCGAATGAATGGGGTGAGCGGATGTGTGGGTGAATGAGTGGGTGGGTGAATGAGTGTGTGAATGAGTGAGTGGGTGGGTGAATGAGTGTGTGAGTGAATGAGTGAGTGGGTGGGTGAATGGGTGACTGGGTGGGTGAATGGGTGACTGGGTGGGTGGGTGAATGGGTGACTGGGTGAATGGGTGACTGGGTGGGTGGGTGAATGGGTGACTGGGTGGGTGGGTGGGTGAATGGGTGACTGGGTGGGTGGGTGGGTGAATGGGTGACTGGGTGGGTGGGTGGGTGAATGGGTGACTGGGTGGGGTGGGTGGGGTGAATGGGTGGACTGGGTGGGTGGGTGAATGGTGTGAATGGGTGACTGGGTGGGTGGGTGAATGGGTGACTGGGTGGGTGGGTGGGGTGACTGGGTGGGTGACTGGGTGACTGGGTGGGTGGGTGACTGGGTGACTGGGTGGGTGAATAGGTGAATGGGTGACTGGGTGGGTGACTGGGTGACTGGGTGGGTGACTGGGTGACTGGGTGGTGGGTGACTTTGACTGGGTGGGTGGGTGACTGGGTGGGTGACTGGGTGGGTGACTGGGTGGGTGACTGGTGGGTGTATGACTGGGTGGGTGGGTTCAAGCTGTAGGGTTTGGTTTGTTTCCCCGGATGAGAACTCAAGAGACCAGGGCGCAGTCCTCGTTTGCACGCGCGAGTAACCAAAATGAGAAATGCAAAAAAAAACCATGAATACAGTAAGAGGCATGTCGCAAACAGAAATACACAACCGTTGGCACTCGAGAAGTCAAAAAATATTACGCAAACATAAATCACCGTTAACTAATTAAATTCGCAGTTCGTTCAATAATAACGTAAAATAATTAATTCCCGAGTTTAAATCGGCTAGACTGTCGCCGTGGTTTGTTATGTAAGGCGGCAACACGAACACACAAACAGTTACAACACACAGCTACACACACACAGCTACACACACACAGCTACACACACACAGCTACACACACACAGCTACATACACAC